>NC_135090.1:11848750-12155000 GCF_051107435.1 Chaetodon auriga | reverse complement strand
CAAAGATAAACTATTTGCATCAATATGAGAATAATTTTGAAAAAAAAAAAAATCCTAACCTTAATGTTCACCCACATCTCGTGGCCTCAGCTGTCACTCTGATCATGTATTAGTATTATCTTTCAGATAGACATTCAGAGTGGTGTCTCATTTGATCCTCTGCCATCCTTATTTTTCTGGCCAAGCATTTCTTCATCTCTCCCTCCACCCTTGCCCCTCTCCACCCTGTTGCCTGCCTGCATCCTGTTTTTCTGTTTCCTCTTGCTTTCTCACCAGCCTCCATCCCCTCCACCCTCCCTTTTCCTCTCAATACCTCCGTTCTCCCCGTGCTCCTCCCACCCTCCCCCTTTTCTCCCTTCTTCATCAACTTAATGTCTTTATCCGTCTACATTTCAGGATCGTTTTGTGGAAGCAAATTTTTTGGATATGGATACACGATCATCTCCTTTCTGTCCTTTCATTTGTAGCGGCAGGTTTGTGCAAAACTCGTCCCACAGACATCGTGTTCATCATCGACAGCAGTCGGAGCGTTCGCCCTTCAGAATTTGAGCAGGTCAAGGTCTTCCTGGCTAAGGTCATTGAGGGACTGGATGTTGGACTCAACGCCACCCGTGTGGGAGTTGTCAACTATGCCAGCCGCGTCAAAAATGAGGTATGGGACACAGCGAGCCTTCACTGGCACTGGGCAAAGTTTTTATCTAATGTCAAACTATCTACTATCAGTGACCTTCCTGTTTTTCAACTGCAGGTGTCTCTGAAGACACACCGATCCAAAGCCGGACTGATTAAGGCTGTGACCAAGATCGAGCCCCTGTCCACTGGAACAATGACGGGTCTGGCCATCCAGTTTGCCCTGAACGTGGCCTTCAGTGAGCAAGAGGGTGCTCGCGTCAAATCTCCTGACATCAGCAAGGTCACACACACATTTACACACATTCTCGTACAATTCAGCATATTCCTAAATCATCAGAAATCGTCTAATTTTACTCGTCTTGCCTCACAGGTTGCCATTATCGTCACGGACGGGCGTCCTCAGGACAACGTGAAGGATGTGGCTCAGCGTGCACGTGATGCTGGCATCGAGATTTTCGCCATTGGCGTGGGACGTGTGGACATGAGCACACTGAAGCAGATGGCCAGCGATCCTCTGGACGACCACGTGGACTACGTGGAGAGCTACAGCGTCATCGAGAAGCTCACCAAGAAGTTCCAGGAGGCCTTCTGTGGTAAGATGGGAGGAGATAGAGGGAAGAGGAAGTGGAGGGAGAAGAGGGAAAGACGAGGGGTTTATTTAAGGTTAGAGGGACAGATACAGGAGGAATTAGACAGTGACTGAAAAGGATTACTATCAGGGTGGGTCGTCATGTTTATCCACCGCCTGTGGAGAGAGCTGTCTGCTGGCCCCCCTATACTGAGGGTAAGGTGTCAGGACTGTCATCTTTTCCTTCCAATATATTGTTCCTCCTCTTTTGCCCTCACCCTCCCTCAACGATACTACAGTATATTCATTCAAACATGTAAACTCATTAAATATTCCCAGCGGACGAGGGCATTAGGGCAGGAACAACCTTTTGGAAGGAAATTCGCTCCTGTTCTTCAGTCAACTCTCACATATCCGAGAGGCGAGACTGATCTCTCTGTAATTACCGATCCATTAGTGACAATCATTACACTTCTAATTAGCGATGCCCTTTGGCTCTCCCGGTCTGCGGCAGTTTTGACTGCTGCCTGCCACTCACTTTGCAGCAGCCAATCTAACTGCAGATATTTTTGTCCAAGGGCAGAGCCGCATGATGACAGTGTTGGATTATTATTGGATGAGCCTGTGCCTCATATTTAGAAACAGACAAACTGATCTGGTTGAGGCTTCTCCAATCTCTTCCACCTGTTTGTTTTAAGGATCCACTGGATTCACGCACCACCCACGCATATTAAAAACTGCTCAACTGCAGATCACAGTGGATCATTAAAAAAAAATCAATGCTAGATTTTCCCATTTTCAAACTGACATAGTTTCATTCTCTCCTCCTAACTCCAACCACCCGCCCCCCCCTTTGTGTGTGTGTGTGTGCGCCTCAACATATATTCTACTGTGTGTACGTGTGTGTTCTGCATGCACACACACACACAGTGTCGGACCTGTGTGCCACTGGGGATCATGACTGTGAGCAGGTATGCATCAGCAGCCCCGGATCATACAAGTGTGCCTGCAAAGATGGCTTTACCCTCATGGACGATGGTCGCAGCTGCAGTGGTGAGTGTGTGTGTGTGTGTGTATGAAGGTATTGCTCCAAGCATGGCCACTGTGCTCTGGGAGTAACACACCCTGTTGCGTCTGACATCACCAGCTTGCAGCAACTCAGCGACAGATGTGGTGTTCCTGATCGATGGCTCTAAAAGCGTCCGTCCCGAGAACTTTGAGCTGGTCAAGAAGTGGATCAACCAGATCGTTGACAAACTGGATGTTTCTGACAGCAAGGCTCACGTTGGACTGGTGCAGTACTCCAGCTCAGTCAGACAGGTGCGGGTCCGCATTTGGCATTTAGTCTCACCTAATAATCAGCTTCCGTCTCTTCTGTATTAACATTATGCTTCTACCTGCCTGCTGCAGGAGTTCCCCCTGGGCCGCTACAACAACAAGAAAGACCTGAAGGATGCTGTGAAGAGGATGGCCTACATGGAGAGGGGAACCATGACGGGCCAGGCTCTCCGCTACCTGACAGACAGCAGCTTCAGCCCTGCTCAGGGCGCCCGGCCCGGAGTCGCTAAGGTGGGCATCGTCTTCACCGACGGACGCAGCCAAGACTACATCGGAGACGCCGCCAAGAAGGCCAAGGAGCACGGTGAGCAGGAGAGGATAGATACTAGATCCTTTTTAATGCATGAGTATAGTATAAGTGGATACAATAGAAAGCCTGCTTTTACCAGTCAGATGAGGGAAACCTGTATGTATGTCACAGGTTTCAAGATGTACGCTGTTGGAGTGGGCAACGCCGTGGAGGATGAGCTGAAAGAGATCGCCTCTGAGCCGACTGGAGAGCACTACTTCTACACCGCTGACTTCAAAACTATGACCCAGATCGCCAAGAAGCTGCAGATTAACATCTGTCAAGGTCAGACATGATCATTAAATCTAAACATCATTAGCGTTATTACTGGTTATTTTGCTGTACAGGCTGGTACAATAACTCAAAACATGTGTTTCCTGTTCCCACAGAGGAGGACCCTTGCGAATGCGACTCCCTCGTAAAGTTCCAAAAGAAAGTAGAAGATGCCCTACAGGCACTAACGAAAAAATATATCCTTTACAACAGACCAGATGGTCTGAGAATCTGATGAGGTTTTAATCTTGTTATCATCTTTTCTGTTGTGTCTTCTTTGTTATTGTCCTTGACAAAATCTTACTAGAGAGTATGTCGAAGAGGATCGCCTTGCTGGAGAACAAAATCGTCTGAGGACTCACTTCTCCCGCTTCCCTGTTCATCTGCACACAAACCCACGCACACACACAGCCACACACATAGACAGTTTTTACTTCCTGTAAAATACTGAAGAGGAACCTCTGTGTGTGTGTGTGTGTGTGTGTGTGTGTGTGTGAACCCTGACCTCTGCTTGCATTCTGAGCTCTCCCAAACCACCCGCTGCCCCTCCTCTCTCAGTCTTACCTCTTCCACCCTTGGGTCTCCTGAGACATGAAGCGCCGGTTGCCATGGGGACCACGCCTTTGTGTGTGTATGTGTGTGCGTGCGCTCCGAAGATCATCCTCCATATCCAGCCTGTGTGTTTGTTAATAAAAGTCTTCCCTCATAGGGAAACGGTATACTGAAGGGTTTTTCTTTGTTGCTGCCACGATGTTGAATTTCCCCAAACCCCATAGAGTCTGTCTTTTCTTGTCATGTCAACTGGAGCAGCACATCACCCTCACTTGTCTGTCTGATTATATCTGTCACTGTCATCTTTCCCTCTCTCTTCTCTCATAACTGAAGGCTTCATCTTTCTTCTCTTACCCCCACACAAAGGTATCTAATATTGTATATGGTATATATGGTATACATGGTGTGTGTATACAGGTAAATTAATATAAGATATATGTCTGATAATAAGGGTACACCAGTGATGTTGTTTTCCTAAATAAAGGTGATTCAGGAAGTACATATTATAAATTGTGATACAATTCTATGCCAAATTAGTATTACAGGCACAAATGCACACACAGACACGAAGGATTTCTTACTTTTACTTTGTTTAGTTCTTAATTAAATATCAATAATGGTAAAAAGTACATAGAATGTTCGTCTGGAGCTGAACAGGTGCCCCCAGCAAAATGGTGAACAGTTTCAATTAATTGTCAAAGATTTCTGCAGCAGCAGTCCTTTATCGTAACTCTGCACAAATTGAAATGCTGATACTCCAAGGACCAAATCAAAAGCTAGATCCTTATCCTAATGTGGATTTCTTGGGGTTACCTGTCAAGAAAAGGTTTACTCCTGCATTAGAGTGCAGAACAGTGATCATTTATTTGGCCGACAATGAGCCAGCCCTTATTTTTGTAACAATAACATCTGCTCTTTACAGTGTTAGAAATATTAAATTTGCTGTTTCTTGCTGTCCCATGTTATGAAATGGACCTAAAGCTATAAAGACATAACTTTAGGTTGTGGTAAGTATGATGGCCACTGGCCAAAAATGTAAATACTTAGATACAGTCATGCAAACCAGTATTTTCTTAGAAAGCTAATATCAGTTATTGCAGACATACATGTATCACAGTATATACATTTTACTATATTCCAAGTTTCTTTTCGTCTTCGCATAACTTTGTAACAAAGCATTTAAATTCACGAGGTCAAACCAGTTTACAAAGAAGTCACATACAGTCCAGCAAGAAATGGTAGGTAGAGTTAGTTTACTTGTGCATAAATACAGAACATTCTGGTGAAACGAGGCTGAGCTGGATGAAGACATCCTCCACGGAGCTCCAGGGACAAGTTTAGGACGCGTCACAATGACGTCACGCATAATGAAAAAGAAAAGCTCTCCAACTGAGAGCAGCTGAAAGAAACCAGAGCAAAGTCTGGACCTGTGTCCTGGTGCCTCATGAAAGAGGAGTTTAAACTTAAAATAGTTTGTGCTCTGGTCTCGGGATCCAGTCTAAACACAAACTACGGGCTCAAGGTGTTTTTTTTTATCGAGCCGTCGTCAAATACGCTGTTAAAAGTTCGCAGCATCTGCTAACAGCAGCTAGGCTAGCTTAGCGAGCTAACCGGCAGACTGCCTTGAGGGTCAGGTCGCTGGCTCGGACAGGGCTTTGAAGGAGGGACGTCGGCGTTAATCATTTGTGGGATAGATGGTTGCGCAGTGAACGAAGACAGGCAGGAGACACCTCAAGATTTTGGCAGATAAGAGAACCGACGTTTGCGTCAAGCTAACCTCAACGGCCAGGTTAATACTTCGGCTAACTGCAGCTAGCAGTAGCGTCAGGTGAGTCAACTCAGGTGCGTCGGGACCAGTACAAGAGATGGCCAGTAATCCCGTGGCAGGCTTTACCTGCCAGTCCAATGGAGAAAACACATCGGGGCGAGTGTCCGGTTCTGGCCGCTCATCTCGCCACCAGTCCGAGTCAGAGTCCGATGTTGGCCTGACTGTCAAAAGCTTAGCACGGCTGTGCAGCAGGGACGAGGACGAGCGAGCAGCGGCTCTGGAGGAGCTGAGCCAAGGGGTTCTGCTGTGTTTAGGACTGGACCGGCCCGGTTCGGCACGGCTGAGCAAACAAACACTCCTGCATCTGCTTCGGCTATCCAGGTCGTGTCCATTACAGGAGGTCCGGGCAAGAGCGACCGAGCTGCTGCGAACCGTGCAGGTAATACTGGAATACAGTTCAGCTTTTTTCTGCTTCATAATGTCTGCAGACCAGTTGGAATACAGAAGAAATAAACTGTTTAATCACTAACAGGGCAGATTTTCCATCAAGACATACCTGAATGATAGACACAAGTTTGCCTTATATTTAGGACTATAGCATTTGTCTCTTGTCATGTAATTCCACGTCGAGGTGACTGATCGATTGGTTAACAGTCATGATAATACACGATGATCTTGCAGCTGATCAGCCGCAGCCGATTAGCGTTTTCTATCATATTGCTGGATATTTCATCAGACATTGAACTGCAGGAGGTGATGCAAGACTGCCGCGGTGTGCACAAACAAGCAGGCCCGACACGCCCCCTCCTGGTTCCCTGAAAAACAAACAGGACACACCCCCGCGTCTTTTCATAGCCCACTGGAGCGTCTAGAAATAAAAAGTCAGGCTTCCTGTGGCGAATACGCAGTTTATTTGTCTTCTCGCTTGGGAATAACAAGCGGTGTTTTTTTTTTCTGCTGTTGGTCTTCCGAAGATGTCGGTGAGTTCAGCTCGTGCATGATTTGATTACAGATTTTATGGGCTGCAAGTTATGAAACGAGTCTCTCCAGTTACAGTACAGCTGCTACAGACCAAGCAGGTCTAGTCAAGTTCAAGGTGGTTGAAGGTGCCTACACATTTTTATTATATTTGTTACAAACAAACAGTTGATTGTTTGACAGTATGACACTTTTTTATTTCAATGTGAAAGTGAAACAATTTGTTGATCAATCGATTTGTGGATCAACAGAAAAAGAATCATTAACTCCTTTGATGACTGATTCATTGCTATTTTCAGAGCATAAAACTCGTTCCAGCCTCTCCTTTGTGGGAATTTTATGTTTTTCTTTGTCTAATTAGAGAGTAAACTCCCATGCTTTGGAAAATTGTCAAGAGTAATTTTCACTATATCCTGACATTTAATAGATCAAATGAATAATCAAGAAAGTCATTGGCAGATTAATCAGATAGGAAATTAATCGTTATTTTACTGTATAATTGACTTTTTCTCTCTTCCTTCTTGCCTTTAGGAGCAAGGAGTTGAAGTCCCTCGGGTCCTGGCGTCAGGTCCAAGTTCCTTTATCCATGCAAAACAGGTGTGTGTGGCTTATTTTGCATTTATTCACAAATATTAACCACTGATTTTATTAGCAAAACACTTGATATTTTCTAAATACATGTCTGTAAAATGTTGGGATAGTATCAAATCACTCATCAGTTTCAAGAAGAAATCACATGAGGCATGGGGCAGTGTATAATGTTTCTGACATATAATGTTTAGAATACTCATATAACAGATGTGGTTTCACAAGCTGAAAGGTTTTATTGGGTTTCGTGCAGACTGGCATCATGATAAACAGCCAAGTCAGCGCACTTGTGAAGGTTGCCTGAAATTTCCCAACTCAGCGCTCGTGTAAGCAGTGTAGCTGCTGCAATACTGCAGTGCCTGTTGCTTCATGTCATCAAGAGGAGCAACACCAGACTTGTGTTGCCAAAGCTGATGACTGAAAATGCTTATTTCATATGTGACTCACTGCAAGCTTTCCACTGGAGAAAGTGGGAGTGTTGTACGAGTTCTTCAAAGCTATTCATTTCCAGCTGCAAGAGGAAAAAAATAATAAGTGAAACCTTTTCTGTGTGTCCTCAAGCATAGTCAAAATCTGATTATAGTTCTAGTCTAGCTCTCACTTGATTGGTTGTCAGTTTTGAACATGGATTTTGTCTCGCTCCTCCTCTTCAGATGTTGAAAGAAGGGCCAGACCAGGACATCCTCATCGAATCTTTTCTCTCATTGGGTCGCGTGGACCATATCACCATGGTGATGGCGCTGCACCCTGCTTACCTCAGCTGCTTCCTGAGGACCCAGCATGCTTTGTTGGAGCTGGACGGCCCGTTGCCCCGCCACTGGAGACATTACATCGCTGTTATGGTAAGAAAACCACAATGTATATGTATATATGTAAAACAGTGACAACTACCACCGCAGTGAGGGTCGGATGTCCACTCCTTAATGTAAAACTCTCACTAGATCTGGATAATTATTTTGCAACCATGTGAAAATGGAGTCAGCAGTTTCCAAAAGACGTCCATGAAGCATCTGCAGTGACAGTGACTCATGTGTGTTGTCATTGACTTCAGCTTGAGTAGTTTACGTCATTTGATTGCTCAATTTTCTTTGTTGGCCCTATAATATTATAGATTGTCCTGAAACACATTTGTAGGACCAGTACATGTTGAAATAAGAAATGATACAACAAAGGCAGCTTTTAATGAAGACACGGTTGTGTAGTCTTGTGTGTGTGAGCGGCTCCCAATGAGGTTGCAGTACTTTAGTCGTGAACGATGGCTGGATGCCTTTTAGTGAGTTGGTTTGGATTGTTTTGTTGACTAAGCAGGGTTAGTAGTGTTTTTATTTCCTCATGCAGCTTTCTTCCACATCATCACAGATGTAACAACATGTTAAACAATATTCACGTTGTTCCTTAAAAGTGAGCCATTTGATTTGCTGCATATACTGTAGATTTGTGTGTCAATCAACCACTGTTGAACTATGTGAATACAAATAAATCACTATTAGTGTACATTAAAATTCTCATTTACTATAAGCCTATGATATTGTTGGTTATAGTTCCTCTTGGACTTGTGTCTCTGGTTATTAACCTGATGGGTGTCCAGTTCTTTGACTACTTACTGACTACTTGTGCTGCATTCATGCAGATTCAGGCAGATGGTGGACGGCAAACGGAACAAAGCAGGACGGTTAGTTAGGTGACAGTAGACGGCATTCTGTCCAGAGTTGGAATATTTTAGCTTTGCCATCCTCTGCCAAAGGATATACAGCTGAATGTTACATAGTTACCTCACACAGAAAGCAGGGGCCATCAAGACAACAAGATACAAATGAAATGATCATTAATAACGAAACAAATAATACATATAATAACTAATTATTCACCGCAGTGACATAATGTCATGTATGCTTTGTTTTGCATTGCTGCCATTCCATCAGACTGTTTGTTTGTTTTTCCTGTGTTGTCTGTCTGCCTGAGTCCATGTTCTAAAGACATACAAAAGTAAAAATGAATCAGGCAAATTCTAAAAATGTTTTGTTTTTCTTGTCAAATGTGCGGGTAGACAGAATTTTCTTCTGAAACAATTAGACCCTTTAGGGGACCAATATGCATGAACATATCTGTGGATATCCCAATCTATAGTTGTAGGTACTTTTAAGGATACTGCAGCACAAAAAAGCTCATTTTTAAAGCGTTTGAAAAGTCAGGAAGTAAGACGAAGGAGCCTAAAAATCAGGAGAAATTGAACATGTCTTACTAAAGAGAAAGAGGACAGATTCAGATTGGACTCTGCAGATCATTCTCGTCTTGAGGATTATTCAGCTAGTGTATCACAGTGAGCCACTAAGAGGTCTGCCAAAGACTGTGATCTTCATAAACATTTAATGACTCATGGCTCATATATAAACATTAGCTGCCCTTTCACTTCAGAAATGGCATTCATTAGCCTCAAAATGATCTCCTGGTGGAGAAGTTTAGCTGTTTCGGTTTAACCTCTGAGCCTTTTATACTCATGAGCGCAGACAGTTCTTCTGCATTATGTAGCTGTTATACACCGACCAGTGATCGAGCTTTGTTTTGAAAGGAAGGGGCGCCGCGTTTGTTTCCTCATGTCGGCTCCCCCTGATATTTCACAGGCTGCAGCTCGACACCACTGCCAGTACCTGGTCCAGCAGCACAGCGCGGGCTTCCTGGAGGCTGGAGGGGAGGAGAGCTGGCTGAGCGGCCTCGAGCACGCTCCCACCAAACTCCGCAGCCTGCAAACACTCAACAAGCTGCTGGCACACAGACCCTGGCTCATCACGCAGCAGCACATCCAGGTCAGACACAACGCCCACTCTCGCCCTGTCCTCGCTCTCCTACTCTCTCTTTTGCTCATAGTGTGTCATCAGATCATAGTAATATCATTTCATACTCTGGATTTCTGACTTGGGCTGTATCTGAAATTATGACTAATCCCTGTAGATTAGACGCCTGATAGTTTAAACTTTAGCGAGCAGTAAATTAACTCAGCAAACTCTTCTGAATCATCATTTTTAGTGATAGTTTTGCCTTATATGAAACATGATTCATGTGACCTCTCACCTTTCCTAACACCCGCCCCCGTGCCCCTGCAGGAGCTGGTGTGTCCCGGAGCAGAGCCTCGCTGGTCATTGGCTGAACTCATACACGCTGTGGTCCTGATGGCACACGCTCACTCACTCTGCTCTTTTGTGTGGGGCTGCGGCTTAAACCCTGAACCCGACCACATTGGAGGCCATACCTTCCAACCTCCATCGCCCAGCCACCTCCCTCGTAGCCCTCACAGCCCCGCTCATGAGGACGGCAGGCAAGAGGTGAGTCAAGCAGTCGTTTTTCACCACTGGTCTGACAGGTATAAACTTAACTATGTCAACAGGACAAGGATGAAAAAGGAAATTGGTTCAGTGCAGCTTTGTTTGACTAGTCACACTGTTTTAATAACAGAACACACGGCACACTTCCCATTGTTGAGTTAGTGTTAGTGTAAAAACAAACTGCTAAATAAGCTACCTCAGCCTTTTTCTCTTCAGCCCTGTTCACTCTGGACAAAAAACCCACTGATACCCACTCACATCTGGCCTTTGCCCTCAGTGGAAAAGGCTGCAATCCCCATTAATTACCAGGTCATAGATGCACTAATTTTGGTGCAAAACTTGTATTTTTGTCTTCTCCAGTTGGTTGATGGAGCGATGGAGGTGGAGGTCTTAATGAAGAGGATGGTGGAACTGCAGCAACAGCAGGAGGAGGAGTGCACACAGGAGGAGATGGTTACACGTTTTGAAAGGGAGAGGAGCGAGAGCATACCAACAGGTACAGACGCACCTGCTTATCCTATGCATCATTTACTTGGTTGCCATTTGTTTATTCACTACTTCCTCTTTGTTGTTTTTGTTTGTAGTGGTGGTGCGGGGAGCACCACCTGACCTGGTGCTGCGTCTGGTAGAGGATCCAGAGTTCAGATATGAGGACTTTGCCCCCAGAGGAGAGCAGGCACCACCCACCATGAGAGCCCAGGTAGTTTGCAGCAAGTCTTTGTGTTCAAGTTCGTGTTGATTATATTTTAAAGATGGACTACGACACATGCTGCCAAGTTATTTCTTCATGCTTCTTACAGTGTACAGTGCCTGTTAATCATTCATACTAGGTTTCACAGACCAATGTTTGTTGATGTTGGTGTCTGATGTGTGCAGGACTATTCATGGGAGGATCATGGCTTCTCTCTGGTCAACAGACTACTGCCAGACATGGGCCAGCTCCTGGATGAAAAATTCCAGGTACCCTTGCCTTAAACCTTGTGGAAATATACCAATAAACACCAATATGATGATTAAAAATTGTACAAGACTGATGTGTGGATAACATGACAGGTTTATCTTCTCCAGGGAGTTTAAGTGAGTGATACACAATGTTAACTAGCTGGAACTGCTGGAGATAATGTGAACCTGCATGCTTGAAGTAAAACTGCTTAGTGTTAGGAAAACAAGTGGGTAATGACCATGTATATGTCCACACTGATACGTTTTAAACAGGGTTTTAAAACAAAAATGATCTGCATTCAGGTGTGCTTTTCAGCACCATATCAGAAGTAATCTCCATCCAGTCAAACGTGCCCGAAAACGCATGTCATGTGACCGTTCACGTACACTGGGCATAAGCGTCCCTAATTTGATTTGCCTGTCTGCTTTAGGGGTTCTGTGTGGATGCGAGGCATAAGCGTATGAAAAGTTAGGTGTTTCAAATTGAAACGTGCTGGTGTGGATGCAGCCTACATGTGCACAGTAAAACTGTGGACAGTTTTAACTCTCAGGTCCAAAAAGGACTCAAATTAATCAGTCAGAGACGGGAAAATTACTCTGCTCACACCTCACTGACGAGCACTCTGTAACAGGGGTGTCAAGCAGACAGTCTTTTGTATTATGGAGTCACAAAAAAAGATGCGTAATTGTCTACAGCCTTCACAGCTCAACAAAAAGCTCAGCAGAACACTATGAGAAAAACGGCCAATTTAGTCGAATGTGGGGAAAAATACAAAAAAGTTCAAATGTGTGTCTTGGCTTACTTCTTGGCATCTTATTCTCTTGACAGTTATTTCTTAGAGAACAGATTGCTTATGCATTTTATAATGAGATAAATGGTTCCTTTGCAGGTTGTGAACAGCTTGACCTACCACAGGATGGCCATGCATGAAGGTGTGGACACTCACACTCTGAGGAAAGCTCTGTGGAACTACATCCACTGTCTGTACGGGATACGGTCAGTGTCACACACCGTTAGAAATCACATCATCAGGCAAGTCAAACATGGGTTTTTGTCTGTGCGGCGTCACTAACTTTGTTTTGTGTTTTATCATTGCACCTGTGCAGCTACGACGATTACGACTACGGCAGCGTGAACGTGCTGTTGGAGCGCGCTCTGAAGATGTTCGTTAAAACCATGGCCTGTCACCCCGAGCAGACCACGGCACGCATCTACCACGCCTTCTGGAGACACTTCAGACACTCTGAAAAGGTAGGAGCCAGTTCAAACACCACCTGACCCGGCCGCTTCTGCCAGAGAAAAATTAATCATTTGACATTTTGGCACATCGTGTCTCTTTAGCACCCTCTCAGCGTAGAATGAATCCTTTGACATTTCAGCACGTCGCCTTGTTTTCCTTCCTTTTTTGAATGTTACAAGAAAGGGAAGCATTACAGACAGGACTTGAAAGTGTGTCACCTCGTAACCTGAAAGTAATGACGCGCTTCTTCTGTTTTGTTGTTTTCTTTACAGGTTCATGCAAACCTGATAGTGATGGAAGCCCGGCTACAAGCGGCCCTGCTTTATACTTTACGAGCCATCACACATTACATGAGATGACACACTCACTCACACGTTTTTGCAGATGCTGAGCCAGCTGTGACTTACCACAGCCAAATGCATAACACATCACAGATAGACAATCTTGCACACACGCGCACACACTACAGTGAATGTTTTTGCCTATCTTATGTTCAGTGTTAATGTTCTGATGCTGCTCTTGAACTGGGATATATATTTAAAATTTCTTTCTTAGTTTGCACTGAAATTGATCAGGTTTTTTTTTCCCCACTTGAGCTTCAAGTGTTGTTCTCAATATCTTGTACATGTTCTGCCAGACACACCCACTTATCTGCATACTGCTATCATGCATATCTAAGTAAATCATTTTGAGTGTTTCTTTGCAGAATTTTTGCTCTGTTGAGGTTAGTATGTGTTCACCACACCATGACTACTCACGCCTCAGTCCTCTGTGTCTGCAGCATGCAGAGGCTGAGATCAAAAAAGACAAAATAACTTGTATTTTTATATACAATAAAAAGTTACTTTGTTATCAAAAGTCCAACTGTCTTTGAATGGAATCGGTCTCCAGATGTTGTATTTAAGGCATGGCTGGACAACAAGACATTACTCGTGGAGCTACATTTGTGTGGTTGCGTTCCAATTTGAAGGCAGACTTCCGCGTGTGTTGCTGCAGGAGTTACTGTGACTCGCCGCTGGATGGAGACAAAGACTTGAAGAATCGTCACTACAGTTTACCAAGTCAACTCACTCTTCAAGGTTAATTGTAATTGCATAGCAGTGCCTTTGTACTCTTTCTTGACTTACGGCTGAAAGTGCAGGACGTGCTGATGGTCCATTGATGATAACATATGATTTGAGTAATAACGGCATAAAAAAAGTGACATGTCATCCAAGAGCACCGTCGTTTCTGGCTGGTTTCTGCGCGCTTCTAAATTGTACGCGGATATCACACATCTCGATCAGTCTTCCTGTACTTCGCAGCAGGGAGTGAATGTATCGCAGCTTTCACTTGCACTTCGGTCTGATGGAGGCTCCAGCGACGTGTCCTGAGCTGGATGTGTGAAGTACAGGCCTGTTTATATATTTGACAGGATGTTACTCTCTGCTCATAGGTTCTCCAGATACAGCCTGAAACAACTGCTTTTATGCGTTTCCAATAGGTGCGAATATTTTAAATCGTGTCAAATATAACATCCTTTTTTTTTTAGCTGTGCACTGCACGCGCGCGGTCTTCAGAGGTTCATTGTGCACGTGAAGTCTGTTCCCCAAGCCTTCCGGACGAGGCGCGCGCTCATTTCTTCTCACTTGCTCAGTAGCGCGCGCGGCTGTTCTCTCAGCGCCCCGCCACTCACCGGACACCGCTGACACGCACCTCGGCTCCAGTGCGCCTGACTTCAGGATTCCCCGGGATAACGACGTCTTTTCTGGCAGGTACGTCGGCTCAATTTATCATATAATGTCTGCAAGTGTTTACAGTGTTGGAGATAAGGAATGAGTGGTTTGTTGTTTTTGAAGAAGTGCCTGTGCTTTATCAGCAGAATCCCACGTCAATGCTGATACATATGGAGAGCTACTTTTTCTCCCCACAAATCCTACTAAATGGATTCTACTTTGAACTTTTCTCTCTGTTTTATTCTGTGTGTGAGTGGAGGAAGACGCCTTTAGTTCACATCCCTGTGGAAGAAACTGAGAATACGTGTAAATGTAACCGAGCCAGGTAAAAGGACCCTGGACGTACCAGACAAACGTACATGAGCGTTTTCAGGAGCCCACCGCCTCAGGACCGTCTGTGCCTGTTTTTTAAAAACATAAAATAAAACTCTGGCGACCATTTTCAGTGTTTCTGAAAATTGGGTAACTTTGGAGTGCTTGCTGTTAGATAAACGGAAGTTTGCGTTTGCCTGTGAGATGTTAATGAGGTGCGGCTACCAGTACTTCCACTCTTCATGCTGGACAGACTCCACAGAGGGTGATATTCAGAAATCAAACAGTCAGCACTGCCATATGGTAAGAGTGGAATTTACCAGAACTTTCCTATCAAAGCCCTAGTAGTTAATTTATCAGTCATAAGGTTGTAGTAATGGAATATTTATTGTTAAATCACAAAGGTCAAGGGTCAAACAAGTTATCATAGGATCTGGATTTGTGACAAACTCCCGTGACTGCATCATCTGGGGACAGCTGGTTTTGTCTGTAAGTGTGCTGCACATTTGTCAGGTTTCACTGACTTTCAGAAGTCATTCGGGCTTAAGGCCCGAAGTCCGTCAGATTACGTTACATTTGCTCCAGAGGCAGCATATTCCTGAATGTGACTGTGATTTATTCGGCAGCGCGCCTACAGGAAATCACCTCGAGGAGAAGGCAGGGCTGGATGTTTCCTCAGCCTGTCCGTCTATCTGAGGTGTTTCTGTGGCTTTAACGTGGTCAGGTTGGTGTAGGTGTTCATTCCTTCATCGTGACAAGCTGCAGGGAGGTTGCATAATCACACCTCCACCTTCCCTTAAATAATCAACATTCACTGCTGATTTCAAAGGCCGTGTGTGCCCGTGTGAAGGAGGTGTCGTGGAATTTTGAGGGTCGGATTGGGGAAAAAACGCGATTAGGCAGTCCAAGGCCGGACTTCATCACTTCCTGTTTCTTTACGAGGTCAGTTCCTGTCTTTAGCCTCGGGGCTAGGCAGGAAGGAAGGGGGCGTGGATGTATTTTTTAGTCGGGGGGTAAGAAATGGACCTTGGCGTCATCACACAGCTTTCCCACCAAGCAGCTGAGGGCTGTGACAGTCATGTGCTTGTTGAGGATGAGCCCTACAGCCTGATGTTAGCACCTTTGGACTCCCCTGGATGGAGGATGTCAGATGTCATTTCAATCAGGGCCTGAGCAGTTGTTGGTGGAAGACTCATCTTGTCGTGGCTCCCATAGGAACATGCCCTGAGCCCCCTAGTGCTTCAAAAACAGAATTAGACATGCAAATGGTCACGAATGCCTTCCAACAAGCCACCTCAGCCCACAGTATCTGGAGGATATGATGACTTCATGTGGAAACAGGACGTCCCCATGACCGAGACACCTTACTTTTCCATTGCCCCCACCCGTTTCTCTCCTGCTCCTTTCTGAGTGTGTGTATGTACTCTATGAGTGTGTGAGGGTTCGGTGACAGCCTGCTTCCCATTGTCCTATCATTCCTGCTGCACTCACACTCTGCATCCTGTGGGGCTTCCTGCTAATGAGGGAGAGAGTCAGAGAGAAAAAGAGAGGTAAGAAAAAAAGATGGAGAAACAAGAGAAGAGGAGGATTGAAGAAAAGTCTGAGCTGAGCACAGAACTGGCGTATAAGAAGAGAAAGTCAACAGAGCTGAACAATCGTGTGTGTGTGTGTGTTGACCCGTGTTCCCGCAGTGAATTCCCCGCTGGGAGCAGCTTATCGGCCGTCCACTGTGCAGGAAAGGGTGTGTCATCTGAATTTGGATGTTTGTGAGTGTGACGATGGAGGGTGGTGTTATTGTGATTTTGTAAGAGTGCGCTGAATGCGTGCTAACGCTTTGTAGGTCTGAATTTATTTGCTTCCTTATATTGTTATAGAGTACACAAATGTACTGCAATTTACTGTTCTGCAGTAATTGAAAATAGCTTTTTACCCAACAGTTGTATTGGAGTACAATTTTGAGTCTGAGTACTTGGAGTACTATTTTGGATACTTTAAGTACTTTGCTGATAATACTTCCGTACTTGCACTTCACTAAAAATTTGAATACCGGACTTTTGCAATGGAGTGCAATACTTTTCAAGGGGTCGGTTCACTAAGTTATACTCTTTGGTAGAAAGTGTTTCCACTGAAGTCTGTGAATTACAAAATTCACCTCCACTCTATTGAGGTGGAGGCGGATGTTTCGACACCTGGGCAAAGTCCCCAAACTGCTTGCCTGTCTTCATACCACCAGAGGAAGGTTAAAAACTGTTGTAATTTGGATGAAACATCCCTTAAAAACTGTTAAGGAGATAAACACTGGTGCTTGATCATAAAAAATAAAGAGAAAGTGTTAGACTGAGGTGTAAAAGGGCCTGTTGTCACAGACAGTCACAGACAGTCACAGACAGTCACAGACCAATACCACACCTCTCCCCACCAGAGGAAACTACCTCTGTTTCACAGAATGCTCTGTTTGCCGGTGGCTATAAAAACCTGCCATGATGGTCAGCGGTCAGTGAGGTGATGTTTAGTTCTGAGATGGCTAACAGAGGAAATGCATCTGTGGGATGAGCATGATTGAGTTCCATCATGGAGAAATAATGACATTTATGGCATTTTGTTGCTGTTACACAATATGCAAATTTTGCAGGAGGGCTAATTATATTTTAAACAAGCACTTTTTCTTGGCTGGAGGGCCTTTGTATGGCAGCACCTCAGTCACTGCACGCCGCTTTGTTTGTTTGTTTGTTTGTTTTTATGCAAGGATATCACTATTGCTTTCATTACCTTAAACTCTTACATTATTCAAACTAAGAGTAATTCATGACACTTCTTAAACTCTCCCTAAATTGAGCATGGTGTGTTTGTTGCATGCTGGATCTCATTTTCGTTACAGGTTTCAAGAAGCAAAGAGGAAGATTGTCCTGTGTAGACCTTTGTTCTCACATACACACACACCTAAACGGCAGCATCAAGTATGCTGCGTGTCGATTTGAATCGGCAACCTTCACGTACCACCGTCACCACCACACACCCACACGCGCTTCACTGTAGTACTT
Organism: Chaetodon auriga; assembly: GCF_051107435.1. Taxonomy (NCBI): domain Eukaryota; kingdom Metazoa; phylum Chordata; class Actinopteri; order Chaetodontiformes; family Chaetodontidae; genus Chaetodon; species Chaetodon auriga. The sequence continues at coordinate 12,137,442 of NC_135090.1, read as the reverse complement.
TTAATGTTTGTGGCTGATTGAAAGATAAATTGTTGTCATGAAGCGCAGACAAAAGAGAGGAAATACCCACATGTTGCTGTGCGTTCTCTTCTGCAGCATTTCAGCTTAAAGGCCGGTATGTTGCCGCACAGTTGCGTATTTTGGCTCTCCGTGCATGCTTGCTTGTTTGTCCACTGGGCTGAGAAACTGTGCTGCATGTGTGCCTTTAGTGTTGAAATGTTTGTGTTTTCATGATGCTGTTTCCTTTACGCATAAACACCTCAGACCAACTGAATTATCAGGTGGTATTTCCGAATGATCACAGCTCGTGGGTGCAGAGAGGAAGACGGACCAGAGCGAGAAAACTTGGTCAACAGGAACCCAACGGAGAACAATGGCTGTATGGCCGTCCTGCCAACAGTCCTCTGCGTGTGTGTGTGTTTGTCTGAATACATTTCCCGGTTATTTTGCTGATCCTGCCTGTGTTCATCGGCCAAACCTCGAAAAAAGCAGAAAAAGAGGAGATGAGAGAAAGGTCAGAGGAGAGATAAAGATGAAAGGGAAGAAGCTACTTCTGCTGCCTCTGTCACTTCTCCTTTTTAAGGTTTATCAGAAAGAGAAAGAGGGCAGCAGCTTTGGTCCGGGGGAAGGTTACTGTTGAAGGGGTGTCGGCACCGAGTGGAGAAAAACAGCAACAGAGAGGAAGATGTGTGTGTTTTCGGGGTGTTTGTGGGCCTGCAGCTGCTTGGTGTATGTGTGTGGATGGACTCTGTCCTCAGTTTCCAGGAAAAGGGGGGAGCCATCCGAGGGCTGGACAGGAAAGTCTAACAGGGCTAACTTCCTGTAGCTCTCCTGATGGCCGGCCTGATAGTGAATGAGTGTGTGCGTGCGTGCGGGCTTGTGCGCACGTTACATTTTTGCATATTTTAGCCCAGACTCCTCTGGATGTGGCCCATAATAACTTTTGTTGCTTCAAACGGGGATTTCGGGGAATTTGTGGTGTGGATAGGACAAACCTGCCGCCGTTCAGTGGGAGCTCTGATGTTTTTTCAGAATGAAAGTGAATTGCCTTTTTTTTTTTTTTTTGTCGCTCCCTGCCATAACCTGTATTGTTCTTCCTGTGTGTGACTTCCCTCACATTCCTCTGTAGGTGGAAGCAACAGTGACTCCACAGTCAATTGCCAGTTTATTAGGTACACCTACAGTAGTTAACATTCAGGTTTGTTGAAACATTTGGAGGTTTTGATTCAACTTTTTGGTCATTTTGGAGGCTATAGTTGGTGGTGCTGCTGAGCTGTATTACATTGCACTGAGAGGTGTTTCTCATATTTTGTCCACCACGGTTATGTCAGTGATAGTTGACGAACTATTAGAAACTACAGCCTCCAAAATTAACAGTGTAATCGAGAGCTGGATAAGTATATCCAGTTTACCATCACATAAGACAAATACAAGCATCAATTCCTCAAATTTTCGAAGAACGAGAACAATTTGGGGCGTGAAAAAAGACTTTGACTGATTATGAAAATAGACCTCTTGTGTCAGCTGTTTCATAACTCTTATGTGATAATGTGCAAATTAGTGAGCGTTACAGGTGTGCTTTGTTACTGTTGGCCAGAGCCAAGCTAGCAGTTTCCCCCTGTTTCCAGTGTTTGTGCTAAGCTAAGCTAACTGGCTGCTGGCTGTAGCTTCTCTTCTGACTCTTCAGAATAAGATAACAGAGCTTGCTCGTGTTGATCGGGATCATGTTGATGACTGTGTGCAGGCCTCTCGGCACACAATTAAAATGTTTTACGGTCCTCTCTGTATGTTATTTCCTCTCGATCCGGGCACCAGCCTTTGCTTTGTCAACGCAACTTCTATTCAAACAACGTGGTTTGCTCAAAACTGGAAGTCAGGATTGCGTACATGTGCACTTTGTGAAACAAATTTCACATCGTCAGTGACTGTCACTTTGTGTCAGTTACCCCTGTCAAATGATGACATTTACAGGTATATTACACCACAAACGCACAGGCACGCGCACACATACACACACAAACACTCAGCTGTTGACCAGAGAGAGTGTCTGAGTACCCTCTCTTGAAACTGCACAGCAAAAAGGGAAGTGGCTAACCTCACATCTCTCTATGTCTGTCCTTATCTCGAGCTGTCTCTGTCTCAGGTTTTTTTTTTCGAACTTCTGTCTCCTCGCGTCTCCCTTCACGCATGTCTTTATTCATGCTTTACCGCCCTTGTGCCTCTCTCTCATGTTCTCTATCACCTTCTTCGTCTCTGGCTCTCTGCCACTCATCCCCTCCCTGCCCCGCTCTCTCATTCCACCCCTTGTCACTCACCTCTCCTTCCCTCTTTTCTTTTTTTTTCCAGTGGCGATGGTGATTGACAGATGATCTGACAGAGGAAGACATCAGGTGAGAAAAAGTTAACTTCTCCTTCCCGCTTTACCCCCACTTTCGCTCTTCCTCCTCCTCTTCCCGCTCGAGGGAAGTTAAGTTTTTTGTTTAAAGTTAGTTACTTCTCTCTTCACAGTTCAGCTCTTCACACCCTTGTGGTTTGTTTCATGGGGGTGACCCTCTCCTCTGTGTGTTGTTGATCCATTTTGCTTTCACTTTCTACCAGCTTGTGTTTGAAGTGTCAGCTCGCGTAGACAGGAGTTAGGGGTTGATCGAGTACTTACAGTAACACTAAAATTGATTTATTCCTGATGTTGAATCCACTACATTCTTGTATTTTTAATCTTATTGATACTGTCGTTAATTTAGTAATAGTGGATTTCAGTTGTACATACCGTGATGTGCTCTGCCATCATGTCAACGTCATGTTATATAAGCTGATGGAGGCCTACAGGCTACAATAATACAGTGCGTTCTGATTACCTCTATGACCTATACTTGGTTGAGTTATTGTTTCTGGCATACACGGTTCAAGTAATGTTTTGATAGTCATTGTTGTACACATTCATAATAAGTCCGTTTGAGGTCTCGTGGACTGGATGACTTATGGGTTTGGAGTGACAGCAGCATGCAAGTCCAGACATTTTGTTATGGAGTACCACTTTACCACTTTAAACAGTCCATGTCTTTATTCTTAACTAACCTTTATTGACATCTCTGTAAGCAAACACATTGTCACTGATACTGTGCTTATCCAGGTATAATCATAACACACTGCATGCAGCTTTAATCACTATCAGAAAGCTTCAAGCAGCAGGAAAGAGAAGAAAATTCAACAGGTCCATACTGAAGAAGTTGCGGCACATTTCGTTAACTCTGCTTGTTTTCACAGACGCCGTCTCCGTGCTGGTTATTATGGGGTGTGTCTGTTGCAAGCAGAAGAAGTCTGCCAAAGCAGCACCAGCAACATCAGCAGCAGTAGACATTACAGATCTGTCTCCTAGCAACGCAGATGGAGGGTTGTCTGCGGCCTTGGGCCGTTACTGTCCCGACCCCACCCAGACCATCCCAGACTTCAACAAGGGCTTCTCGTCCAGCACCATCTTCCCGAACACCAACTCACACCAGCGGCCTGGAGGCATGTGTAAGACCCACATAAATGGTCTTATAATATTACTTAGATATATAGACACTCATTTCTTACATTTCTGAATCATGTCTTTTGCACCGTGTGACCATCATCTTAAAATCAGATAAATCTATACTGTAGGAGTCGTGATATTAAGCTGTAATCACGCAGAAATATATATCTAATAAAATATCTAATATTTATTAAATAAACACGACGACATGGAGTGAAGGAAAACTACATTTTTTTGGTTATTGGTCGCTGTAATTGTTTCTCTGATCCATACTGGCCCTGAAGTGATTCCTTTCAGTGTTAGAGTTGGTTGTCAAAATCCACTATGCCTGTTTTGTGTAGAAAGTGCTGCATTTTAAAATTCAGCTGAAGTTAATGGGAGGCTTCAGCAGTCTCATTTAGGCAAATTTAGTGGGTATCTCTCAAGTTGCAGTCTTTTTAGTGTGAAATTCACTCTCTGTTTCCTTACTGAGATGCAATAAAGGGATAATAAGCCTCATATTTGGCTTCCCTATTAAATGCATCTTTGCATAGAAAGAGGACTATTTTGTCCCCCATCTCTGACACTGAAATTCTGCTGAGAAGGGATCCCTCCACAACCAGTTTGGACAGAAGGACTCGTTACTCCAGTTACTATTTCACTGTACAGTATATTTGGCTGTGTGAGACAGCGAGGAACAGAAACACTTTCAGGTCATTTAAAACCATAAAAATAACCATGTAGGTGATCGTTAAGGTTCAGTGGTATGAACTATAACGGGAAACTGTTAACTTCTGTGTGTGTGTGTGTGTGTGTGTGTGTGTGTGTGTGTGTGTGTGTGTGTGTGTGAACATGTGTGCAGCGGGTGGAGTCACTCTCTTTATAGCTCTGTATGACTACGATGCTCGCACTGAAGACGATCTCACTTTTCAGAAAGGAGAGAAATTTCAGATCATCAACAACACGTACGTACACATGTACACTCACAGGGCTGCATTTCAGAACATCTGTTGTTTAAATTTAATTGGTTTCATTAACAATTTGATTTAAAAAAAAACACCCCTGATAAGATTGTAATAATACATTTAATGTATGAAATATTATCATACAAAAATGTGACAGTATGCAGCGGGAGAGGAGTGCTAACTATCTGTGATCAGTGTTAAATGTGTGAAATTAGATGAGTTATGACTCCCAAAAGGTAATTAATTTTGTTTGCATACACTAAATGCCAAAGATTACAATTAAATGCCACCCATTAAACTGTGAACCGCTGCAGCTCATGTTCTCGAACAATGTTCCTGTCCTACTCTAGAAACCTAAAATAAGTTTATTTTATGATGTTTAGCTTCGGCATTATGTTTCACTTTATTGTTACTCCAACTAAGTTTGATCTTTATCTTCTGTCTCATCTCGACGCCTTTGATTCTTCAGTTCATCCTAACGTAGATAGAGATGAAACCGATGAGAGAAAATTCAGACGTTTTTTGTGTGTGTGTGTGTTGCAGAGAGGGTGACTGGTGGGAGGCTCGCTCTTTGGACACGGGCAACTCAGGTTACATCCCCTCCAACTATGTAGCTCCTGTCGACTCCATACAGGCTGAAGAGTGAGTGCACACACACATACACACACAATCGTGCTTTCATCACTTCAGAGGACATTACATTAACTTCCATTCAGTTCCTAAAGACTCCCCATCACCTTGACCTCCACTTGTCCAAAGCTAACCTTAACCCCAGTGTGATTTATGTCCCCGTGAGTAACACACGTCCACACACACAGCAGTGAAAGCTATGCATGTCTCAGTGTAAGTGCTCATAGTTTACACTGGAAGATTTTTTCAATTATTGAGGTCAGAGGTCACATGGTTGTTTCTGAGGTGACCCGCGTGCTGTTCTCATGACAGGTGGTATTTTGGGAAGATGGGCAGGAAGGATGCGGAGCGGCAGCTGCTGGGCCATGGCAACCAGAGGGGAACTTTCCTCATACGAGAGAGCGAGACCACCAAGGGTGAATAATACACACACACACACACACACACACACACACACACACACACACTCTCTTAATAGAGGTTTACTGCTCTAAATATGTGATAGCTTTCAATAGCTCTCTCTTTCCATCTCATACCTGTCCCCCACTGTATGCTTCTTTGTCAACCTCTCCTCTCCTCCCCTCTCCTCACCTCTCCTCTCCTCTCCTCACCTCTCCTCCCCTCTGTCTTTACAGGCGCTTACTCTCTGTCTATCCGTGACTGGGACGACAACAAAGGAGATCACGTCAAGCATTATAAGATCCGCAAACTAGACAATGGTGGCTACTACATCACCACGAGATCTCAGTTCGACACTGTGCAGCAGCTGGTAGAGCACTACACAGGTAACACACACAAACACAAGCACGTGGACACAAATCCATCCTCTTCATTCTGCTTCTCCTCCAGAGGGAAAAAATGCTTGTGTTGCCATTTTCTGATGGGCCTCTTTGCCGAATCATTCTCTGCTCGACTGCAGAAGAGAATTTAAGGCCGGTTCTGTCTCTGCTTGATTCAAACTGTTCATTTCACTGTTAATCAGTGGTGGAAAGTAAGTCTAACCCCAGCTCCAAGAAAGTTAGGTCGCTGTGTAAAACAGAAATAAAACAAAACGTCATCATTTTCTAATCCTTTTTGACATATGCTCAATTGAAAACAGCCCAAAGACATTATCTTTAATATGTTACCCCATCAACTTCATTGATTTTTTTGTAAATTTGTTTTAGTTTTTATAAATTTTTAGTCCCCACATTTTTACTGTACAATATTGAGCTACTTTGCTTGAGTATTTCCATTCGATGCTACTTTCTGCTGCGCTTCAGAGGAAGAATTTTACTTTTTGCTCAACCACAGTTTTTGTATAAAATGTCCTGTGTATCGTCAGCAGATTAAATATGATGCATTTTCATAGAACGACCCAACAGTGTAATAAGTCATTAAAATGAGCTTCAGCTTGACCAGTACCGGTGTCATTTACATATTAATGAAAAGTCTTTCTGCTTAATGAGTACTTTTACTTCTGAGTTAATTTTTCTAATCTGAGCCTGAAATTTTACTCAGAATTGAGTAATTATGATCACTTAAGTAAAGATTTGAATACTTCTCTACGACTCCACCAATTGCTTTTACTGACATTAAGTTCTATTCAGAGCTGTTGTAACAGGCGGAGTTCACACCCTCCGCTTCCTCTGCTCTCTGTCAGTGTAAGTCTGTCCCCTAGTGGCTAGTGTTGAAATAATAAACATTCTGCAGTGAGTGTGACTTTATATGACAGCAACCTGAGAGATTTGGCCACATATTTCTTTTTTCTTTTTTGCCAGTGTTTATTTATTTTTCCTATTAGCTGGGCTGTCCCTGTATTTCTTTTTTGTAGCTGTACATGCTGCTGCTGCTCAGAATGTGTTTTTATGTCTGTTTTGCTTTTCTTTCTACCTTTGTACTTAAGTTTTTGGTTAACCTGTCAGTTGCATAAGTGCATAAGCAACCTGTCTTGTCCCTTCTTTATCTCTGCATTTGCTGCTTTTTTCTCTTCTGTTTTCTTTTGCTCTTGTTTCATTTTTGTCTTTGCCTGCCTGTGTGTCTCTCCTTCCTCTCTCTCTCAGAGAGAGCGGCAGGACTGTGCTGCCGTTTGATTGGCAGCTGTAAGCGGGGCATGCCTAAGCTGGCCGACTTATCAGTGAAGACCAAGGATATGTGGGAGATTCCCCGTGAATCCCTCCAGCTGATTAAGAAACTGGGCAATGGCCAGTTTGGAGAAGTCTGGATGGGTAGGAATGGTGGGATTGTGTTGGAGTGGGGAAGGTGACAGCTGGGCCACACCTGGATAAAAAACAGTATTAAAAGATGAGCGGGTATATACAAAGTCTTTGGTTGTGTTCAGTTGAGAAGAACATCAGTAAACACTTCTGAAGTACAGACACCTGCAAGCTCGCAGTAATACACTGTAAAGCCCTGTTTATCAGTCTGTGTTGTTCAGAATCTGTCTACCTGCAGCAAATATACCTGTGGATCGGACCACAGAACACACACACACAGTTGACAGTCTTGACGAGTTTTTAAATGTTGTGTGTTGGATAGAAACTGCAGCAGTGAAACAAATCCTTCATAAACCCCTGTGTGTGATTGGAATGACACATCAGCAGCAGCTATTGAATAAAAACGTGGCTTTGTTTTGTATACAGGTGTGCAGAGCTGTGCCCTTCCTCCATCGTTTTTGCATGTGCATGTTTCATCATCTCACTCATCTCTTTGTCACCCATCTTTCTTCAATCTTTCCACTCATCACTACACCCTTTTATCCAATCTTACATCACCCACTTCCACTTCCTTTTCTACATCTCCTCACTCTTTGTCGGCTCCCACCTCCTCCCCCTAATAGGCATCAATGATGGACTGTGTTATTTCCTGACCAAGCCCTGTCCCAACTCCACCCCGCTCACCATGGGTCTCGGGCGGGATGCCTGGGAGGTGTCCAGGGAAACGCTGTCATTGCAAAGGAAACTGGGGCAGGGCTGCTTCGGGGACGTTTGGATGGGTGAGAATGACACCGCCAAACACTGACGCCCTCTACAGGCTTAGAGGGAGAACTGTCTGTCCAGCATTGTCCTCTTTAGTGTCCGTTACTGTCCTGTAGCAAAGATTGTTAAATGTCTGGCTTTGGTCGGCTATTTATGTGAGTGTATGTAAGTAAAGTTTGATGTTTTTCCCAATATCAGTTGGGATTCCCACATAACACATATGACCAATTCATGTTGAAATTGTCATACAGTGTCTCTGAATCTGAGTCCATTGGGTTTTCTGAGCCATGAAGAGTTTCTCCCTGAAGCCAGCCAAGCTTTGTGCCTGTCCATGTAACGCAGGTGCTGCTAGTGTTGATGTAAGACCAGTAAACCCCCCCCCCCCCCACATCACCCGTCTCATGTCATGCATGCTCTCCAAAATAACAATACATGTGCATGTACCAGAGGTTTGACCACATGTGTATTCTTGTTGCAGACTGCATGTTGTGTGCCTTTGTTTCTATGTTTTTGATATTTATACCTATATGTGTGGGTGTTTGTATCCCTGTATAAGTAGTATGTACATGCATATATAGCCATCACATTGTCAGTATGCCAGAGGCATAGCCTGCGCAATATGTCTCTGTGTGTGTCCATGTACTATGTGTGCATTAACATCCCCTTGTCTGTATGCCAGGCATGTGGAACGGTACCACCAAGGTAGCGGTGAAGACTCTGAAGCCAGGGACCATGTCCCCCGAGGCCTTCCTGGAGGAGGCTCAGATCATGAAGAGACTCCGCCACGACAAGCTTGTGCAGCTCTACGCTGTTGTGTCTGAGGAGCCCATCTACATTATCACTGAGTTCATGAGCCAAGGTATCAGGCTGAGTGAACGGTCATGCCTGTGACATACTGTAAATATAGTATGAATCACTGTTGTTGGTTGGAAACCTCACTGACTCAGAAAAGTGAGCTCAAAATAGTGCTTTTTTCCCATTAAATTAGATGCATAGTTGATAAAACTGTTAATTCAGAAAGTGTATACCCACACCAAGGAAGCCAAATCTCACAGTTTGTTATAAAAGTAAATTTACAGAATCAAAATAAGAAATACAGTAAAATAGAAATAGAATACTAAGAGAATATGTTTAAATGTTTTTTAATCTGCATCTGGATATCATTAATATACAAATTTTGATCATGGGACACGTTAGATTTCTTTCAATAGAGAACATTCTCAGAAACGCCCAATCTCGCATTGAAATCCTTTAAAAAATTCCTGGATCTGGACCTGCACCAAAAAACTATTCACTTGTGACATGGCCCCTGTCTTAACTTTCACACACTCTTTAAAACGACAAACTTTTGAGAGATCCTGCTCAGTATAAACACTAACTAACAAGCAGGAATAAAAAATGAAAACATCAGCTTCAACAGTTGAGACATTTACCCGACATTAAAAATTTGGCAGATGGGTCATGCAGTGATCAGGCAGACTTTTCGTAATTTGGAAGAGTTCAAGCCCCCCTGCCTCCCTGCTGGCAAAACACCGAATTCCTACCAATTCCAGGGATTCTCTTTCCTCCTCAGAACATGACCTTTGACCTCCCTTTGGAGGTGGCCTCGGGGCTGGTGAAATATTCCTTCAATATTCACTAAAAAGAAAAACACGAAAGTTGGCACCAAGAGTGTCGCTCTGTATGAATTTGCAAGAATTTGATTGAATATGCAATTGTTTTGCACGCCATGATACACAGCAGATATGAGGTATAAGGGACCCGTCACAATGCTGCTGTCTTGGTTTTTCAGGAAGTTTGCTGGACTTCTTAAAAGATGGAGAGGGGCAAAATCTGAAGCTGCCTCAACTGGTGGACATGGCTGCACAGGTGAGTAAATACAGACACACAACAGACTTAAAGGAAACACACTGTCAGCTTCTGTCTGAGCTCTCTTTGTGTCTCTAATAGATTGCATCTGGAATGGCGTACATCGAGAGGATGAACTACATCCATCGTGACCTGCGAGCGGCTAACATCCTTGTTGGAGACAATCTGGTGTGCAAGATCGCTGACTTTGGCCTGGCTAGGCTCATCGAGGACAATGAATACACAGCCAGACAAGGTAACGGCATGAGTGTGTGTGTGCGTGCATGAGATAGAGCCACGCTTGTGCAGTCATTAAGAGTATCTGCCTCTGCATCCATACTTATATTTTTAGACATAACCTAGCCTAATTATATGATTACGTATCTTCACTGTGCTGCCATGGTTTCAGGGGCCAAGTTCCCCATCAAGTGGACAGCTCCAGAAGCTGCACTGTATGGACGCTTCACCATCAAGTCAGACGTCTGGAGCTTTGGCATCCTGCTGACTGAACTCATCACTAAGGGACGAGTGCCATACCCAGGTACGGGATGATACCTTTGTTCAGTAGTTCTTAATCTCATGCAGTAACAGGTTGATCATCCATGGCAGTGAAAATCCTCCAGGTATGAGAGCTTAATTACATTCTCAATCAGAACAAATTACATTACAGCACTGGGTGAGTTTCAGACAGCAGCACGACACATGAGACAAAAATAGAGGTTACAAAGCAAATAAAATCAGAACGATCATACGAGATCGATCAAATAACACTGATGAATATAACATTACAAAGAATATAAAAACAGATCAATGATGCATTCAGATTCTTCGGCATAAACATTAAAAGATATAACAGAAAACACTCATGGTCAGGATTGTTGCCAGTTTGTGGCTGTTTCTTATTTCAATAAAGCAACATATAAACATGTTGCTGCAAGCTTAAAGGCCTCGACCCTATGTTGTCTGTATATCTGTATTGAGATGTATCCTAGATGGTGTTAAATGACTGTCTTACAGTATATCAAGTATGTATAAAGATGCAGCACTTCAGCAATATGTCATCTTTGCATTGTACTGTGATTCCCACACATTCTGTATCCATATGAGTTGTGTTTTCTGCGCATTTTATGTGTTTTCAATCCACCTCTCTCCCCCTCCCTCATCCATCCCTGCAGGCATGAACAACCGTGAAGTGCTGGAGCAGGTGGAGAGGGGCTACCGGATGCCCTGTGCCCCGGGCTGCCCCGCCTCGCTCCATGAACTGATGCTGCAGTGTTGGAGAAGGGAGGCCGACGAGAGGCACACTTTTGAGTACCTGCAGTCCTTCCTGGAGGATTACTTCACTGCCACAGAGCCGCAGTACCAGCCCGGAGAAAACCTGTGACCACACATGTGAACAGATGTGGAGCAATAAAGGGACAAACAGAAGGAGAATGACAGATAGATAGACGGGCAGACATGGAAATATACATGCAGATACGCTGTATTTGTTCCACACATACTGAACACACATACACACCCACACACACACACACACGGCGCGTGCACATATTAAGATACATATCATTGCCTTGTTTAATTGTTTAAAGACAGTTTCCTCTTTGTGGTCAGTGCTCACGGCAGCCCGTTCAGGACAGATCAGTCAACCATGTTGAAGAGCAGAGTCGGAGCTCTGCTGGTCAGGCCTTGCAGTGATGTTGCTTTACTCAGTAACCATGACAACAAGGAACTGAAAGAAGATGTAGATGGTTGTGTTGAGGTGGGGGAAGTCGAGTTGGTACATGATCTGTTCAGCTGCCATATATGTTCAGGTCCTTTGATTTCTGTGTCTGAGAAGAGCGGTTTAGTAGGCCAGCTGTTTACATGAGATAGAAGTGTTGATACAGAGATGATAAAGGGTGCAACAGGTTTCAGGCGACAGTTGGAAGACTGTCTTTGAAAAAATGTCAAAATGAACCTTGTGAACCTGTGTGGTAACTGAGTAGATTATGTATGCAGACACAGACATTCCTGTGTAAGATGCCTCCTCTTACAAAAGGCTGTTGAACTGATCCATGTCCATCACCTGAAAGAGGGACCTGATTTCAAATGTGCACCGATATGTGCCTTGAACTCAGTCAAATTAAGGGCTGTTTTAGATTTTAAGTACCTTCAATACTGCGTTAGTAAAATCTGAGGGATGGTAAGGAACGCTCTTTGTTTTTTAATTTGTATGACAATTTTGTATGAGCTGTCTCTTTTGTTGTTTTAATTTAACTCAGATATATCTGATGCATTACAAAGACTTCTGTATCTAGCCAACATGTATACAGTTTTCATCTGCTGGAAGGGCAGGGTGAAATGTTACACACACAAACTGGAAAGATCAATGTGTGTTTTTTGACAAGTGTAACCTTTATGCTGAGATTGCCCTGTCATGTTATTGTAATAAAGATAAAATATCTTTTCCGGATTAAGACATGTCTCTTATTCCATGTGTATTTGGATATTTATGCTGTTTTGTTTGGTGTTTCCTCACAGATAATGTCAGACAGACAGTTGCCATCCCATGCAAAACACAAATATATAGGGATGAATGATCATGTGCTTTGGTCTGCCTTTAGATTTTTATTATTCCTTTTTATTTTCCTGAAGTAAAATGCGAAGGTCATGAGAGAATATTTCTACTTCATATTTTGTGCCTCAAGCAAAATGTCATATATTTGTATTCTACAGCATACAACATTTCTAGTTTCACCAAAGATTTAGTACGAAAAGAAATGAGTTGCTCAAGTGATTTAATAAATTCACCTAAATAGAAACAGCTTTCGAGCAGTTTTATCAGCTCCAGGTTTTATTATAAAATATAATATTAGCGGTATAGGCATCCCTGGCACTGACAACTGAAATTCCTCCCACTCCCGCTCCCGTCTGTGTCTCTCGCTCTCTTCGCTGCCTTCCTCATTCACACTAGCTCGCTCTCAGTCTTCAGTAAACTACTGTTCCCATAGTTCCAGAGGTGTAGAGCGAGGCCAGCTACGGGTGCCCGGATGGGAGTCAGGCACGTTGGAGAGGCACAGCGGAGACTGGGGCGCACGAGAGACAGAGAGCTGGAATTGCAGAGGCAGAGACGCACGGGCGCACGGTCGATTTTCGCCTCCCGCATACTGGGGAGTCCCGTGCCTGTCACCAAAACCGGAGCACAGGGCTCGAGCGCGGTTATGTCAGCACCTTAATTGGGGACAAGACAGTAAACCAACGTCCCTGCTGCCCATTTTTTAAAATTTTCCCCTCCTTTTGTGTTTTTGCTTTCCATCTTTGTGGGTGCAGATATTGATGTGAGCCAGAGCAGCGGTTTTTCCGTTGAGCCGCACGAGACGGTGGCGCGCGACGGCAGGAGGAGACAGCGTTTACATTGATGTGGGAGGACTATCTCCCTCCGACGCGGGGAGCCCAGATGAAGGGGAAATGCTGCGCGCTGACGGCTGCAGCCGTCAAGGCAACGGCTCCGTGACCCGGGCGAGGAGAGGAGTGAAGCACCGCCACCGACAGCCGCGTGAGCCCACAGCCCCGCCAGCCAGCGTTGACACCGCAGCAGCTCCAGCAGCCAGCGCGAGCCCCCGGACTCTCGCTCTTTCCCTTGGTGAGTGCGCGTGCAGCGTCTTGTGTACACAACACCAAAAATTTGCTTACTGTCCGCTCAGCCAGTTGTGCTGCGCACCTCTGGCTACGTTTCTTTTTGAGTTTTTCACATTAACCTCATCGGTGCCGCTGGCGAGCGCAGCTCTGCATTCGTACTGCTCGTGCTGCTGGGTCATCTGGGCTTTACTGTGGGTATGCAGCGTGTGTGGTGAGATCTTAAATTATGATGTTCAAACACGCGCGCGCGCGCACACACACACACGTAATGTGACTGAATGTGCGTGCGGTGAACCTTGTGTACCCCCACCTGTTTTTGAGTATTTACAATCTTCTCACCTAAAAGCCACATTATCACTGAATTTATATACTGTGTAGGAAGGCAACAGTGTACAGTACCTCCCCAGGTACTGTCACACTGCTGGCACACACATACACACACTGTTGTCTTGTTGATTTGCTGTCTCCGTAGGCTGTGGGTGAGTTTGATGGGACTTTTCTAATAGGGAATTTACATACCAGTGACACATACCAGAGGTTTGACTGTGAGCCCAGATCCTGATGATGGACAGATGTTTGCTTTACATATAAACAGGAGACACACAGAGTCCCGGTGAGCATCCGTTTAGCCCCTGGGGTTTCCATCCCGGCAGCCCCCTGAGTTGTCAGGGCAGTTAGGCAGGACACAGCAACAGCACATCCTGCAGTGGCAACAGGGCCAGTGTGCTGGAGAGACACGGCGTACTCATGGTGGTGATTATCAGCTCTTGTCTGTGGCTTAGTGGGGAGGAGGAGGGTGGGGGGTGGGGGGGTTACAAAGGAAGAAAGAGTACATGAGAAACTGAAGGAGAGGAGAGAGAAGTCAATGTCAATGTCTGGGCAGTGACAGTTCGTTATTTAAGGGCCCCTCAGAGACGTGCACAGGCTGCCCTAGTGCAGGTGCCGTTAGTATGCAGAGTGATGCTCTGTCTGTCTGTCTGTCTGTCTGTCTCACACAGTCTCAGTCTCTCAGTCGCTGGTTGAAGACTGAGTTCTCTTATTGGCAGGTCCACTTGGACATAATGAATAATTTCAATCCGCTGAATGCTGGAATGAAAAGGAAATGGCCTTACCTTGGCATGCAGCCGCTGTCTGTCAGACTTGTCTTGAGTGCATGGCCCTGTGTGTGCGCGCGCGTGTGTGTGTGTGTGTGTGTGTGTGTGTGTGTGTGTGACAAACAGAGAATGTGAACATAGAACAGCTTAGGCCTATTGTGCTTCCTACCTGTGTGAGCGGGGCTAGTTGTCATAGCAACGGCCTTGTAGCTCCGTTGATGTTCCTCCTGTCCTCATTGGCAGGGTCAGCGCACCTAACACACCACATCTCGTCTCAAAGCTGTGTGTGTGTGTGTATGTGTGTGTGTGTATGCATGTACATGTGTACTTCCAAGCGTGTGTGTATGTGTGTTTGTGTGTGTGTGTGAGTGTGTGTGTGTGTACCTTTTGTTTGCGCCTTGCTGCAGTTTGTAGGCGTGTGGGTTGATGGCACCGACAAGCGTGTGTGTGTGTGTGTGTGCTCGTGTGTGTGTTGCAGTGTCACAAAGATACACCCTGCTGATATGACAGCCGACAGCTCAACCAATCACCTGTTTTCTCTCTCTGCCTATCAGCATGTGAGGTTGCCATAGTCAGACGTCCTCTTGATATGGAGGTCGTCATGGCGATGGAGAAGACAGAATGGACACACATATCCATGTATGCACACACGCGCACACACACATACACAAACACGCAGACATATGAAACATTGATCAGTACAGTATTTGTATTGACTTTCATTGATTTCCTGGTGTTTCAGGAAATGTTTGGGATGGTGCAACCTGTTGAATGGTAGAACAGATGTTTAGAGGAGTGATAGTTTATTGATGCATCAGGTCTACGCATGACGTAGGCTAGCTTGAAAGTGAGTTACTGAAGCTGTTTCCACACAAACATAGCCTCCAGACAGAGCTCCAGTAATCTAAATCAGAGAGGATATCCTACCAGAGATTGAGTCTGTTCAAACGCTGATTCTCCAAAAACAAGCTCAGGCTTCTCCTTACAGCTACAAAGCGTCTCATTTCTTGAATTTGGCTTCAAGCTGTACGCAAGATTTGTCAAATGCAACAAAGAGCTTTTTTTTTATGTGTGTGTGTGTGTGTGTGTGTGTGTGTGTGTGTGTGTGTTTGTGTGTGGTTACAGATGTTTTGTGAAAGTCAGCTGAAGATCATCCTGGCACTCCCCTTTGAACTCTTCACAACAGATATATTGCTGCCATTCAGGAAAAGGGAGTTTACGCCATCCTTGTGAATGAGTCAGGCCATTATTACTCAGCACTTGAAATGCCTCCCAAAATACACGAGAAATTGATTTTAGGGCACAGATTCACATAAACATTTCACATCGAATCGCAGTGACAAAATGTGGTTGGCTGGCGCTTAGAGCTATCTTCTGATGGCTTTAAACTTAACATTTAGATGCAAATGATATAAATGTTTCTTCTTCTTCTTGTTTCCAAATCAACGATGTTTCCACTGTCTGCTGTAGAAAACAATCAACTTTACATGCTATAATCACTCTTATTTTAATACGACATTTCAGGAATATTGAACTTTTTTTCTAGTGTTTTCCACTATGCAACAAGCTACTGGCCAAAAGTAATTAGTCGTTAGTTCGTCCTTGGAGTGGAGGGTCCTGTCTTTTACGACTCCTATTAATCTCGTCGTCACCTGAAGTGAAATAGCTTTCGCCACAGGCAGGTAAATGTGGTTCAACTCCCACTCACACACACAGGCAAACACACACAAATGTACACACACACACACACACACACACACACACACACACACACACACACACATATGCACCCACACACACAGCAACCATTTAACATTAGTGTAAGCAGTGTTTGTATGCTCCATTCTGTCACCTCCCACACGATACATTCATAAAACGGCTCCTCCGCGCCAAAGGCATTGACTCAATAGAAGACATCTCCCCTTCTCTTTTCTCTCGCCTCCTTCCCTCTTTTAACCCCTCTGCCACCCTCACCCCCCCCCCCATGTATCTGTCCTTTAGTCAGTCCTTTCTTCTTCTTCTTTTCGTCTTCTTCTTCCACTTATCTCCCTGTCTCTTTCCCTGCCTCCTACCTCCTTATTCTCCTTGTCTCCCTCACACCCCCACCCCCCACAGGGCTGGTTGCAGCCGGTTTGAGTCTGACAGTAGAGAGGAAGCTTCGACCTCTCACCTCCGGAGGATAGAGGGAGGCAGGCAAGAGGAGAGGGATGATGGAGGGCAGCGGGGTGGAGGGGGGTGAAACTGCAAGAGGCGAGGGAGAGGTCAAAGAACAGGAGGGATTTGCGAAGAAAGAGGGAGAGGAGAGCTGGGGGAAGGGACAGAGTCAAGAGAGAGAGAGAGAGAGAGGACGGAGGGGTCAGGAAGGAAAAGGAGTGATAAATGAAGGGAGAGCGGCAGGATGGATGGATGAGGAGGGAGAGATAGAGCGCATGAGAGGATGAGAAGGAGAGGGAGACAGAGTGTGAAGCTGCTGTGTACCTCCCTAACAAGCTGGACAGAATCAGCTCAATTATTAAAGAGGAGCGAGAGATGGGGAAAACACGCAGACGTACACACACACACGCACAAAAGCATCTCTCGGTGTCTGGAACACTACACGTACTCGCCGTCTCTCACACACACGTGCAGGCTCCCACACACACACACACACACACACACACACACACACACACACACCTATCCGCAGATCAACATACTTGCACATGTACAGTATGTCTGATTTTTATGATTCGTATCCTCGCGTGTCAGCTTGTTAGAGTTATCTTTGTTTTTAGCAGTGTGTGAGTGTGCGTATACATGTGTCTGGGTATGTGTGTTAAAAACAGTGAGTCAGAGGATAAGCAGAGACTTGTTAGTGATTCTCCTCAACACCCCCGCCCCCCCCCCCCCCCCACTACCCAATTTGGCTTCAGCGCCGTCTCAACGTTCCACCAGCGTGGCTTCAATGTCGTCCCATCAATATGAACAGATAATCAGAGCACTAAGGGGTCTGTCTATAAATCCCCGGCGTGAATATAGTTTTCCCCCTCTTCCCTTCCTTTCTTCTTTCCCTCCCTTCCTCTCCTCATCCCTCCTCCTCCTCTTCCTCTCTTGCCCGTTCCACCCTTGTTTCTAGTTCTCTTTCTTCTTTCCCTTTTCCCTCCTTCTCTGAGGAAGTGTATGCCCCCAAGGGACGAAGAGATTCGCTACCTTCCAGGAGAGAAAGAGATTGTGTGTGCCTCTCTCGGCGTGTGAATGTGCGTCCTCCATATGTGTGTGTGTGCCAGGATGATAGTGTGTGTGCGTGTGAGAGTGAGAACACACACTTCCTGAGACAGAAAGGCAGAGAGAGGCAGGCATGAGCAAGTGAAGAGCGGGTGAGAGAGTGAAATCAGGAGGCTGTGGAGGGGGAGGAGAGAGAAAGAGATAAGAGAGAAAGACAGAGAGTAGTCGGGGAGAAGGGGGAAGATGGATGAATGCACTGCGCACTTTGTGTGTGTGTGTGTGTGTGTGTGTGTGTGCGTGCGTGTGTGTGTGTGAGTGAGTGAGAGAGGGGAAGAGAGAAGCAGGTAGACAGAGAGGGACGGAAGGGTTTCTTATCCTCTCAGCAGAAGTCATAATTTCTTAGAGCGTGCACAGATGTGTGTATGTGTGTGTGTGTGTGTGTGTGTGTGTGTGTGTGTGTGTTTGTGTGCATGCCTGATTGTGTTTGTGTCTGAGAGTGTTACCTCGCTCAGGCTTGAGGCCAAGACTCTGAGAGGTACAGTGGTGTAGCGTTGGTGTGTAGTGCGAGCGGCATGTGTGTGGCTGGGTGTGCTTTTTGAGCGGCGTGTATGTTGAGGCTGTGGCTGATGAGCTGTCAGTACCTACAGTTGGAATGTTCACAAGGCGGCCATTGTTGTTCAAACAGCCAGCAGCCTTCTCCTTGGCAACCAGCGCTGCAGCAGCGTCTCCCACAGCAACTGTGGAACAGGAGTATGGAGGGAGGAGGAGGAGTCAGGAAGTCAGGGCCGCAGCACAGAGGCCCCTCTCCAAAACACTGGCCTCAAGGTCTGAGTGTGCGTCGGGGTCCAAGCATCTGGTTTGTGTGTCCTCTGTGCGTGAGGTAGAAATACGTGACTGTGTTAGTATGTGTCGGTGTGTGTGGTTTTTAAGTGTGTCTATGAGCTCTCGCCAGCCTGACTACGTGGAGAGTGCGTCAGTGTGAGCGTGCATCTCTGCTTGCAGTTTTTCTCCCTATTTGTGTGTACATGTCAGCTCAGTGTGTGTGTGTGTGCGTGTGTGTGTGTGTGTGTGTGTGTGCACCTGCATGAACTGTAAGTGGGAACATTTCTGTGTTTGCACCTAAGTGGTTGGTTTCATCTTCCCGTATTTGCATGTGCGTCCGTGTTTGTGTGTAATCCCGTATGTGCTTTTGCGTGCGCACATGTGCACTCTCCTCACTGTTCCCAGCTGGCGCGGTTGGTCACATGACCTGACTGAGGGGCGGCCATCAGCAGCGCCAGGAAACTGCCTGCAGGAGAGAGAGACAGAGAGAAAGAGAGAGAGAGAGGAGAGAGAGAGAGTGTCAGGCTGAGTTGAAGATGAGGGAGGGGTGTTGGGGAGTGGGAGCGTGTGTTGTGGGAGAGAAACTGGGGGCGGGAGGTGTGTGTGGGGGGGTGCTAGAGAGATGAGAGAGGGAACAGTGAGGAAGAGAAATGAGGAAGGGGGGGTGGAGGAGGAAGAGGAAGGGGTAATACAGTCCTCCTCGTCTTAAAATAACTACAGCATGTAGGTTCCTGCAGAAACAACAGGAGAGAGACAGTCAGATAGTGAGACAGTCAGATGGGGGTGGGGGGTCCTGGTTGTGTGTTGTCTGGTGTTTCGAACTACTTCTCCTGTCCCCTGTGTGCATCCTTGGCTGAGCCACCACTATCTGGTCCGTGTGAAGTCTGTTTACGTTAGATGTGTGTCTGTCTGTCTGAACGTCTGTCTCCCTTTTTGTTTGTCTGCACATATGGTTTATGTGTTGCTCTCTGTTCATTTATATGCTTTGTGTGCGTGTTTGTTGTGTGCGTGCGTGCACATGCTGGCTCTTGGCAGGAGATGCAGCACGCACACTGATGATGGAGATCATTAGGAATTTCCTGCAGCTGGGGAGGTGGTGGGGTTTTTTTCAGAGGGAGGGGGGCAGGACGGGTGGGATGTGAGTGGGTGAGAAAGAGAGGAGAGGTCAAAGTGAAGGAGAGTTTGGGTGGGTGGGAGGCTGAGGGTTTGTATGTAAGTGTGTCAGTTGGGCTGTCTCTGTTTGACTGACATGCGTGTGAGCTGCAGCCCACCAAACGCTAAAGTTCTGCTCTGTTTAAGGGTTGTTGGTGGTAATTTGTGTGCAAGCACATCGGCCCCAATGGTACAGTATGTGTGTATAACATTACCTGCCCCTTTGGCACACTTACACACACCTCAAGCTTTCAAAAAATCCAGGTCTGTTGATTGGAAGAGGTTGGATGTGCTTGAATTCTAGCTGTTCAGTCTAAGTGCCTGTTGGGCTGCAATGCAATGCAGTCAAGGCGAGGCTTCATACGTAAATTTTGCACAGTTTGGCCTAGTATTGAGTAAATATTGAAAACTTTTTTTTTCCACAGTAAGAAGAAAAATAAAGCTTTAAAATCCAACATGTCCACCTATCAGTTTAAGGTGATCTCTAGGTTCTGTTGTGCTTGTGTTAAATGAAGGTTCTTGTGTTCTGTGATGCTGCTGAAGTTGAATAAAGTTTGTGTCTTTAATCCTGAAGCTGTTGTGATCAATATGGATCAGAAATCCAGTACATTTCCATCGATTTTTTAAACTTACAAAGCACCACACAGAGGCCTAGAATTCTTGGTTAAGAATTTGATTTGATCGATTTACAGTTGATTGTCCACTTTCAAGTGACGCTGTTAATGTCATGTAATGTGTAATATTTCATTGACAAAGTCAGACAGACGTTTATCTGGAATACAGCATGACACACTGAAAACACCTCGTGGATGACTTGAAAACAGTTAGTCATCAAGTTGTCTGACAGTTCTGTTTGTCTTGTGCATTATTTTTTCCTTTTGATTGATGATGTTTTTGCAGAAGAAGTTGTTCACCGTCACATGTTGTACGCAGCTTTTAGGCTGTTGGAGCTCCAGGTTGAGGTCGGATCAGGGTTGAGGTGGTGCGGAGGAACGAGAGGCTCGATGGTAGCTGAGTTTCTGCACGGTGTCTCGGTGGACCCCCCTCCCCACCTCTCCTTCTCTCCTGGCCTCACATACACTTTCTCCATCTCTCTACCTCTGTCCCTCTCCCTGTTTTATCCCCCCTTCTTCTTATCTAAACCTCTCTGTGGAGCTCTCCCCTCCTCCCCTCACCACCTCTGTCTCACTACCTCTCTCTCTTTCTCTCTCCCCTCCATGTCCCCCTCCCTTACACCCCCCATGCTGTTTCGGTGCTGCTGCCTGTCTCTTAGCAACAACTGCACACCCGTTGGAGCTCAGTGAGTGCTTTTACAAACACACCCAGGAAGACACACTCATACACGCGCACACTCGCAGACATACACACACACACATGCGTGCGAGCACAAACACATCCACACTCTCTCACTCACACACACACACACACAGGGTCTAGTTCCTCATTGAGGGTTGCTGCTGGCAGGCCTGTGAGTCTGCAAGCCTTTGTGGCAGTGAGATAGATGGGAAGAGAATAGATATGCTGTACAGCTACCATGTACTCTCAGACTATGCACAACAGGGCAACTGCCCAAACTGGAAAATGACAGGTTCTCGTCTCTAATTTCACAGTGGCATGTGCGCACCTACACTCTGTGGCGTTCTGTGTTGTTGCCTTTCCTGTAAGCACACAGGAGCACCGAAAACTTTTATGAGCAGATGACAAACGTACAAGATCAAAATTTTTCAAAGACTGTCAGTCGTAGGAGAGCTGTTCTTTGTGAAACAGATTCAACAGATCGTCATGTGAGAGCAGTGCACACCATCGGCTGTTTTCACAGAGACAATACTACGCCACTGTGTGTTCCGAAGCCCCAGAGCCATTCACAGTAAAATGCACCAAAACGCATTTGCTACGTATGACGGTGAATATATTGGAATGGCGGCTGATGGATGCCAGGAGTGTTTGCTTAAACAATGAATCATAGTGGGAGCGTTTGATTGGCTGGCATCTAAGCCCTGTCAGAATGCCCCCCGCCGAGCACAGTAGAAGGATATTTGCATGTGTGTCTTTGTTTTGTGTATGATCGTGCATGACTGTGTATGTGTGCGTGTGTGTGACATGTATGTCTTTATGCGCAAATCGATGTGCGAGTGTGTGGGAGGATGAAGCTGTGGAGGCATATTTGAATGTGTCTTGGTGTGTTGGTATGTGTCGCTGTCTGTGTGTGTGTGTGTGTGTGTGTGTGTGTGTGTGTGTCTGACAGTGTGTGCATGTATGTGTAAGCACATGTGCAGCAATGTTTAATTAAAGCATGTGTTCTTCTCCCTCTCTCGCACGCCGGTCAGATGGAGCCTTAATTAATGAATGCTGTTAATTAGACGAGAGAGAAAGTGAGAACGAGAATGGGAGAGAAGGGGTGGGGGGTGGGGGGGAGGCAGGGAGAGAGGCAGGGAGACAGCACTGGGCACAGGAGGGAGTGGGTGATGGGGTTAAAGAAAGTATGTGTTGTGTGTGTGTTCATCTCTGTGTGTGTCTGTCCCAGTTGTGTCATTCCTCAGAGCAGCAGAACGTTGAGGTTGGTCTGCTCCATGTGTGCAGCCCCAAACTCTGCTACAGCAAAACTCTCACACTCCTCCTCCTTCTCTTCCTCTGCTGCTTCCTCCAACTTTTTTTCCCTCCCTCTTAAATCTGTCTGCCTCTGTTTGTCCCTCCGCTTACCATCGTTTCCCTGTCTAAATCACGTCTTTCACCTCCCTGTACTTCTTCTGTCTCTCGCCCTCCCTCATACTTTCTCACCCATTCACGCACTCGTTCTGGTGTCTCTCACCCCCTCCCCTCCCTGTCATTCTCCCTCCCTCGTAATCAGAGCCATATGTTGGAGAGGGAGGCAGGGAGATCTGAGGATGGACAGGATTGTGTTGTACGTAGGGAGTGTGGTACAGTGTTGGAGCCAGCCTTGCGCATATATGCGTGGAAGTGTGGCACGCGTGCTTGTATTAGTGTTTGAATGTTTGCATGCATGCTGTCATATGTGAGTCGTGTGGTCCAGATTTCGTAGGACTGTGTCTGTTCTGGCTGTCTGTACTTCCATTTCTCCTCTGCTCTGGGTTTCTATAATCCCTCCATCGTTCCTGTCTTTCTGTCACCTTCATCTCTCCATCCTCTTAACACCTCTCAATTCATCACCTCTCTGCTTCCCCCTGGTGGCTGTGATTATTCACACATTTTCATTCTTGTTGCACCCTCCAAGTCTAGTGCTTTGTAATGCATCTGAATAGTTTTGGTGAAATGTGGCATGCAGTGTGAGTGCGTGTGTGAATGTGTGTGTTTGTGTGTGTGTGTGTGATTGTGACTACTGTTAACTGTTTATTAGAAGTTATGGATTTTTACAACATGTAAACCTACTCATTCCAGTGTGGTGAGATTGAAAAATGTGGCACAAGACTGGTCATCACCATGTAGTGATGATCCTCGGTGTGTGTTAGTGAACACACTGAAAATCCAGTCAAATAGATAAAGTGGCACTGGTTTACATGTGTACCTGCAATCTGTTGGTGCACATCGAAGTGAAATACTAACTACAATTGGAGTTAAAACATTTATATTGCAAGTCATCTTCCAAAATAATTGCGTCTGGTGTGAGATGGTGCAGCCCTCACCAAAATACTGATTCTAGTCTGGTCTGATGCATGCTGTGACATCATGTACTAATCTCTTATTCTCTTTTTCTCTCTGCTCCACCCTCCTCCACACTCCCTTCTTTTTCTCCCACCTTCTTTAACTCCCTGTCTCCCCCTGTCTCTCTGTCTCTCTGCCTGTCTTTCTTTCTCTTTCTCTCACTCTAGCAACCATGGGCAAAAGACAGGAGCAGAGGGGAGAGAGAGAAGTATGTGAGCTCTCCACTGCAGTATTGATGACCCAATGATCCCCTGCAGAACAGAGCCAGTCAGGCAGACAGAGTGAGGCTCAACTCAGAATCAAAATCAGAATCATCACCACAACCATTCGGTAAAAGCAACCAATTGAGCAGGAAATGAATGGTAAATGTAATCTAATGTTGTAATGCTGCTGTGTGGGTGGCACAGTTAATAGAGTAGAGTGCATTACGGATTAGGTTTTTGGCCCATTGCCAAAAATGTTGACGATTCTATCACAACCACAGTTTCATCTGTGTTGCAAATGTTTGATTTTTATGTAGTGTTTGATGCGTTACGATGACCACTATATTTAGAAGCAAGGAGTTAAGATTAAATACTATATCTTAAATGCAGCAAGGAGATTTTAATCTATTTGAAGACTTCCCATCCAGTTGACAATACTGTTTGTATTTCTGTCCTAAGGTCCTTGAGTCTTCTTGCCAGTTCTTGGAGGAAGCCAGCTACAAAGAAGAAACACTAATTTTCATACAGCAGAAAACATCACCCTCTTTTTCCTCCCTCAGTGCCCGCACGACCATCCACTGAATGAGTGGCTTGTCGGATCACCTACATTCAGGCCAAACTGGGGCTCCAGTGGACTGTGGTGGGACTCAGGCAGAGGGTAAAGGGTGTGTCGGGGGGCTGGAGGGGCTGTCAGGGCCCGAGCTCTGGACCAGGGAGCTTGGGCTCCAGGAGGGGTCCCAGGATCTCTCTAATGATGGACTGGCCCCGGTGATGTCCGACCACTTTCCCTCCTCATCTCCATCTGCCCTGGCCAACGGTCTCCATCTACAGAGAAGGCTGGGGCACAGTACCTGCCGACGAAGGCAGACGGAGACTCATACTACTGCTGAGACGCATACATTTGCAGAGACACTTAGAAACATGCAAACGCACATAGACCCAGATGAACATGCACAGGCTGTTTCACAGGCACACATGGATGATTGTGGACACATGGATATCAACGCACATGCGGGCTCTGTTGCGCCAGAACGCTCCAGAACTCTCACACCACCAGAGGCCATACACACAACCTCACCTCAACCCCTGTCTTTGGCACTTGGCAATCATCCTGCCTCCACCAATCAGCTGGCAGCCCCAGTCCTCTCTGCAGAGACAGACATGCCCTCGACCTTTTGTCCAGTCCCTATTGGTCCAAACCCAAACACAGGCTCCTCTTCTCTTCCTGTGGAGGCAGAGAAGAAGTATGCACTCCGCAGCTCCGGACGTCCCCGCTTCCCCTGTCACCTGCGCAAATCCTCCCGCCTTCGCCGAAGCATAGAGGATGGGGAGAAGAGAGCAGGGAGGGAGAAGGGAGGAGAGGAGGAGGATGAAGTCTTGGAGAAGATCTGGAGGGTTAAAGAGGAGGAAGTGGCTGTTGGTGATAAAGAAGAGCATGTGTCTGTGGAGGCTGTTCTCCCCGCAGCTCCTTGCCCCACAGACATCGCTCTTCCTCTAACTGTACCCAAACCTGTTCCTAAACCTATACCTAAACCTGGGCCCAGACTTGGGCATAGACCTGGGCCTAAATCCAGGTCTAGGCCTGCCCCGAAATCTGTCCAAAGAGCAGCTCCTAAAAGTGTCATGAAAAAGCGCCAGGCAGCCCAGTCCCTGACTCATCGCGCTACCTCTCATCTCCCTTTTGTAAACACATCCACCATCCCTGCATCTCTGCTAACTGTGAAGGAGGGACCTGTTGCGGAGTTGGGGGTGTCTTCTTCCAATAACCGGAGACGTGGGCGTTTTGTCGGCGTAAGTTAATTTATAGTATCATTACAGTAACTTCTTCACCTAACAGACAACTTCATATCATGTATGAAATAGATGTTTATTTCCAGTTGCATATGTTTTATGTTGGTCTCTGCTTTACAGATGAGAAAGATTGTTGTCAAGGTGGCTCGCATTCCCATTAGCCTTAGCCGCCGACAGAAGAGCTACAAGATTTCCAATTTGGAGACAGTTACAGGGCCAGAGAAAGGCCATGATGGCGGGTTGGAGGGTTCAGAGGTAGTTCGAGAGCCGACCGCACTTCTCCGCATGAAGAACAATGGGAAGAGTGTTATGGTGATGTTCCCTCCTGGAGAACTGCCGGTTATTCTAAAGCGCAGGCGAGGACGACCACCGAAACAGGCTCTGCCAGGAATACCGGGAGAGGCTCAGAATGTTGGGAATGCTGGTGGTAATGGAGACCAGCCCAAGAAGCCCCAGAGGCGGCGTCGGACTAAACTCCCTTCCCCTTATCCATCCTATGTTAATGATACTAATGATGTGAAAACAGAATATGGGGATGTTCTGTCCAAACTGGCCTTTTTAAACCGCCAGCCCCCTGCAACTGGCCGTTGCTCCCCCCCTCGCTGCTGGACACCCAGTGAGCCAGAAAGCTTTCACACCCCCTTGGAAAACCCTGGAATATCCACCCTGCTCCACCGGCTCACTGGGTTTAGACGTCCCAGAGGTGGCAGAGGAGGGGGTACTGGAAGAGGTGGAGGAGCAGCAGGGGGGATTGGGGGCAGTGAGCGCAATAAGAGCACCTTCAGTGACTTCTTTGAATCCATTGGCAAGAAGCGGAAACCGAGCCCCATTTCTGAGCATGGATTACCTCGGAAAAGGGGAAAGGGTGTAGGTGGGGTTGGTAGGGGAGGGGGTGTCGTAGGAACTGAGCCTGGGGGAGAGAAAACGGTCAAGAGGAGACGTGTGAGAAAGAATGGTGCATTTAAAGGGGAGGGGGTGTCCATGGGGCAGGACTGGCCAAATGGGGCAGGTGGTTGGGGTGAGGAGGGGGGTATGGACAAGGAGAGGGGTTTGGGTGGGTATCAGCTCTGTGGATCTCCAAGAGGGGGCTTTTCCTCCTGTGAGCTTGGAAGGGGAGGTGCCTACAGCAGTCCAGGAGGAAGCAGAGGGGTTCGACCAGCTGGGGAGGACTCACAAGGCCTGTTTGCTGGATATTTCCGGTCACTCCTCGACTCAGATGATTCATCAGACCTGTTAGACATCTCCTCCTCACAGTCAGACCCCCGCAAAGCTTCATCCACCCCTGGTTATGAGCCATCCAGTCCAGCTACTAGCCACAGCTGGTCCCCTGCATTCCCCAAGTGGAGCACCAAAGGTACAAGTTCTGGGGTGGAGGGTTCAGCCCAGACTCATTGTTCCTCAGCCAGGCCTCCATACAGCTATGGCAGCCTGGCCCAAACATCGCCCACCACTTCTACCTATCCCAAATCCACTCCTCTAACTCTCTCGCACTCTCCTAGCTCCCCCCATCCTGCCTCTTATGGCCACTACTCCTCTGGTTACTCCTCCTCTTCTCCTGCAGTGCCACAGAGATCCGCAGACTGCAGCTTTGCATATGGATCTGCACACAGCAGCAGCAAGGCCACCACTGTTGGTCAAATTGGTTATTCTAGCTACCAGGCAGGAGTCAAGCGAGGCTATAGTGGATATCCAGGAGTAGGCCATTCCTCTATGGTGCGGGGGGAGTCAGCAGGACCCACATCACCAGGAGGAGGGTACATGTCTGTGGCCAAAAGTAGCCCCTTCAGCTCCTCCTCTTCTCCAGAAGGTTTCAAACAGTACAACTCCAGTCAATGGAGTTACAGGTAAATAACTTATGGCTGTCTGTCACTACAATGAATTCAAGAAATTCCTGAATCCATTTTTACACAAAAATCTGACTTGGTTGTGAAGGGTTTGTGATGAATATGTGATTAAATGTATACTTCAGTGAGAAAAGAAGTACAAACAAATAAAAGTCTGATCATAGCCAGAACAAAGTGATGTGAATTACATAATCTTAAATGTTTTACCCAAGAACATCATTTTCAGTTTTGACACATCTGTCATGTGCTAATTAACAGTTGATATCTGACATTAGTTAACTCAGGGCTAAAATGTGCACTGCATTTATCCACCTTTAACCATGGTCAGAACCTGCATTCATGCTTTTCTCTTAAGTCTCCTTCTTGTTACACCTTCAACCAAGAGCAGTTGCTCAAGTGCTGCTTGTGTCTTTTATAATTTGTGTTGCTATGTTTATGGATTTTTTTATTTTTATTTTTTTCAGACAAGGTTTTGGTGGCTGGTCAACAGACAGCTTTGGACATCAGTATCACGGCTACAGTGAATATGGCTCCAGCGAGTCCAAAGACATCTTGGATATCTCCAACTATACCCCCCAGAAGGCCAAGCGACCGCCTTTTCCTGAAAGTCTTTCAGAGTCCTCTTCTGATTCTTCACATCTTGGATCTGCAGCTACTGGTAGTGGACCCAGCTCTACAGGTGGCACATATAAGCAGAATGAGGCTGCATCTGTTAGTGGAGAGGGGGGTCAATCAAGTCTGTCCAGCTTGGAGAAGTTGATGATGGACTGGCATGAGAGTGCTTCGGGGCCTTCATACAATTGGAGCCAAAATGTCCTCTTCCAGGGCGGGGGAACCAGCAAACCCGGCCGCGGTCGCAGGAAACGGACTGAACCACAAACAGAAAAAGAAGGGGGTTCTGCTTTACATTCTGATTCCCCATCCAGTCCCTCCCCAACGCCTACTCCTGGACCTAAGCGGGGAGGGGTTGGAGGACGGGGAAGAGGGTCTAGAGGAGGCAGAGGGGGTTTGTCTCCATGTCAAAGAGAGCGGCCATCAGGCGCCAAAGGCAGGGGCAAGGCTGCCTCTGCATCCGGAGCAGGAGGAGCAGTGACTGCTGGAGGTCCAGAGGGGTCTGGACTGTTCCAGGAGGGGCTGGACTATTACAGTGGAGACAGTAGTAGCCTCTCTCCCCTGGCCACTCCCAATCCTGCACCACCGTCCAGCTACCTCCAGGACCCCTGTGAGTACCCTTCCCCTTATTCTGCCCACCCCTCCACACCTTCCTCTGAGGAGCGATATCCAGCCTTATACCCTGGAGAGTCCTCCTCTTCACTTTCACCTAGTGTCTCATCTCCCCCTTACCCTCCCAAGCCCACCCCTCCTCCGCCCCAGTCTTACCACCCTGTACCCTCCAGGACCTTCTCCCCCTCATGCTCTCCCTCACCCCGGGTAACACCCCACTGCGGCACTGCACTGAGTCCCTCACACCGCCCCCCTCCAAAAGACCCACAGTTCTCGCAGTATGACTCTCCCAGCTACTGCAGCTCCCCATACTGGTACGGACAGACATCGCACAGCAGCAGCCCCAGCCCGCACTCACACACCACACACACAAATACAGCCGTGCACACACACAGCAACCCACACACAAGTCCTCATGGAAATACACATGGCAATCCGCTCACTGGCCCGAGTGTGAACACACACACACATATGAACCCGAGTCCCCATGACACACACCTTCACAATACGCAGTCTCATGCAAACCTGAGCTCACACTCCAACACCCATCCCACCTCACACCTCCAGAGCAACCCCCTCTCCCACTCAAACCCTCACACCAACAATCAGCCCCACCACAACACACACACTAACCCCAACTCTCACCTCCCCTCCCATACACACTCCAACCCCAGTACCAGCCTCCACTCCCACTCAACACCTGTGCTTTATGAGGAGTGCAGCCCTCCCTCGACTGTGCCCCCCCACAAGCGGGATCTGACCCCCCATGCTATGAGCACAGGCCATCGCCAGGGCCCCTTGCCTCACTCTCCATACCCCAAACCTCCCCTGGACTCCTCGCCCCATCAGGAGGACACTAGTGGCTTCTCCTTGTCCCATCAATCCTATCAGGGCATGGGACATCGCTACTCCTCCCAGGTGGCTCAGGGAGGTGGGGTGCTGTGCCAGCTCCTGGACCCAACCAATGATGACAGCTTCAGCGTCACCAGCCTGTAACAGCAGGTCAGTTTATTTAGTTTTATTTAACCTTCACACAAACAACTAAGGACCAACAATGGAACTCTAATAGTCATTTCCAGAGGAGAGCTTGATTACTAAGGATGAGTGTACTTTTGATCTGAGAGCAGCTCAATGATATGTAATTGGGCAATAAGCAAAAAAAAAAAGACATCAGAAATTAATGAATTAATCCATCAGTAGATACGCCAAACTGTATATCTGCTCATTACTTGATATTTAATTGGATGATGAAGCACTATTAGTGGTTGTAATTAGGAAATGAAAAGTTGATATAAACATTTACAGTGAAATTTCTGTATCACAGAAGTTTCACAAAACATGCACATCTAATTGATAAGAGAAAACTAACTGACTTCCTTAGATACTCCATGTTTGCAAACTGTTGCTGATTTAATGGAGGTAGATTGGAATGTGTTTCACGATTGCCTGTGTCTCAAAACTTGTACAAACAGTCAAAGTCCATGTCAACTCTTAAGCTGAAGTACAAATATGTAAATCAATAAAAATGAAGTACAACAGCAGCAACACCACAATGCACACGCACACACTTACCACATTACTTTTAGCACCAAATCAAATATGGTGTTACTTACAGTAAAGTATGTTTACAAAGACCTGTTAAAATAGTGTCAAGGTTTAGTTCATTCAATCCAATACAGCTTGCTTTTTATTTTACCACTGTCAAAAATATCATAGTCTCATACTACTCTCTCGT
Source organism: Chaetodon auriga (assembly GCF_051107435.1). Lineage (NCBI taxonomy): Eukaryota > Metazoa > Chordata > Actinopteri > Chaetodontiformes > Chaetodontidae > Chaetodon > Chaetodon auriga. Next base: position 12,107,202 of record NC_135090.1, on the reverse strand, counting down.
CACCTCTTTCTCTCTCCCTCTGTTTTTCTTTCAGGTGCATTCAATCCAAGCTTTTACAGATTTGCAAACATTTTTTTCTTTTTTGGTAAGGAGACTTCTTTGTGAGAGACTGTGAAATGAAGGGTGAGAATTTAGCTGCCAGCTTTGGACAGTAAAGCTTTAATTCTCCAGCACTGACAATCAAGATCAACTGCAACTTAAATGCCCAAGCATGCACGCACACACAAATGCACACACACACGCACACACAAATGCGCGCGCACACACACACACACACACACACACACACACACACAGACACGCATGTGCAGATTAATTCACTACCTAAACATGAACACATAAAATCATACATGTGTACACTCACTCACATTCTATGCTGGTATGAGGGAAGGGCCGAGAGGAGCTGACAGATGAATACCAGACGCTGACGGACAGAGACAAACCTATTTCCTCACCCCTTTGAGTCCTGCTGTGACTTCCGTTCCCCAGAAGTTTGTATCTTGCCAAATCTATCTGGTCCTGTTCTGTACATCTGCAATATGGACAAGCTAGGATCACACTGCTCTCTCTCTGTTTCTGTGTCGTTCCTCTGTTTTCTCTCAACCTCCCCTCCTCCTCTGCTAAACCAGCAACTGTGGTCTGCACTCGACCTACACTAACCCTGCATTTCTGTCTTGTGCCCTAACCTGAACCGCATCTGAGCCCAAATCAACTTTTTAAATACCATGAGCCTAGCAAATGTCCCGCTCTGTGCACTCCTTGTGTTGCGTACCATAAGAGAAAAGTGGACTAAACCAGTTTCTGCTCTTGAAATACCAGCATCTGTACATATGACTCCAGCTCCAAGCCAGGGGCCCCCCTCTTCACTCTGAAGGTCCGTCATCAACATGCCCTCCTCAGCGTTCTGCCATGGTTTCTCTGCTCTGGGGGGGGGCGGGGGGTGGGGGAGGATTGCAGCATGGAGACCCAACATCCTGTGTTTTGCTGTTTTAACTACAAGGGAAAGAGACATTGAAATCACACAACGGCCCCAAAGAGACTCTTGTTTTCTGTGTGCTGATGTGAGCCAGAGGAGGGTGTGCTTGCGTGACTGCAGTAATGCATGTATTTGTGTGTATGTGTGCATTTATGTGTGTGTGAGTGTGTGTGTGCCTGTGGGGTCAAAAGGAGTGAAGCTCCCCAGACACCAAAGTCTTGGCGGGGCCTCATTCTTTCTTTCACTCTCTCCCTTCTTTTTTCTGTGGTCTTGTGTTGTTTGGTGGTTTTTGTGATGAAAAAATTGTATATCTGTCTGTTACATATCATGTATGTATCTGAGGTGCAAAATATTTAAATACACATTCTGTTCTTGCCATTGGTAATCTTGTGTATAGCATATTGCTTCTTTGGGGAGATGTGAGCATGTTTGTGTGTGTGTGTGTGTGTTTTAGAGCCTTCGTGAGTATTGGGCTTTGCCCAGGCTGTCTGGGACTGTGAGCGAGAGAGTTCAGTCAAGGACACAATTCGACAGGGAGTGAAAGGGAGGGGAGGAGAGGAATGGATGGTGGGGAGGGAAGGATGTGTTGGAGGGGAAAGAAAGAAGCCAGACTGAGGAAAACAGAAAAGAGTGTCGGAGAGGTTTTAAAGCCACTGAAACAAAATGCACAAAAATGTACGGTTTCAGAATTCCTCTTCCAAATAAGGAAATGTATTAACGCGCAGCATGAAGGCTGGTGGTACCAGAGAGCTGACAGGAAGGGACCCCATGCTAATTTCGTGTCCTCACAGGGAAAACTTGCTATAATAGAGCAAATATTGTACATCTGCAGCTTGTGTGTATGCGTGTGCGTGCCAGACAGACAGAGCGAGTGAGAGAGAAAGAAAGCAGATGGGGGGAGTTTACTGGCTGCATATTGTGTACAGTTTGTCAACAGGCTGACTAAATAGACTCAGACATGGCCGGAGGAAATGTGTTTGCTGTGACATTCCACTGTATAGTGGAAGGGGACACGCACTGTCAACAACACTACATGACAGACAGAAAAGAAGAGGGTGCAGAGCAACAGCTCTCTTACAGACATTTTTTTTTTGTACTACATTTATGCAAAATAACAGCAATTCGTTGAAATACAAATGATTATTTTCTGTGATGAATTCAAACAAAGCTGTGGCCTACTAAATCCCAAACTCTCAGTCAGTTTAACAACAAATCGGTTATAATCTGTAGCATTACTTCTCATTTTTAAAAGTAGGAATCACTGTAGGAATTCTCTATTACAAGACTGCATTGAAAGTATCAAGTAAAAGTATGTATTATCATCAAAATGTACTTAAAGCAAAAAATGTCATCATGCAGCAGAATAGTTTTATGTATATTACATTATTTATTAACAGGTAGCTGTCAAATAAAGGTTGCAAAGTAAAAAGTACCATAAGTACCATATAATGTAAGCATTCACGTAGCTAGCCTATCTCAAGTCCGGACTTTAAAGTAGAGTAGCCTACTTGAGTAAAAGTACAGGCCATAAACAGTGACTGAGCTGAGTTTCTACTTCAATAAGTAGTACAGGTTAAAAATGGTCACAGAATAACTTTATTAATTCAAATATTTGTGCTAAAGATAAATATTTGTGATTCTGTAGTCACCGCTCTCACTGATGAGAGCTGCTCTTGTGTCGCTTAGGAACAACTTTAGCAACTTTTCTCATGTAGCAATATGGCGGACTATGAGCCATCAGTTACCTTTAGCATGAACTACAAAATCGTTAGCTTAGCTGTATTTTTACATTAGTGTGGCAATTTTAGTTAAGTTAACCATTTTGCTTAACAAGGTGGTTCTTTTGGCATGTTTCCTCGATATACAAGCCAGTAAAGGCAGTTAGTTTTTTAACAAATATTTGGGCTAAATGTAAGCCGTATGAGTTACTTTTGGGCTAAATAAAACAGCAGTGACTGTGCCAATAAGGCCACCGCTGACCGAGGAATGCGCTTCGTCATCACAACTTTTCCCTGGGGGTAAGAGGAAGAAGGAGGAGGGAAGAGAAGGAGGAGGAGGGGTGTTCTCAGCTGGGACTTTCCTCGCTGCCCTCCAGAAAAAGTTGAATCACAGGGCACAACGCCGGAGATGTTCCCCGGTGCCACCACAGAGGAGGTATGCGGACCTGTGTGCGGTGGTGGGGCCGCGGTGGTCCCCTCGCCCGCTCGGGAGTATTACTTCTATTAATTCCACCGTTTCTCCTCGCGCTCCAGCTCCTTGTCGTCGGGCCATGGTTACCTCGAGCCACAAGGGTGGGGGTGGAGGAGCAGGAGGGTGCGGTTGCTTTTTCCGTTATTAGCATCGAACCGGAGAAGAACTCACGCCAACGGGGATCCCCGTCCCGGGGACCGGGTTTGGAGGAAGAGGAGGAGGTTGAAGTGGAAGATGGGGGGAGGAGGGAGGGGGCTCGAGCGTTTGAGGATGAGAACGAGATGCACTCGCGCCAGGTAAGTGGAAGAGCATGACATAAAGTTTAATTGAAATGTTTCTGAATGTTTGCATTGTTGTTAAAGAACGGATATTTGTTGAATTATTTAACAGATGTAGACTTTTGAGGGGGAAAATTTCACTTTTTCCATCTTTACCTACAACATGTATTTACTTTTAGGTGCAAAACATCACTTATTTGTGGACATACCCAAGTTAATTTTATGCCATTGCTTTTCTCAAGCCAATCAAGCATAATTTAAAATATAGCTCAGTTGATAGGGTGTGCGCCCTATCTATTGAGGCCGTCAGTCCTCTGCAGTGGTCGGAGGTTCCACTCTCATCTGCGGTCCTTTCTCTCTGCCCCCTTCAGCTGTCGCTATCATAAAGGCTAAAAAAGCCCCAAAAATAATTTTAAAAAATGTACTGTATTTTGAACTGAGAGTAAGTAGGAGACAGATGAAGAGGTAATTCATTCAATATACTGTACGCTCAGTTTTTAAACGTATTCTGCTGCTGTGCTTTCCTCATCCAGTTTATTCATTATGCGGGGTCAGTTTGTGCACAGCTCTGTGAATTATTACAGACATGATGGAACAGGTGAGGGCAGGGGGTGAGCACAGCACTGACCCCAGATCAGAGAGAGGTGACAGCTGTTCTCTCTTTCTCTCTTTGCCCTTCAGATGCAAAGAGCTTCACCCTTCACCTGTGTTTGTGTGTGGGTGCATCTGCCCCCTCTTTACCTTAACCTCCTTCCCCTCATTGTTCACCCCCTCTCTTTTTCATTCTCCCTTTCTCTCACTGTCTCTTTTTCTGCCCAAGGCTAATTTCTCTGACTCATTCTAGTGAATCATCAACCCCCCCTTCACCGTGAGGTTGCCATGGTGACCACAGGGTTCAGTCTGGGTTGGGTGGGGGCTCTGCGTGAGTGTGTATGTTTGTATGTTACAGTGCCTCAAGCAAATCAGGACTGAGGTCAGAGCCCGTGACCTGCCTCCTCATCACTCACACCTGGGGCAGGGGGTGCACACTCCCACACATTACTGTCATTCCTATGCATTATTCAGACCCCTCGCAAATCCGCATTAATGTTTTGGTATTCCTTGCACTGTGGTGTCAATATATTGATGTGTACAGTATGTGTGCATGTTCTCAGATGGGACCCGGAACACTGGAGGTGCAGCCATGGGCATCAGACAAGCCGTCCTTCACAGCAGAACTCAATCGGATCGTCACGTATATCGCCAGGGCACAGGTAGGCTCCACTGAAAATCACCTGCAGTAGTGCAATCAACTAAAAACATCTTACCTCCAAAGAGCTGCCATTCAAATACCAGAAAAGATGTGAAAAGTGAATCAATGTGTGACATGTCTGAATCCCCTAATATCATAACCATGACCTCACACAATGTGGACATTTCTAATGTGTATTTACTGTATTTGGCACATTTTAACTGTGTAAAACTGTTACATTTTACTAAGGACTGCAAAACAATAATACAGATAAGCAGTGAGAAATGACAGGATAAATAATTCTAAACTCTGAGCCATATTACGTATAGTAACATATTCTAATGTGGAGGTTCCCAATCATTTTGCCTTGTGACCCTTTACACAAGTGATGTCTGTTCATGACCCTTCATCACAGGTTGTATGTGACAGTGAGCTGTGAGCAGTTTAATCAAAATGTCCCTGTTCAGATTCATTCATTTGAATAATAAAACAGAAAAAACAGTATTTGAATGAATATAATTTTGAATAGCAGAAGTGTTTCTCTTTTTCTTTTCTGCCTTTGTGATCAGCCTCATCATGTCAGGAACAACTGGACTAATATTTTGGGCCCTCCCTGAAGGTCTCGAGCAACACTCAAGGGGCCTACAGATACTGTAGCCAGGAGTGAGGTTTTGCCAAGCCTGAAGAGTAATCAATAAAAACTTCACTTTTTCAACTACTTCACTTCTACAACTGCAGATTTCCAGTGTGGGGGGTTAACTCAGCAGTAATATGATCAGTCAGGTACTGTCAGTATCCTGCCAGCAGAATTCTGCAAAATCTGGAGCTAGTGAGGACTTTCAGTTCCAGACTGGAAATTCCCATACAAGAGTTAAGACTTACGTAACAGAGTGTTGGGGAACTTGGAGGGAAAATGATAAAATTATATTGTAAGAATAAGTATATTGTGTTGTTTTTGTTGTATAAGTATTCAATATCTGCCACAAATTAGGATGACTCTCAAAGTTATTCAAGTTAAACGCATAGTATGTAATTTCTGTCACTAAGTGTCTCTGATTCAAAACTATAACAAAAGATGGAGTTTGATAGCATCGTGAAGTAGCGTGGGATTGTGGGAGTTGTTGTCTTGTTGTTGTTAAATAACCACTGATGAAAATGCATAATCCTGCTCCATCATGAGTGAGCAGACAATAGTATACCAGAGAGGGGCTAGCTAGCTAGTTCGCCGACGTCCTTCCTCACTCTCTGATGTATCGTCTGGTGTTTCCTGTGTTTCCCTGGAAATTATGGTAACTACAGAGGGAAAGGGGATATGACGCCATTAACAGGTGACCAAATGAAGCACACCATTACCTTGAATAAAATTTGAACATTGTTGGGAAAATACGGGACGATGTAAGCACCCAACTCAACAAAATATGTAACATAGGTCCAGTCGTCTACTGAGTCTCACATTCAAGAGTCGATGTCCAAAGAAAATAAGTTGTTTTACTTAAAGGTACTTGGAAACATCACTCACTCTGTCTGAAATGTTCTCACACATTTCACAAGACAGGCTTTCAACTTCTTTAACTTCCTCTCTTCTTAGTTATATGCTAATTCTGTGTGAGACTTTTATCAGGCCTCCGCCCAACCCGTCTCATATGATCTCTCCTCTCCTGTCTGTACCCAGTTAAACTGCTCCAGGGTTTTGTCTCCAGGCCAGGCTCAGGCATCACACCCTCCTGCAGATTCACCCCACTGGCTGCTGTGTGCTGAGGACTGGCTCCTTCCTGCTGCAGATAGACCGTGTGTTGCATACTCCTTTAGGTGTGCCCATATGTCTGTATACTATGTGCATGTGTCTGTGCATGTGCTGTGATGCTTGTGCATTCATATCACTGGCAGACTTGGAATAAACAATGCAATGCATATTTAATCATGCATGCAATAATCTTCGAACCACCTCTGTGCTCCCCTGCCTCTCTGTCTATCTTTTTGTGTTTGCCTTTGTCTCTCTAGTATGAACGGGGGAGATGCAGACTTTCTAAAGACTGTGTCACTACTGGGATGTGAAGTCCACAGTTTTGATCCCAGCAACTCCAATGCATCTGGTGGTCACCTTGGCAACAGTTTGGCTAGTAACCATGGTGATGGAGGCGTGGTCAGTCGGCACAAGATGTGGCTGGAGTGGCGAGCTCCGAGGAAGCGCAAGCACAAGACTAGAGGCAACCTGGGTAGTGTTTCTCAAACACTGGCAGACATCATGGCAGCTCTGGGACATCACACAGTAAGACACACACACGCACACACACACACACACACACACACTCTCAGACATTTGGAGAAACAGTGCCAAACAAACATACCTTAGAGTCTTTTCGACCCAACATACCCAGAAAGCTCTCTTACTTGTACGTTCCCATAGCAACAGGGCTCTGCGCCATCCCTGGCTGCCATGGCAACAATTTAAGTGAGAGAATTATACACTGGCCCAGTTACATCCTGTAGCCACAAGAGGGAGCTACATACCTACAGTTAGAGTATGTGCTGGTGGACATTATAAGCAGGGGTGCCGGTACTCAGGTGAGCACCAGGTGATGGTGTCTGATTCTAGCTCCTGTATATAACTAGGTCTTAATAAGCACAGGCTTCCTCACTGTCCTCCTCTGTGTCTCCCTCACTGTCCTCCACGTCAGCCTCCCGCATAGTAGATGATGAAGATATACCTCTCAGTCCCTGGTTGAGCCTCCAATTAGTTATCTCCATCTTAACAGCTGGCTTTGGGTCAGATGTCTCTGTGGTCATTCTCCTCCACATGAATGATATGCATCTCATCTCACATTCACTTAATAAAGAAGAATCCTCAACACAGGAAGACAAAGGACATGCATGTTTAGCCTTATGAAATGCTATGAGGAAAAACATGACACAGCGCTTGCTGCTGTTGTTCATTCAGTTTGCTTTGTCAAGTGGGTGACTGGACTTTTCAACTTGACGAGGGACTTGACTTGTTAGCAATAGTTTGTGCCACATTTGTGTGCTGTGCTCTCTTTCGTGTTTACCAAATAATTGATTGAAATTCTTTGAGTCTGTATAAAGTGTTCCTGTTTTGTGTACTAGATGTAAGAGCAAGCGACATATCTTGCACCACATTTTGGTACTCTCATTATTAGCGTCAAGCCATAGCACATCTTGGAGCCACTTTCCAGAGAAAAGTTTTTTCTTCTGCTTGGATTTGGGTTGACGTTTGTTTGTGTTTCTTTCCAAAGTAGTCACTTGTCCATTTGAAAAATAATTTGTAAAACAGATTGGACTTTTTATTTGTACTGTGAATACATTGAACAATGTTGAATCTCTGTTCTCTTCTCTATATTCTCAAATTACTTTAGGTTCACTTCCTGTATGCTGACCTGCTCAGTGCTGAATGGCGAGTTTTCCAGAACTGGATTGAGTTGGGAACTCTGCAGAGTGTCCATCATCTGGTTGCCACAGTGCACCTGCAATGGGCAGGGTTTGAGGTGGGCGGAACCAATGAAGAAGTGCTCCGCTATTGGTTCAGTGTCCTACAGGGACTCCAAATTTTTGGACTCAAGCTGGTCCACAGCTCTGCAGGAGAGGGTCACAGTGTCCTAAAACAGACCGTATCTAATGCTCACAGCTCCTACACTCTCAGCTGGGTCAACACGAGACACTGACACAAACACACATGAAGGGACACAGGTGTACACACACGACCAGATATTGTGGATGGCCTCCAACAAGAAGGAGAAAGTCAACCTTAAAAAAGTTGGTGGAGTTATACTTTTTCTTTCAAGAAACTTTTTTTCCTGTCATTTCAGGCATACACCGTTCTTAACAAGATATCTCCCTCTAGTGGAGATGTAAAGATCTGCCTTTTTATCAGTCCACCCTCAGAGGGAGATACTGCTGTGTCTGTACATGATACTGACTAATTTGATCAATATGGAGCAGGAGGAGGGCTTACTGATTTAACTGGGCAACAGCACAGTAATGTAGTAATTAGACTTACAAATTTCATTTAGTCTCATTTGCCACATAAAAAAACAGCAGATACTGTAAATCTAAATTGTAGCTGGGTGGTGTCCTAATTAGTGCTAAAGACCAAACAGACCTGTAATTTTATCAACACTAAAGTATATTATTATATCATATGTACAATCCCTGTCCTAAATCATTAATTTGATCCATCTGGAGCTTGAATGTAGATTCAACAGATTGTGGAGATTCAGCAGATTATTTATTGTATTTTTTATTTTATTTTATTTTATTTTATTTTTATCTCTGTAGGCCTGAAATGCTTTCATGTGCAATAACCCTTTACACTGAAGAGAAGCTTAAATTATATTGAGACTAGTAGTACCTACTGTGCAATACAGAGAAATCTGTCCACTAATATTTTTGCACTATACTGTGTACTGTAGAACAAAGACGAAAACAATGAAACCATGTTATAAAGGTGCATTATCACAACAGTAAAATACCAAATAAAGCCATAAATCTGTGACTGCTACTTTGCCTGTCCTTGGAGAATCCTTTAGTAATGACAGGTTGTAATTCCATAAGTCCCAGTTTTTGGTTATATATAACAGACATAGGCTACATTATTGTGACGTCTATGCAAATAATTCAAGAAGGGTGTTAGATTAATGTCTGTTTTTAGTTTTAGATATGTCTTGCAACAATACACATGTAAACCTTGCAAAATCATCCCTTAATATAGTGTATATGGAAGTATACAGTTACAACTCGTGACTTCATGTAGAAGTTTATTCTGTCTCATGGAGACTAAAGTACAGATGGACATAGATGACAGAGTGGGCTGTATATCAGATGCAAGCATATGAATATAATTTTGATTCCTAAGATTACCCTAAGTGTATGTATGTCTATATTTACAATAAATTTTAAGTGTTGTAACTCACTTGCAGTGTTTGCATTTTCTTTTCAACATACTTGCACAAAATAGTGGTTATAATAGAAAGTGCCTTGTTTAACCCTTAATTCCATCACAAATAAGTCTAATATGTAGGCACTGTACCACAAGTCAAGGCTATAATTGCTATCTTATTGCAAAAGTCAAACAGGCTGTCTCACTACTACCATTTACCGCATGTTCCTATACTTGGATAAATGATTTAACCTTTACTGCAGAACGCTTGCCTCTTCTTCCATAAACTCTGTGTACTTGCAGTTTGCGTACGCTGTGCTGAGGTTAAGGATGCACTTAACACTCACCCGGCGAGGCTCGCAGGACAGTTATACATCCTCATAAGTGCTTTTCTCCACAGTGGGCTCTTATTCATAAAGACCGATGCCAGTCATTCCTCGGACGCGTTCCAACTCGCTGGAGCGCACGTTGGAATGTGCTTCTGCCTCCACCCTCTGTTACGCAAATTGCGGACAGATGTTTGCCACTAGACAGGGTGGAGTTGCGCTCTTTACGTTGAAATTTCCACATCCTGCTCTCAGCAAAAACGGGCGACAGGCACAGTAGCCAATCAGCTCCGAGGAGCTCGCTCACTCGACCAATCAGAAGTTCACAATCCCGGGACTTCCGTGGTCTGTGTAACTCGTCCGTATACTGTACCGCTCAACATCTCTTGTGGAAATCTTGAGACAGGACAACAACCGGACTGTATAGAGGGAGAGTCTACAGTTGCAAATCTTGACGGTAAGTAAAGTATGTTTAAATGGGTTTTGTTTTCACAGCGTGAAGGATGTAAACATGCTTTTGTTTGGCTGTTCCTTCGTGATAAGCTGCGCCTACAACTTACTTCCTGCTCTGACAAGGCCGAGAACCCAAATTACATTTTAGCTAATGTTGTGGGCGTTAAAGTCTAACGCTTCCGAATGATTTCTTCTCTTGTTGTTATTTCTCCGTAAAACAAAGTTCAGAATCTATGCGGTACGTTGAACCAATTAGTAAAACATTCATACTTCCAGTTTGTGAATTTGACACACTGCGGGGCCCCAGTATTTTCAGCGGGACACAACTTTAACAAGTTCGCCTTCTGTGAGGAAACTGATCAACCTGACAGACTTATAGTAACGCCCGACTGAAAATACTCATGGAGAATGTGTCTGCCAACCCGAGGAAAAGAGCGGACGCTTGAAAGCAGCTGTGTCATGACCTCACCATTCTCTGAAGCCCCAACGTTAACATGAAAAACTTGTAATTAGGCAACCGAGCAGGGGAATAGGAAGCACTGCAGGGTGTATTTACAGCCGGCTAACTTCTGCCCGCCTGCACTGTGTTGGTAGCAGGGAGAGTCTGCAGCCACTGCAAGCCTCTGAGCCTCATGGGAGTTGTCGTTTTCTGAACACATTCCATATGGCACTGTGGAGCTACTGCTTTGCTATCAAAATATTTACACTGCAGTGAGCATAATGGTGCAGAAATCTTTATTTTTCTCTCGTGCTATGTTGAATTTTCTGGTTTCACATCAACCGGGTGGATGCTGGAGGTTTGCTGAGTGGAGCAAAGCTTTAGTTTTGCTTCTGCTTTAGCTCTGTCCCAGTTTTATTTATACACAGTGTCTGGGTGTCACATCAGCATGTGACTTATTTAGCTATGGAAGTAACTACAAAAGTCATAAAGCAGTAAAGAAATGTCCATCATAATTTCCCTGAACCCCAAGTGATGCTTTTGAAATTTCTTGTTTTGTCCAAACAAACAAAATCCGAAGAGATTCATTTTACAGTGATATAAAATGGAAGAAGCAGCAGTTCCTCACATTTGAGAAGCTGGGGCGTGTCGTTGTCTGGCTTTTTTTGTGAGACAAATTACCTAAAATGATCAGTCCAATATCAAAATGGTTGTTCACTAATATTATGCCACTTGCCTAATTGTACTCTAGTTTATTAGTATCACAGCTGTATGTGATACATGCTAATGTATCTCTTGTCTTTCAGTCCTGTTTTTGTTTCTATGTATTTGGCGCAAATGATCCACCTCCTCTTCCCCTTTCAGGGTTGGGCCGCCCGACCCACAACACTCCACCATGCCTCTGGTTACGAGGAACATAGAGCCGCGGCACCTGTGTCGTCAAACCATCCCGTCCAACATCCGCAGCGAGCTGGAATGTGTCACCAATATCAGCCTGGCCAACATCATCCGCCAGCTCGGCAGCCTCAGTGAGTGTTTGCTGTGTGTTTGAGTGTCGTTATGTCTGTCATTAAGATACAGTGGGAATAGTCAATTACATGTGGCAAATGTATGACGTGTGTTTGCACATGTTCAAACAGTGTTCTGTTTTAATGTAGTTGTGTTCACCTTGTGTACAGTTCAATTCATATTTGCTATTATTTTAAATGTTTTGTATTATTATCATGCAGGCTTTATTCTCCACCTTATTTTACATTAGTGATTATGTTTTTTAGTGCATGTGATTTCTTTGTTGTAAGACTCGTAGTGATACAAATAAGGTTTATTTTTAGTGTTGTTGTTGTTGTTATTAAATCATAAACTTCTGTTTATAGGTAAATATGCGGAGGATGTGTTTGGGGAGCTTTTTGTCCAGGCTGGAGCATTTGCAATCAGAGTCAATACTCTGGGAGAAAGAGTGGATCGTCTGCAGGTTAAAGTCACCCAGCTGGACCCCAAAGAAGAGGAGGGTGAGCACTCTGATGTTACTGTTACTATTACTAGTTATGAAAGTAGTTTATTAGTTTGAATATGGTGAAATATAACATCAAATTTACCATTTAAATTTTTTAACCACTTTCACGCTGACTCCAATTAACATTGAAAATTGAAATTACCTTCCCAATAAAACCACCTCCTTCCCTTGAGCACAATAAATATTTAATAACTCACATCTGTCTCATCTGTCTGTTTCTCTCTCAGTCTCTCTGCAGGCCATCACCACCCGTAAGGCCTTCCGTAGCAGTCTGACCCAGGACCAGCAGCTGTTCACCAGGCCGTCCCTGCCTGTGCCTGTACAGGAGACCTACGTGACCTGTAGTCCGCCCCCGCCGCTCAACCAGCTCAGCCAGTACAGGTAGGGCTCGGCAGACACACAGACACATGTCCATGGCTCATATTCATTCACTAGATTATAACATGCGAGGAATAATAAGAGAGCACGTGCATGCATATGTGCACACATGGAAAGGCACACGTGCATATTTTTGTCATCGTGACTATACGTTATTTAAACCCACCTCTCTGATGCATATTCTTTCAAACCTCATCAAGGAGGGGGTCTCAAATAATGACTGTGTTTGTCTTAATGAGGTCCAGTCCCCAACATAAGCTGGAAAAACTTTGAAATTCAATTTTTATGGTGTTAAATGACACAAAAATATAAAATTTGCCGGAATGTTTATCCTGTTGCTCAGAAGACATGAAGCCCACCTTTGTGACATCCTTTAGAGTCAACATGCTGATGCAGTACTCTAAAAAGCAAAGCTAATGACAAACCATGTTGAACTCAGACACACTTAATGGCAAAACAAACTGGATCATTTATATTCAGTGTAAATTGCTCTGCTGAAAACAGCCATATGTGTCACACCCCAGTTGACACATGTCAGTGAGATCTTGAATATTAATATTACACAAGGCATGACGTGTCACCGAAAGTATGATTAATCAGAAACCAGAACACAGTGGCAGCGATGGTAAACAGAGTGAGAGAATAAGCTTGTACAATTTTATTATTAAGAGTCGCTCTGAGCTGGTTTGAATGTGAAATTGCTATTAAGTGGATCATAACACATCTTTATAAATTTGGTACATTTGTGCAATTTTTGTGTACTAGTGAGAATGTGGCGAAAGAAAATAGCCTGTCTCTAGAAAAGGGAAGTTTTATGGTTCATTAATATGTTGACACATAAGGCAGATAAAGATCTGTCAGCAGACACTTAATGTTACTTCAACACAACACTGGAAGGGCACTCTGAGAGCGCAGACCGCTGTCAAGGCCATGACTCGCACTGGACACTTTTCTGTTTTGTTTCTTAACATTGGCTGTAATGTCGCCTGATAAATGACACTCCTGTCAACTTGAAACTAGGAGAGAGTAGATCTGATTGATGTGTGATTGAAGTGGACAAGCACAAAGTTGACAGTCAGTATTATTGCTTGCTCTCGTTGAGCGCAAAGTTTTACATTTTTCCTTCATATCCCTTGGGGAGATCATGACAGACAATTCACTTTTGGATGTGAGAGAATGAGTAATTGCATGGTATGTGTGTATTTACATTTCCAGTGTTGTTATAATGGTGTCAATGTTACGGTTACGGTTCTCCCATGAAACCAAACCACTGTCCTCGAGCGCTCCATGACGATTTCTTCCTGTATAAGGTTTGAGCAGGTACACATGTAGGCTACCTCAGAGGATTACTGGCACCACTGAATGTGGATTTTGATGTGAAGTCATATTTCCATAATTGGACATATGTTTTGTTACAGTTGAACTTCACTACCATCTACTGGATTTTACAATGTATGGCATTTATTCTCCAGGGCCAAATCCCCTATTAATGGAAGTGAAAAAGAATTTGTGTGTCTGCCCTGTGATTCAGATCCACTCTAAAATGTAATGGATCTTTCTTGGCCCATGCTGCACCCTTACATCAAGTTTCACGAAAATCGGGCCTGGAGCATTTCCCTAATCCTGCTGAGAGACAGACGAACTGAACCAATAAGAATAACCAATACCTAAGTGTAATTCTAATGTTTTTAAATGGTTCTCTACAGGGACGATGGAAGGGAGGCTCTCAAGTTTTACACTGATCCCTCCTACTTCTTTGACCTGTGGAAGGAGAAGATGCTGCAGGACACCAAGGACATCATGAAGGAGAAACGCAAGCACAGAGTGAGACGCATGAACATGCTCATACACAGTGAACGAATAACATGACAGTCACTGAGTTGAAACAAATGCACAATATTGGCGACATCAAGTGAAAGCATTTCTCCAACTCTCCGTGACTCCTTTTCTCTCTCTCCTGTCGGAGCAGAAGGAGAAGAAAGACCATCTGAACCAACGGACCCTCAATCCTAGAAAGATCAAGACCAGGAAGGAGGAATGGGAACGCCGTAAGATGGGGGAGGAGTTCGTGGTGCCAAAGAATGATTTGATGTAAGTTGAGAGATTGAGTGAAGTGTGATGAAAGTGTCTGTGGGTTGATGGAGTGTGCACTGGTGCAGAGTCGTGGTCATCCACAGGCCCAGGAGGCTTTTGAGTGCATTCCAGCGATTAGTAAAAAATGAGCTGATGAATTCGTTATTTCTTTCTCCAGTTAACAGTAATAGTATGGAATTGGCACTCATACAGTGAAGTCTCCCCCATCTTATCAGCTAATCTGTACACAGTGATATGGGTGGTATGTCCTGTCTGAAATGTGCTCAGGGGGTTGGGTGTAGCGCCGGCTGTCATTGCAAAATTAAGGTAAACAAATGTGTGAGTCACATCAAGCCTTGGGGTTGTTTTTATATTTTTACATATGATCTTTAATGATCACAGTAAGCATCTAAAATGTGCTTATACATGTAAAAAGATTAGTATCTAAAAATCTTTGATGCATTAAACTGACTCTTTTTGATTAGATAATTAAAAAACAATACAATAAAAAGCAACTAAAGTAAAGTAAAGTAAGAAGCCATCCTTTGATGAGCAGACCCATTCCAGCAGCTGTATTAGCTGCGATGCTCAATCTTTTTTAAAAGTGATTTACCCTTTTATTTGCCGGCTTGTTTTCTAACTCAACTAAGAGCCAGGACAGATAAGGAAAGAAACATTCAGTTTCCCTGTCAAGCTGTTAAGCTGAAGGACAGTCTCTTACTGCTGTGTCAGTGTCTGCACTCAGTGTTATTTTAATAGCTGTGTGAACCAGTCACCGCCTGTGTCGATGTCACTATTTGTGTCTGCTGCTTTAAATGCATTTGTGATACTTCCTCTTAAATCTTTTCAGGGTCATTTCTCCTAAATTACAGTACATGACTCACAGCTGCTATTTAGATCTGTAGATGCTCTTTGTCATTTGTCATTTACATGTCCAGGTTTTAGAGAATAGAGATGAAATGCTGTATTTTTGTGCTGATGCAGATGTTTTTAATTTGTTTGAAGGAATTCTTCTGAGGGTCTGAATGGCAGTATTGGATCTGGAGATGGCTTCAATTCTGAAGGCCTTGAGCAGAGTACCGGCTCCTATGCTTATGACCCCGGTTCCCCTCTCCCTCAGCCTTGCGATGACTTCCTGCCTCCTCCACCTCCAGACATGGCGTAAGTAGCGTCTTACATTTAAGCACACACACTGCCGCGCTGCCGCCCCTGCCAGCATGTGCTGAATGTACGACTACACATGCACTGCACAGCTGCACTGCAATCCTAAACGCAGCCTCTCCAGATTACAGGGTTGAGCAGGACCAGAATAGATGATAAACCTGATGTTCACTTTCAGCCTTTAATGACCATGAGCTGCTGAGATTGCCGCTGCAAAGAAATTGAAGGTTGCTGGAGGCAAATGAAGGATTGATTTTGTTATTTATCTTCTCCTCATCGCTAACTTCCACTCTGTCACACGCAGGTATAATGATGGACAGTACGGAGCACCAGCCCAGAAGCGTGTCAGCGTGCTGAGTCCAAACCATCCACCTCCTGCTCCCCCCATGGCCTCTCCTCCGCCCAACTCTCGCCCCAACCTTGCCCCTCCCCCCGCACCTCCCCCCCCTCCTCCACCCTCTGGGTTTGGGGTTCCCCCACCTCCACCTGGCTTCGAGACCCCACCCTCTCCCCCTCCGCTCACCTCCTCTCCTGCCGCCTATCCCTCCCCACCTGCTCCCCCTCCTCCACCCACTATGTCTGCTGGTTCTCCTCCTCCTCCACCACCTATGCCTGCAAGTGGTGGTCCACCTCCTCCTCCTCCTCCTCCCCCTCCCCCTGGTCCTCCTCCCTCATCCTTTGACAACCCTGCTCCCCCTCCTCCCTCTGGTGGTGGAGGGGCACCCAGCTCTGCTCCCAAACCTCAGCCAGAGCCCGCTGGTGACGCTCGCAGCGACCTGCTGCAGGCCATCCGACAAGGTAACAGGACACAGATCAATGTAAAATTTACAGCCCTCACTGCTGATTGGCTGATTACGAAATTGAAACTAGTGAAACAAATGAAATACTCTTAACAGCAATCTATATACACTTAAGTTAATTTCTCAGGTACTTGCAGTTTGAGTATTTGAATTTTGTACTGCCATAAAACATTATGCACGTCCTTGAGTCCAAACAAATGTGTTCAGTGCTTTTCCTTTCTTATAAAACATTTGCAAAGTGGAGTTTTAAAAATATTTTAAATCCTGTCCTGTCCCTTTTATTGCATGCCATTATTCCTCAAAGTGGCATACATGCATTGAGGATAAAAGCAGGACGTAGAGGAAAGATCACCCATCTGATAGCTTCCTGATTTCCACAAAATGTAGCTCAGCAAACAACGATTAGAAGACCTCTAAATGAACAGACTGCATTGCTTAAAACACCTCGTATATTGATATATCACAGTGTGTCTGTGACTAAAATGATAGAACGCTGCTTGCAAAGCATTTTCAGGGACACACACACACACTCACTGTAACTGTCTCACGAACTCCCTTTTAGGATTCAACCTGCGTAAGGTGGAGGCTCAGCGCGAGCAGGAGAAGAGGGATCACTTTGGCAATGACGTGGCTGCCATCCTGTCCCGTCGTATCGCTGTAGAGTGCAGCGATAGCGAGGATGACTCTTCAGAGTTTGATGATGACGAGTGGTCCGATTGATCGCCATCCCTTTTCACCTTCACTACCACCTCTGTATCTTTACTCAGCTGAAAACATCAGTGTATTTCCATTCAGGTTACCTTCTTAAGTACCAGTGATGCAGGGGTCCATGTTCTGTGTGTCTGTTAGATTTTAAGTGTGTGTGTATGTATTATGCACAAGTGGCCTATTATGAATCACATTCCTCAACCAATTTATGTCTGTTTACCCAAAATTATTCAGATAAGAGGTGCAAAAGTCCAAAGATTAAGTTAACAGCTTGATTCCACCAGGCATGACTACGTCACATTCAGGCTGCGCCGTGGCCCCCAGAGCTGATCACAGCCATTCTAGGCAATGTTTGTGGTTCCAACAGAGAAGCCGTAGCACATTTTGTGTCCCAGACGCGGCTCTCCACTCTGCTCCGCCTAAAATATTTACCCAGTCTATCTTTGACAGAAGCTGCATCAAGATGCTCAGAGCAGAACAAGCCGGGCTAGAAGTCAGACACAGGAACGCCATCGAGCTTCCGGTCAATTTTCAAAATAAAACCCCCTGTACAGAGTCCTGATCCTAAAAGCAGACAACAAAAGCAGGCAGGCAAAATGTTCTGTTTCTGAAGTACTCTGGTCGATGGTATGAAGCCAAGCAGACGATGGAACAAAACTGTGTCGCAACTTCATAGAGCCGTGCCTGGTGGAATCAATGCGTAAGAGTATGAGTGCCTGGTTGTGTCCCAATCTGTGACTGCTTTCACTGGATGACACAGTGTTGTTATGGATGTGAGAGTGTTGTGTGTGTGTGTGTGTGTGACGCACGTCTCTCTGCTGAGTCCGTGCGGAAACACATCACCTCTGTCTTTATCTTCTGGTTTGTTCGAATCAGATGCCCTTTGCTGCCGGCTAAATGATTTTATCTGCTTTAATATATTATGGCGAAAGGTAATAGACAGTACAAACACACAAGCACGCAATCTCTTCCATACACAGTATTTGTATGTACTTAGTGGAAAGACTAAAGTTGTTGATGTCAAAACATTCTTACTCATTCATAGATTATATGATAGAGATGTAAAGTTTATAATACATATTGAATCATTATCTAAGACTATTAACGCGATCCCTTTGTGGCCCTTTGAAGCACGGTTTTTTATCACTTTTCCTTTCCTCACTTTTGTGGTTGTCATGGGAACAATTGACTTGCGGACAAGACATGGTTGTAGTTTTATAAACAAATTTGTGAATGGGTTATTCAGCGTGTAAGGGGAAGTATGAGATCACCAAAGTGAGCGTATGCAGCCATTTAACACGATTATCATGATTCATTTTGTACTGGGTTTCGGCTCTGCCGCCTTTTTCCTCCTGCAGTTTTTTTTTTTTTTTCTTTCTTTTTTCTTAGGATGAACTCGGCTGTGATGCTTTAATCACAATCAGGAAGCCTTTTGCCTTATCCTGCTGCCTGATAGGTGCCTTTTTTATACTGCATTTCAGTGTCAGCGCAGGTTTATTTTGGTTATCCACACTGGTCACAGATCAGCGTCTTCCAGAAATCTTAACAGCTGCCATTGATGAGTCAAACGGAAAACGGACTGATGTTTTCCATATTTTTCAAGTGCCTTTTATTTTGTGTTAAAGCACAATCACACAGCATGCTTAGCCAAAGTTCTGCTTCCTCTGCCTTAATTTTCCCAAATGATTCTAGTTATTTCAATAAAGATAGAATGAATTACAGTGATTGTTGCAGTGTATTTTCGGTGAGAGTGAATAGTGTGTATGATGCGATGTGTTGAATAACAACTTCTCAAGAATGTTAAGCCTTGGCATAAGACTCCTCATGCTTTATCCATGACTCATCCTCTTTGTGTCAGTGCTGGAGACTTCTTCACGGTGCCCGGTGCTGACTGTAGGGAGTGTGAAAATGAATTGACTGGATAAAAGTTCCAAAAATGAGTAGGAGGAGAGAAAAACCTCTTGCATAATCACTATGTCCTCAAACCAAGGCTGCTTTGCAGGTTTTAAAAGGACGCAGTGTGTGCAGAGTGATGGTAATAAACTGATGATTTCTTTAGCCACCAAATAATTTAGGATACTGGAATAGAGAGCAGCAGTCTGTTCCTAATGTAGTTAAAGAGTGAGAGATTGAGAGAGACAAACGCACTAAAAGCCTCCGCAGCGGTGAAGAGAAGAGTGCTGACATCACCCAGTAGAAAAAAAAGCATATTTATTATTCATCAGTATAAAACATTCATTTCAAAAAGGCTGTGCAACACGAACATACAGTCAATACCTTTCAAAGTGCCTTTAACAGCATGTGCAAATAGAATCTCAAAGATCTACAACATTGTGTTGGACATTCAAGTAAATAAAATTGGGCTTTGGATCACACATGTAGTTACACTGTGATAGGTTTGCGTTTACAACCCATCCCTTCCTCTCATCTTAAAGTGCCAAGGGTCATTAAATCCACCGTTTATGACTAGGGATATACAGAGCATCCCTGTGATTGTGTCAGTTTGCAGATCCAGTGGATCTACTGTTTTTTTGAGGATGAGGCACAAAGTACGTACAGTACATGATGTGAAGTCTTTAGTCCCAAGATGGCTGTCTACCAGGACAGTGCAGTACATTCTGATTCACAGAAGGACTTCATCTATTAGAGAAGTGCTGCTTGCATGTGTGGGAGTGTGTGTGTGTGTGTGTGTGTGTGTGTGTGTGTGTGTATGAGAGAGAGAGAGAGAGAGACACTTGATGTTCTGGATTTGGATGACAGTCAGTGCAGCTATGTGTGTATCTTGGCCCATAAACAGTGATATGTCTGGCATAGATTGTGTGGTGGCTTGAGTCCGGTGAAGTTTGGCAGTCTACACGTCGACGGGGTAGTGTATGTGCGTGTTTTGTGTGTATCTGTGTGGGCAGCAAGCCTGGACCAGCACCTTCCGAATGTCTTTGTTTCTCAGACTGTAGAGAATCGGGTTCAGCAGCGAGCTGCCCGCCGCCGGCACCAAGGTGGCATAGGTGTACAGAGGAGGGCTGGACGCGTCTCCCAGCAGCCCCCAGAGGGAGAAAGGCATCCAGCAGCCCACAAACACACTGAGCACCAGGATCAACCGAGAGAAGCCCCTCCCACTGCTGTGTTTGCTTGCATATGATTGGTTGGCAGGGAGAAAGTGCCTCTGGGTAGCGATGGCGTGGGCATGCCGCCTTGCCACACGGCAGATCCCAGCATACAATTGCAGGGTTACCATGACAACCACCAGGAAGCCACCACACAGCAGCGATAGGTATGTCCGGGTCAGAGGTCGTGCTACAGAACAGGAGTTTGGCTCCCCGAGGCAGTGCCATCCCATTGCAGGTCCCGCCCCGATGATGCATGCACCCAACCAGACCAGCAGCAGGAGGACGGCTGCTCTGCGACGTGATTGGCTTGAACCATAGGTGAGGGCGTGGCTTAAAGACAGGTATCGGTCCAAAGCAACACCCATCAGGCTACAGAGTGAGGCAGTCAGTGATGTCACCAGCAGTCCGGAGGTCAGCAACTCTGACCAATCACTGGGCTCCATGCAGAACAGGAAAAGAAAGTGCAGGACCAAAGCGACACCTGCTAGGAGATCGGCCAATCCGAGGCTCGCCAGCAGCAGGAAAACAGGGGCACGAAGGGACGGTGTGGCCAATATGGTAGTGACAACTATTGCATTTTCAGTGGCAATGAGAGTTCCTGAAACACACAGGGCAACTCCCCACACTGTGAGGGGCGGGACTTCATACGGAGGTGAGCTTTCCAGTTGGTCCAAGGTGAAGAAGGGGTCTGCACCTGAGGACTCGTCCCAGCCCAGGTCAGAAGCGTTCAGGATCATGGCCAATCAGCAGTCACACAAACACAACCTAAGAGAGAGAAAAAAGGAGAAACATTAGCTCTAATGGGTCATTAGCATCTCCGCCTGCCCGTTAAACAGCCTTTGATTGACCAGCTGTGGTTTCAGCTTTGTGGAGCTGCTGGAGGCCGGATGTGGAGGAAGAGAGTTGTTATAGTCTTGCATGCACTTCTTCCTATGGTTTGTATGATAATTTGTCCTATATTGTTTTTATTAGAAAAATATTAATCAATAATATTCAAAATAGATGTATTTTGTTGGTATTAGGATGGATTTGTATTTGCAGAATAATTAATTTGTAGTCCAAACCCCTCTTGCCCTGAGATTATCTTTAAAAAAAAAAAACACAAGCCTTCACAGTGCAATAGTGGCAATTTAAGAAATGTGAACAAAATCTATGGGCTATATAAAACTATTATGTAATAATCTTGCAGGCTCCTGGACTGTCTGTGACGTCAGCATCTGTAGTCTTGCGGGAAGTCACGCAAATCCTAGTCAGTCATTATGTAGCCTTCATGCAACGTGATGGACTGACTTACCGCAACACGAATGTATGATTAGGCTACCATTGATTAAACTACAATTAATATAGCTCTATAACACGTCACTCTAAATCCGGGCTTTCATTGGCTTTCGCTGTCCTCCTCTTTGGTTTTATCCTGCACACGTTTCAGGAGCTTCCAAACATCTTTCGTATCGTTTGTGGCGTGGCTGCTTAAATCTGTCCAGTCTGAGGTTTCCCTCTTGTTAATGTCCAAACATGATGTTCAGCTGCAGGGACAGCACGCTGTGTAAACCTCGGACAGATCGCACATGCGGTGTCCTGAGTAAGAAACCCTGTGCTGTGTATTCGGCCACAGTTGTGCTATTTCAGGAATTCGCCAGTGACGAGGTTAAGATGCTGCGCGCTCCGGTATGTTATCTGTTTGTTCTTTAGTACATGTCGACATGTACTGCACGCCCAATTCAAATAGCTCATCTCAACTGTAATGCACGAATGCTATTTTAAGAGTCTTCTTCCTTCACTCGTACAGGAGTAGGGCTGCTGGAGGCACTGGGAGTCTTTCATCCTCCCCGCTGTCACGTTTCAGAGTGAAGAGGTCTATCCCACCTCCTGGTGCGGAGGTCCCTCTTTTATGATACAATTGCAGGTTCATTGCAC
The DNA here is from genome assembly GCF_051107435.1 of Chaetodon auriga. Taxonomy (NCBI): domain Eukaryota; kingdom Metazoa; phylum Chordata; class Actinopteri; order Chaetodontiformes; family Chaetodontidae; genus Chaetodon; species Chaetodon auriga. The sequence continues at coordinate 12,084,761 of NC_135090.1, read as the reverse complement.
CACGGAGGATGCCCCTGACACACGCACACATGAACAGCACGCCTCGCACACACAGACACACACGTCTATGCATATGATGGAGCATTCATCTTACCGTATTAACGAAGAGTCAAACTGATTTGTTCTCCTCTCTTTTAAGATCCAGGTAACGGAGGTCGGGTGATTGTGTCCGCTGCTCGTCCGCTGCCAGTTGAACTACGGTTCGTACCACAGCGCTCCGTGCTCCTGTCTTCATCAAAGTTGCTCCAAACTCTCACTCGCTTGCATCTCCTCTTCTTCAATCTCCTCTGAGCGCTTAAGGGAGGCAGAATGGACGCTCGTCCGCGCGGACTCATCCACAAGAGAGCCTGCCTGACGTCACTGACTGGGAGGATCGACCAATGAGGTGTCGGCATTGAGGATGCGGGGAGAGTAGGGAAAGGGGGGTGTGTATGGAGTAATTTCATTCAGAAAAATGCGGCATCTCTGTTGCCCCTCCCACTGCGGTTCACTCCTGCTCTCATTTCTGGTAAATAATAACCCCCTTCCACACACACACACACACACACACACACACACACACACACACACACACTTACTTTTGTGAATAAGACCCAGGGGCCTGGTTGAATGAGAGGACATTGTTTTGAGATGGCGCTGTCCACGGTGCTGAAGCATCAGGATGACTCATGGGGAGGTGTCCTGCAGAGCACCAATAATCTCTGTGAAACAGACTCTTCCAGTGAAAAAAATGTCCTCTACCATCCATTTTTGTGACATAATTGGCCCTTTCCATACACCAATAATAATAATAATGATAACGACAATAATAATAACAATGATGATGCTTCTTTGTTATTATTATTGCTATTAGTAGTAGTATTAATATTATGTTGGTATTAGTGCATAGGGAGTTTATCTGAGTTGTACATAATGAGATTCACACATCTGATCTTATAGCCCTAAAATCATTTGCAAATCTTACATATGTCTGCAAGCAAACAATACACACACACAAAGACATTTTGCTGTGCATGGCGAGGGGTTTCCTGTAATCACACAGAAGCGGGAAGGCCATTTATTTTGCTTGTTATCTAATGTATTGATTCGTCCTTTGAGTTAAGCAACCTGTCACAGACACACAGGCCACAGTATCACAACAGCAGCAGGGAATTCATGGCTTCCCCAGTTTGATAGTGAGCGTGGGTGCTGCAGGATGGGCTGAACAGTTGTCTACGTGGTCGCGCATATCAATGCAGGGGAGGGGAGGGGGGGGGGTTCTCATCCTGCTCAAGCCATATTAGGACACGCTTCCCCTCCTACGTCACCCAGAAGATCCGAAGTGTCACCTTTAAAGTTACAGATGTTTTTCTTTCTCACATCAAGCTCTATTTTGTCAACATCCCATGATACCACTACAGAACCATTACATGTAAATCACATGTTTTAGGAGGTTAGATTTTACAAAACTCACAGAGAAACTAAACTGAAGGAAGACTATAATATTATTTGTGTAGTGTATCTAGGTTGTTTCTCCCATCTGAAACATTGTCTATTGTGATGTATTCCGACTTTGATTTCCTTGCAACACCGTGCTTTTATTCGGTTATGTCACATATGTGAATTTGTACTAATACTATAAAGTCGTCTCGTCGCTGTGGGCTGTAAATTGCAGCATTGCTCGCTTATTTGTCAGTGGTGTATTGATTTCTGCCAGCAGTGGGAGCATCAGTGGAGGAGGGAATCGTGTTCGACAGGAATTCGGAATATCCCTTTGTGTTTCTCTGGCATGCTGACACATAAAGCAGCCATCTTGCAGGGCTGCAAAGATACACCCAGGCAGCGTGTGAGGGAGCATTTGACATGTGGGAGTACATGAGCCACGTCGGTGTGTGTGGAGGAGGTGATGGTAGATCTCGCTGCTTAAAGCTGAGAAGTGTGTGTCGTGATTCTGGACTCAATGCACCTGATTTTGAGGGCTTGGCCCTGCGCTACTGTATGACTCAGTGCATCTACATCACAAAGCAACACTCTGAAGGTCAGAGCACTTGTACAGCTCGTGCTAGTGCTTTTGCATACTGGTGTACAGGGGTATGCCTGAGAGTTATGGAGCTTTTTCCAAGCAGCCAAAGGCATTCTGAGCCCCATTTAATTGTTGCTTTATTTCCAATATTTTCACCATTTCCACCACGCCACAAAGTGATCAATCAGTATCGGTAATTGCCTTGTTCAGACCGTCTGTCTAGTGCACAGATGGGGCATATTATGTGCTGATAGCTGAATGTGTCTCAGACTTGATTAAATTTGTAATCTTTCAGTTTTGTTCTTATCTCATCTGTGCTTGCGCAACACAAAGTAGAAAATATTGCAGGATTTATTTAGTATCTTGCTTTATATATGGACTCTAAACTCCTCCTTGAGTTGTTTGTCACAGGCAAATCGATCGAGTTTGAGGAGACTGGCAAGTGATGAGGCAGCACCTCATTACTGTCACTGACACATTGGAGGTGATAATAGACTGCTGATGTACAGACTGTCTACTGTACGTAATCACATAGGTTCTGATCACCTCTACTTCCCACTCCAACGTCAGTGTGTGTTCACAGGACATTTAGAGCTGTCAGACACTCTAAATATACTGTTGGGTCAGACATTCATGATGCCCAAAGGATAAATTGTGAAAGATTTTCCATAATTTCTCCTTCAACACCATCAAGTCACAACTTTTATTTGTCCTATAGTTTAGTTGAAGACCAATTACCTGCAGACCTAATGACTGCTAATTACCAAATGTTAGCATGCTAACCCTAAACTAAGATGGTGAACATGTAAGCATACACCTGTTGTAAATTAGCATGTTAGCATTGTTACTGTGAGCATTTAGTATGCCTATGTTGGCATTTAGCACAGAGACTCTTTGTCAGTTTTGTTTTCTGTGAACCCTCAGATTCATCTTGGGACCACTTTAGGGGTCCGGACCTCCAGGTTGGGACCCACCATCCCAAAACATACACCTTGTTTGAAGATTTGAACAGTGTGACAGGAAGTTCAAAATAATGAGAGCTTCAAGGGTTATTTGATGTGGGACCATGTGCACTTGTTATTCCACTCGTTAGTATTGTTGTCTATGGTGTTTGTAAGGACATATGTGTGAATGCAGGTGTGTGTGCGTGCATTGCCGGCTGAACTAAACAGGTGTCACTCTGTCCAAACTGGTGTGTATTTCAGGAGGGTTGAGGTGAACCAGCTGGTTGCCAGGAAACCAAGTTTGGGTGTTGCTCATGTTACACAGATCTCTGTGTCTCCTGTCTTTGCCTCTTTGTCCTAACCGGGAGCCATATCTCTATTTGCGACTATTGGATCTCCCTTTGAGGACTTATTTTTATTTGAAAGCTTTTTGTTCGCACTAATTCTTCTCCAAGCACCAAAGTTTCCAGCTGTCCGTTGCAGGTGCTCGGTGGCTGTCAGGATGCAGCAGGTGGCATTGAAGGTCCTCTGCTCCACACTGCTGCTTCTTGCTGTGGTGCCCTCCGTGTATTCACAGTCAGGTATGGGTCCATCCTCATCTCTTACATTTGTTTTCTTACTGTTTGGCCATCTCACTGGCATCTGATGCTTCCTTGTATCCAGTACAATCTGACCTCTTTCGAGAGCCTTTCCTTGATAACACCTCTCCTCTTATTACTTGTGATGATGGCTTGTCCTCCAGTATTTCCTACAAGCTGACAATAAGGAAAAACTGTGAGAGATGACTGACAATCTGCTGTCTCTTCTTTGGCATTACTCTTGCATGTTGCCCACTCACTTTTGCCGACTCTGACGTTGTCCAGATTCTACAATAATTGAGCTATTAAAATGTTTCTGTGGGAAGATAATTGCTCATCGGCCAATCAGTTGCTTTTGAGTGACACTTCCAATAGACTGCCAGTTTTGTCCCTCCCTGCAGATTGTTCTCAAGCCGAGTCATGTGACCTGTGCGTTGGATACTCCATGCTCAACCTGACAGGCTGTGTCTGGAGGCTTTGTCCATACGGTGACGTGTACACACAAACACACACAGATGCACACACACACCCTTGACCTCTGATAGTAATTCAATCATCATACCTGCTGTAACATAAGCTTCCCTGTTTTGTACAAGATGACTGAATTATTTAGTATGCCGGGAACACACACGATACACACACACACACACACACACACACACACACACACACACACACACACACACACACTTGCACACACACTAAAATTCTCTCTCTTTCTGTCTCAGGTAACGACACGGGCATGTGTGTGACTGATGACGGCAGCTCGGTAGACAACACCATGAACTGTAGCTGGACCAGAGTGTCTGAGCTGTGCACAGGTAGCAAACAGTTCCCTCCAAAATGAACACAAGATATTTCTCTGCAGCCTCAGTAACTGTTGTCTCTTTTGCATGTTTTATCTCTCAGTTGTGGAGACTGTAGCTGAGGGACGGGGCGAAGGTGACACAGGTAAATCGTATCATGTCTACTCGAGCATCCCCTTCCACCCCCTCCTCTCTCTCGTGCGTCAGACATTTATTATTCCCGTAAGAGCTGAGTAAAATGTTCCCCAGTAGCACTCAGGCGGTGCTTTCTCAGAAAAAAAAATGGACTCTCTCTTCTTTTCCCATTCAGCCCTGTTTTCATGTGATTTCTCTGTAGACCAGTCAAACTCTTGCTTTTCTTTCCCTCCAGTTGATGGAAGCAACACCGACACATCTCCACAGTTCTCCCAGGCCAAGTTTGACATGTCCAGCTTCATTGGAGGCATCATACTCGTGCTGTGTGTGCAGGCGGGTGGCTTCTTCGCCATGCGTTTCCTCAAGTCCAAGGAGCAGAGCAGCTATGACCCCATGTGAGTCTGTACACTTAGGCGTTAGAGAGGGGAGAATTTAGCGTGACTGCATCAGTTTAACCATGTGCGTGTAACTGTGTCACTGTGTTCTGTCAGTGCAACAGCATCCTCTGGTGGCAGGACTGATCAATAGCAGCCAACATACAATGCGATTCACCTTTAACATCCCTCTGGATTGTATTTGGATTCTACTCGCAAACTCTGTCTGTCCATATCAAAATTCTGTCTGTCTTCACACAGAGAGCAGCCACAGTGAGGACAAGACGTGTGAAGGACAAACAGGCGAGGCTGGAGGACAGCAGAGCAGTGACTCATCGAGTTGTGATGATGAGATTTATTTATTCTATTTTTTTCTGAGCCCTTGTTTTTGGTTTGGTCCCCATGTGTACCCCTGGGGGATGGTTGTGTTTATAAGAGGACATTTTTCTCAGAACACTGCATCGTGTAATGAGTGTATATGCATGTGTTCACTGTGTTTCTATAGTCTGCATATTTCAGAGACATTTTGACTGCTGGTAATCATCCAATGTGACGAATGGGGAACAAAAAAGCTCTAATTTTCTCAGCACTTACAGCGATTTATCCTTGTGATCATCCCACCAAAAATTTTCACCAATGCAACATGTTGAGTGTTTGTCTTCTTATAAACAACAAGCAACTAGCTGTATCAATGTTTCGACTGTGTAAATAGTACAGTGCAGCTGTGGAAAAGTGTGATATAATCCCATGTAGACAGAAGGTCAGACAAGGTCACAACAGGCATTTTATTCTTTTTTCAAGAACCTTAAAATAGACTGAAATGAGACCCTGAACATCAAGATTTTGTCCATCATCTAAGAATACTTCTGTGTTTCAAGTGGAGATGTGTAACTCTCGAGTGTTTTATTGAGACCAAACATTTAAATATTTATGCTATATATTTCTTTCATTTGTCAACCTGCAGTTAGTTAGAGCATTTAGCTGAGGACCCTAAAGGAGCCATCACAACAACTCCTGGGAACATAGGAAATTACACTTTATGATCTACTATGTAAGGCTAAACAGTAACAGTGCTAGACCTTTAAACTTCATGACTACTTCCAGTGTGGCTTTAGCAGCACTCCTCTGATTTGCATGTCATTTTGACTTGTATAGAGTCTTTTTTATAAACAGTTTTGAGTGCTCATATGTATGTTACATACATACCAGCTTTACCCTTTAGTAACAGTTCAAAGAAGTGTGATGTGAGCCTGTTCATTTTTTTTTTTGTGATGCCATTAGAAGGAAACTGCTCAATGCTGGCAACCTGAATAAACTAAGGACAAACACTTGTTTCTGTGTGTGTGTGTCATGTCTGCTGTCATGCATGTAAATGGGGAGGTGGTTACAGCTAATCACAGTGAGAGATTTGCACAGCATGTGCTAAGTGTACGTTTGCCCTCACCAGCAGAGTGGGTGAACTGATTGGGCTGTAACCCCGTACAAGCAGAGACACACTCGCAGTATCTGCCGATAAGAAGCACCTATTAATGCTAACATATGTGGGTGTCAGCATGGATTCCCAGCATGCAGCAGGGTCAGAGCCCTGGTGGAGGCCCATAGGGGAACAGCGGGATGGCGGGTTGGATGCACTAGTCGCAGTCCGAGCCAGAACCTACAGGCTTGAATAAGCCCACACAAAAAAGTTCCCCATCAGGGCAGACTGTGGCTGTCATCCAAGACTGCTGACAAAGGACTGGACTGAAAACAGGTCTTTTACAATCTGAATTCACCCTCCCCCTGCACACACAAACGCATTTCCAGTGAGAAAGGAACATGAAGCGCACACTCATTACCACAAGTTCACACTGGAAGGTTGAGGCAGGCTATGTGCTGCCGGCTATTCGCTCCTCTGCTTCAAAACAAGCAAAGATCGTTGTTTGTACATGTGTGTGTGATTGTGTGCTGTCTTAGGTGCAGCAGCAGCCTCAGTGTGGGGCCAAGTGTGTGTGTGTGTGTGTGTGTGTGTGTGTGTGTGTGTGTGTGTGTGTGTGTATTTAACAGGTGTGGACAGCTACAAGAAGGAAAGTTTCATCCCACCTCCACCCTGCCATTTGGTAAAACATCCGCGTGTGTGTGTGTGAGTCATATCACACAGTCAAACAAACACTCACACACGCACACACACACTCTCTTTCCCTGCGTTTCTGTTTGTTCACGCGCCCAGCTGACCGCAGCCCGTGCGCCGATCTGGATCTGGATCTGGATCTGGAACTGGATCTGGATCTGGAGGGCGTGTTCACTGCGTTTGCTCTGCACACAAACCTCGACACACGCACCGCACACAGCACAACTTTTTCACCGATGGAAATGGCGGAAGCTGTCAAGTAAGGTAGGAGACTTTTTTGGGGCTTCTACGTTCATGTGTGTGTGTCTGTGCGTCTTATAGTCGATGTGTGAGGGGAGAATTTAACCTTTGATCCAAAAAGGGAGAAAGTGGCGACAGGTGTTTTCTCTCTCGCGGTGTTCAGGATGAGGAAACTGCTGAACGGGCCTATTTTTTCTAAAGGGAAACTTCATAGAAATGATCATGACCAGACACTTTGGAATATTTCCAAGTACAGCATTAAATGTCACATCTGACGCAGTGTGAAAAGCAACTGGTTTGTCAGGTTTAGATGAGCGCATCACTGCAAACTGTACCGCGAGAGTATTATTATTGCTCCATATCATCTACTACACGCTACAATAATCTTCTTTTTTTTGTGCTGTTTAGGTGTGAGGTTGTGTGTGCTGTGCTACACTGGCTGCATGATATCCTGTTTGCCAAACTACCCGCTTGGACAGGAGCTTTGCGCATGCGTTAATTAGACCTTACTCAAAGGTAAGCAGCCTCAAGGCAGTGAGCACACACAGACACACACCAAAAAACACACACTGGAGACATAACATAAAAATGATTATACTGTGGTGCAGCAGTTTTTTTTTTAACATTAGGATTTTTAGCATCAAAACATGTAGTGGCAGCTTAAATAGTGTTATTAAGTGTTATTTTTGGAGTTTAGATAGTCTACAGTGGACAGCATTTGGAGCAGGAGGGGATGAAAGTCATAGAGGCCGACAGGAATAGACCTGACACAGTATGTGTCCTCACCCACTGAGGCACCAGAGCCACGGTGGACAGTGTATTGAATGGTTTAACGATGAGGTTCCCAACGTGGACGTCAGCACAAGATAAACCTGAGGGACCTGAAGATAATTAGCAGGATAAGACAGAAGACAAAACACATGTCTGCTCATGTATTTTTTTTTTCTGACATTTCTGTTCTTGTTTCTTGTGAGGCACTTGACACTTTAGTTATTCCACTGAAACAACCTGATAAGGAGGAATGTACTCCAAACTCACTGATATATGTTTGGGAACAGAATGGCACCCACAACATGCAATTTCTTTTATTTCTAGTTTCTTCCTTCTTTCTGGAACAAAACTCAAAATAACAAAATGTGTCACTTTGCTAGCTCTGAGGTTGACCTGTCCACTGAGCCGCACTCACTGGCTCCTCTGAAGACTTTGAGAGAATTTGGAAGCCATTTATTTATTACGTTAGAAATAAGCTTTCACCCCCCGCCTTCATGAATGTAACTCCTAATGGAGTAAGTCACTTTTACTTCTTATCTCGTATCTTTTTCAGTCTTTGTAACCCATCACAATGAGATCTGCCTTTACTTTATGCAACTGCCTATTTGTTAGTACATCTGCGTATGTTTTTCTTTTTATGCCCCTGCACCAGTGACAGCTGTGGCTGGAGTTCGTCCATCTGTCCGTCCCATTCTCACAAACACGATATCTTAGGAACACCTTGAGGGATTTCCTTCAAATTTGGCACCAGCATTCACTTGGACTCAGTGATTAACTGATTAGATTTTGGTGGTCAAAGGTCAAAGTCACTGTGACCTCAATTGGTGAGTTGTCTGGTTGGTGGAAGCATTGGTTCAGCAAGAACAAGAGCAGTCTTTCACTAGTTATTGTTAATGTTTCACTACTTTTGATACAGAATGTTATATATAATTAGAGATGAATGGGTGTCGTCTGTTTGAGGATTGTGCTTTTGCTTCTCACTCAGAGATGGAGGGGGAGCAGGTTGACTCGTCACTTGACTTGAGCCACCTGACAGAAGAGGAGCAGTCCGCCATCCTGCAGGTCGTACAGCGTGACTTAGAGTTGCTCCGTCTTGATGAGAGACGTGTAAGGTCAGAGGTGACTGTTAATCCTTTTTAGGTGCCAGTCTTTTCCAGTACTGAACACAAACATACAGACATGTGGCAAATTAAAGGAGCAGAATTGCAGTGAGCCTTCCATCCAAAGGGGACAAGACAGAGAATGTGATAGGATGATAATGACTTCATTGTATCATGCAGCACAGCTGTAAGGAAGCATCTGTATTTGTGTCTCCTCTCATTTATTCAGGACTTCCTTAAATTCATTTCCTGTCTGTACCTTGTAGTTTAAAGTTGAAAACCTCTTTTATTGATTGCAAATTTGCTATGTGGTAATACAAAACATGTAAGCTTAATATCGGCTAATAATTAAGGTTTTAATACAGGGACCTTCTCAAGACGAGACAGGGGGCCTCAGAATCAGGAAGCAAAGCAAGGCCCGCCTTAATGACACTTATCGTGTCACTTGAGATGCTGCTGTAATGACACGTTTCCAAACAAACTTTCAGTTCATAAAATTACCACAAATCAATTGGCACAGTGTGAACCTGGGGCTTTTCGGGGCCCCAGACCAGTCTGACCAGGCCACCTGGTTGGTTATTCAGCTTCAGTGGGGGGAAGTCAGTAAAATTATATGTGCATACAGTGCAGAGCAGCTCCTGCATGTACAACATGTTTGCACAGCTATAAATACAATTGACCACATGATCAAAGACCTCATAGAAGCTCGGATTTAAATAATAAGGTCTAATAGTCAACCTATTGTCCCCTGTGGGTGATGCTCGTGTTGATTAATCTTCACCTAATGACTTTTTTTGATGAATTGATTTAATTTATAAAACATCATAAAATAGTAAAAAATGTCCATCACAGTTTCCCAGAGCCCAAGGTAGAGAGCATATCCACACATTTGAAAAACTAAAGAATAATTGGCATTTTCACTCGATAATTGACTTAATCAATTAATCAGTTACCAAAATTGTTGCCTGCTAAGTTTTGTCTGTTTGTCTGTGACTGCTGGTGACGTAGGCTGACATCATCTGACTTTCCAACAGGAAGTTGTGATTGTTTGCTATTTAACTGGGCCCTGTGTCAACGCTGCAGGGTCCTCCAGCAGACAGAAACAGACTCGACACGTCTTCGCTCCCTGTCGGGGGCGTGGTTCAGGGAGGAGCGCAACAAACGCCATCGCACCTGGTCGGGCAGCACCCTCGTCCACGCCACCATACGCCAAAGGAACACAAAGGGCAAAGGTCCGTTTTCAGTTGACACAGTATTACTACTTCAGGCCTGCTGTTAAAGGGACATCCCAGTGATGGTTATGTGGTTGTTGCCTTGGTAACAGATGTGCCCCTGGCTGGACTGTTCATTGGCGAGAGAGAGGAAGCCTCCCACAACAACAACACCTCTCCCGAGGCTGAGGGAAGACTGAAGGACAGCCAAGACGAAGAGAGCAGGGGGTTAGTGAAGGGCGCGCGTAGAAAAATCATCACGCTGTGTTTAGCTGCAGTCTCCCAATTTCTTGTGTGTTTTCAGGAGTCAAGAAAATTTGAAACCCACACCCACACCCAGAGCAAAAACTCCCGCCGCACAGGTCCGTGTGTGCATCTGTGTTTCTTTTTTTTTTCTGTGCTTGAAAACAAGTCCTCTAAATACAAATAATCATCTTTAATTCCAGAGTCTGCTGCATAGAAATAGTTCCTCATCATCCAAAGGTACGAACGTTTCTCTCTCAGTGCCTCTGTGACGCTCTCGCCGTCTCTTAGCACTGTTATTAACTCGTCATTCTGCTCTTAGAGTCTGAAAGGAAAAGTAATGGCCACTCAGAGGAACCAGAGGTGATTGTAACACACAACCACATTCACAGAGCACCACCACTAATTGGTTCTGGTGAAATGGCCAGTTTTTTCATCTCCCATTCAAAGTGTCTGAGAATAGTGTGTGTGTGTGTGTGTGTGTGTGTGTGTGTGTGTGTGTGTGTGTTCAGGATGACTTTGACAGCCAAAGCGGGGACACTGACTCTCTGAGCAGCAGTCTGACAGAGCCAGATCCAACATCTCTGAAAACCAGCAGCTCCAACGGCAGCCTTCATACGGGCTACACGGTACACACACACACACACACACACACACACACACACACACGCATATGTGCATGCGCACACACGCACATTCAATTAACTGGCTATCCAGCGACGCAAGATGACTCAGCTCCGGACAATGACGCAGGAGCTGATCTGTGCTCTGTGTGTGTGCGTTATAGCTCAGTGGAAGCATGATGAGTCTGTTCAGCTCGGGCGATTTTGGAGTGGTCGAGGTGAGGGGCCGCATCCAATTCTCATTGGTTTACGACAACCAGAAGGAGGAGCTGCAAGTCAAAGTGTATCGCTGCGAGGATATTGCCACGGCACGCAAGAACCGCTCTGACCCGTAAGTGACAGTGCATGTGAGTGTGCCACATCGTCACATACGAAATCAGTCAAAAATGCCTTGTGTGTGTGCGTTTCTCACAGATATGTGAAAGCCTATCTCTTGCCGGACAAGTCGAGTCATAGTAAGAAGAAAACATCTGTGAAGAAGAAGACCCTAAACCCCGTCTATGATCAGACGCTCCGAGTGAGACCCTCATTCACATATCACATAAAGTGGCAGCCTTCACAGAAATCCCCCATTTACCATTTTACCTGATGGTTGTTTTATCTTGTCTTATTCTGCTTTTTACTTTATTTTTTTAACATACATGTTATGATTATCTACTTTAATGTTAAGCATGTGTTGCGTTTGATAAGTGCATCTATATGTACATAAAATTTATTATTATTATTTGCCCTTCAGCACTCCTCCACATGTCCTTCAACGTGGACTGCAGCCACTTATTTCACCGGTCTTGAAGACTAAATTACCTCATTTAATGTTTACTTCTTGTGGTTTAGCTGAACATGTTATGCTTCGTCCTGTACTTTCCTCATCCATCCTTTCATGTGCGGCCCGATTCTGGTTCTTGCCTATAGTATAAAGTGCGGATCGGAGAGCTTCGCAGCCGGACCTTGAACCTGTCTGTGTGGCACGCCGAGCACCTGGGAAGGAACGTGTTTCTGGGAGAGGTGGAGGTGTCTCTGGGGCTCTGGGACTGGACCTACACTGAGCCTCTGTGGCAGGACCTGCAACCACGGGTAGGGAGAGAGGACACGAAGGACCGTCATGCAAATATACAACCATGTAGTCACATAAATTAGCATGTGAGTTTGAATACTCCCAGACAAATATTTACCACAACACTATGCTGCCTGTGTCTACATTTGTTTAGTATCTGAGTGTCTGTATGACAGCAGTTTTGGCAGCTTTGTCGGAGACACAGAATACAGGGAGGAGTGTCTCTTGTGTCTGGGAGAGCTGAAGGGAGACGAAGACATGCTGTGAATTTCAACTAAGGCTTTATGTAACCTTAATCTTTTCCTGCTTCCAACACTTCTGCCTCCCTCCCCCCTTGCTTTTCCTTTCTCTTTCCTCCTGCCTTTATCTCTTTCTCTTTCTGCCCCCATCGCAGGTTAATTTGAATCCAGACTCCCTTAACAGTCGCGGGACCATCATGCTCTCTATTAAGTTCATCCCAGATGGATTTGAGGGTGAGCGGAGCACACATATGTTATGTCGTACCTCAATCGCATGTATCTTACACATTTTGTGTGTGTGTTAAGGTGGTGGTCTGCCTCTGACAGGAGAGCTTCACATCTGGCTGCGGGAGGCTCAGGGTCTTGTGTCCAACAAAGGGGGCCCTATAGACTCCTTTGTTAGAAGGTGTGTCAGCTCTGCAACATATTTCCTGTTATTCTCTCATCAGATGCGTATCATATAAAAATCAGTTAATGCACTTGTACACACAGGTAGAAACAGTATTCACACACACACGCACACACACACACACACACACACACATACACCTACAGTATCAATATTTAACTGAATTCCGGTTTGAATCTGAATGTAATTGTCTGGTCATCTTAATCTACACGCCACAAGCTACATACTCCCAGATGCTAGTCGACAGAGCGGTCAGAAGACGCGGATGGTGAAGCGCTCCATCAGCCCTACCTACAACCACACCATGGTGTACGATGGCTTCCACACCAGCGACCTGAGAGAGGCCTGTGCGGAGCTGACTGTCTGGCACCGCGAAGGGTTGAAAATACACGTCTTAGGAGGGATTCGTCTGAGCTGTGGAACCGGTGAGTGTTTCTACACTCTCTGCCTACATTAAAAATACCAGCAAGTTTCCATTGCCACCAGTTAGCCCTTATTAAGTGTGTGGGTACGCAAACAAACTAACTTGTATCAAGGCTGCGCAGCTCAGAGGCTTTTTCAATGTGACAAGTTCTTGTTTTTTGAATTTGGTGCTGTCTTTGGCGGTAAGGATTGCTTTGGAGCTTGCTAGAATACCATAAAAATCATTCTACATAGATTGCAGTGTTGTGTTTTTTTTGCAACCAAATAGCTGTTTTTGCTTCTGTAAATATAAAGTGGATGTTTTTCAGGAATAGGGACCCATGGGGATTACAGCCAGCCTGTGTGCAGTATAAGCTTTCACAAAGCAGGCATAAGATATTGGACGATTGCAGGCAGCAAACCGGACTTTTATGATAAAACACCCATACTGTATTATGGTATGATACACAGTTAGAATCACACAGATGCTTGTTTCATTCTAAAGATATATGATAAATGGAAAGACTAAATGCACGGAGGAAAGTTATTTGTGGGGGCTCTTTCAGTTTCAGTGAAGCACTTTGTGACAGATGATATAATAAGTGAGCATACAGGGGAACAATTGACCTTGTTCTGAAGTTAGAAGTCAGTATTGGTGATTGGAGACAGTATTTGTCCTCCTGTGCTGCAGTCTGTGTGGATACCAGCCTGGTCTTTGCAGAGGATCATATCTCTTATCAATCACCTTGGTTCTGGGCTGCTGTTGGCAATGTTGACTCACTTATGTTTGTCTTGGGCTGTCTTCTGTAAATCAGGAAGTGACTGGAGAGTTTATTCAGTATGACAAAAGGCTTTCGAGGTGATGAATAAATGCTCCAGTGTCTCATTTTAAAATTCAGCTTTGCCGACATCTCCTGCCATTTTCTGTGCTGAGCTGTGATAAGAGATTCAGTGCTACTTCATGGGTGCTCTGACATTTCGTAGGCTTGTAGGAGGGCAGCAGTTTCTGTGTCAGGGGATGGGACATTAAAGGGGCTGTTTGACTGGTCGTTTTATTTTATGGTCAGCTTTCGAGATTGTGCCATAATAAAAGCAGCTTTATGCTTCGTCTTCAGTGCTGTTTAGGAGTGGTATGGTGACAGTATGTCAGCCCAGTGCTGCACGTAGCATTGCATTTTGTCCCGTTGGCATTTCAGGCATTTCTGATGGTCATGTCATGAGAGCGAGGTCATTTCGAGGTGTCCAGAGAGCCTCATCGTTACTCTGCTTTGTTAAATATCACATGTTGGGCTGGTGGCTGCTGAAATCGCCACAAAGATGGTAAAATGGGGGTGAAGCAGGTATCAGTAGCAAAGCTGTATATGTGAGCAAGGTGGAAAACAATTCTGATTTCAGCTAATTAAGTTACTGTGAAGTAGCTTGCATCGATATTGATGGTGTTGTTTTGCTCATGGTTGGTGTTACTGTGCTTGACGAGGCGTGTGTAGCACTCAAGCTCGAAATGCTGATAGAGCAGCAGCCTCTGTCTCACTCTGGGGTCCCAGAGGGAAGATGATGTCAGCAGAGTGATGGCAAGTGACAACTTTGATTTTGTTTTGCTTACTGTAAACAGATTTTGACATAACGCTGTAGTATTGAGATGGCAGGGCCGACTGCTGTAGACTTTGGGACTGTTTGTTGCTGCTTTCAGCTTGGGGGCTGCGATTTCTTGATTTGACTGTCAGGCATCATGTCTGGATTTTAGTCTTTTGGTAGAGTCATTTGCCTCTCCAGGTGAGCCTGAATGAGGCTTGCGATGGTTATTGTTATTGTCATCAGTAACAAGGATCCTTAATGGGGTGAAAACACAAGGGCTCTTTTGGTTGAACAAATGCATTCTTATAATTCCACAGAATATGTCCTGACAGGCCTGAAACTTGATATAAACTTGAAATATTTTTTAATAGCACTAATACAGTAGAATTTACTAAGCTTGATAAGCAAATGGCATGATATCCAGCAATTTTCATGCCATGGTACAGCTGCAACCCCAGCCTGCACTGAAGGCAGCACATGCTATCAGTACATGATACATTGCATTTTTATGGTAATTTTTATACAAAAATAACACCAGGAAATACAGTTTATGTGCATGTGCATACAGGAACAGTGGTCAGTTAGTAGTCTGTCGCAATGTCTTCAACATTAACGGAATAATTGCGTGTTTTTTAACGGCAGGTCAGAGTTATGGGGAGGACGTCAGCTGGATGGACTCCACAGAGGAGGAGGTTGCTCTGTGGACCTCCATGATCAACAACCCAAACCACTGGATCGACGCTACACTACCAATCAGAACTAACCTCACAGACCGGGCTGAGTGACAGGCTTCGTACACAGACGTTCATTCAATGAACATTCACATGCATGCTCATGTAATGGCTGGACTGAAAGGACACACTCAGCACATTTAACCTCTCTGTCACAGTGATAACACATATACACTGTTTATTTCTCTTCTTTCGTGCAAACACACACACACGCAGAAGGCAGTAGTGGTGCAATATTGTGAATTAATGGTGTAGATGAGACATATTTAGTTGTCAAACCAAATCAGTCTGCATTTCAAATGTTTTCCTTGTATGTTTTGGTTCAGTCTGTGTGTTGTCTGACGAAAGTGCTATTGTAATCTATTGCGGTTTATTAATTAAATATCAAACCTTAGCTGAACCATCCAGTGTTCTTCTTTGCTTAGTAAATGAAAAAATATTAAATCAGGGAGACAAAGATGGACAGATCATTTATACGAGCTGAATAACCACATATTTATTTCAAATTGTTTCCCAGGCCTAATGTCTTTCACTCTAAAGGAACATGAACATGTAACTAATAAATTCTTGGGTGTAATTTCTGCAATTGCATAGGACAGAAAAGGCCAAGTTGCATGTATTTATTTTTTCCTTTTTATGGATAAGCTACCACCTTGTGGTCAAACTTTATACTTACAGTTTGTACTTTCTAGGCAAACTACAGAGGTGGCAGTGAAGAACAAGTTCAAGAGAAAAAGAAGAAATGGCTGTGTGCTGGACTTTTTTTTTTTTTTTCCTCAATATCAAAGCATGAATATTGGCATCAGGTATCCGTCCTCCCATACTTCATCAAAAGACACTGGAGTAAAGCGGTTTATCATGTGAGTCAGAACCGTCCAGGAGATGGCGATTTTACTGCTCCTGCTTCAATCTGGAAGTAAAGCTGTTTGGCTTCCAAAATAAAATCCAGATGAACTAAAAGGGTTTCGTGTTTCAACACTTGTAATTCATTAATCTCTTGAAATGTGAAGTCACATCAGTTGCATCTTTTTGTTGTTGTTGTTGATGTGAAGCCAGATATTGGAGTGTCATTACCCTTCCTACGCTGTCCTTATGCAAGGTAATACCCATTCTTTAAAGAAATCTCTAGGACACCTTGTATGTCCTGATGTTTTATGTTGAGTCCTGAGTCATTTCACCTGGTTATGTATGTTTTTGAGTCTCTCAGGAAGAAATGAATTCACAGAGGAACCCCTCAGTGGAGAAACTGATTAGATAATAGCTCCCTTCTGTATTTTTATTTGATCATTTTAAGGTTGTTTGCTACTTTGAGGTTGGTAGATTACTGCAAATTAAGTGGCAATGAATTAGGACTATCTTTAGAATATCTGTAGTCCCAGCTGCCAACTTCGCCCAGTCAGTTATGTGGTTACAGTTATGGTTACATCCTGTAAAATGACACCAACGATCATGCAGAGCAAATTTTACGTGCAGCCTGCCAAACCAACTTACTTGAAGGTTGTGGCCGGATGTGGTCATCTTATGTTTCTGTGTAACTTCACAGACTGACACAGATGAAGCGTGAGCGTGCTGACAGTGTTTAAGATGTCTCAGGTGGAGATGCAGAAGCTGTTCATCGGTGAGTGGCTCAGAGTACGAACAAGACAGTGAGCAGCATGGCCTTCATCAAGTGCATTTACATGGTGAGGGTTCGTTTTGTTGTTTTATCCTTTTGTTAAAGAGAACTGCACCCGTTTCAAACATCCAAGTCTGTTTACAGGCCTGCTGCATGTGAAAAGCTGAATGAAGTGCTACTGTTGGACTGTATTGCGCTATATTGACATGTTTCTCTTATTTTCTCTCCATTTGCATCAATGCGGTTTTCTGAGTTTTCTACAGTTTGCATTGCATTTGTGTAAGCTGAGGTTGTACAGAAGGTGGAAACGATTTTCCTTGCAGAATGACAAATAAATGTAAATCTAATCAAGTCACACACAGTATGATTCAAATGTTAGACTGCAGCTTTAACTTAAATTACTTCTGTCTTTATTAGACAGGAGAGTAGAGAGCTGACAGAAAATGAGGATAGAGAAGGGATATGACGTAACTGATGTGGTGGCATATCAAGGTGTTTTACATATTCATTTGAATTTGCGCAAACTTTATTACACGTATTTGTTCTAGGTTTGAATGAGACGCTACGCAGTTGCCAGGACGACGGAATGTCAACATAACGCCTGTCGGAGGTCTCGTGCAGCGGCTGTCCGGCGTCCCTCCTTTAAAAATGTCGGAAATGTCTGCCATGAACAGGAAATTGATACAAACTCAGGCTGAAACAATCTCGAAACAAGTGGAGCACTGTGAGTATTCAGTGAAAAGTTATCTAACGCGTTTATCTCACGCTAAGCTAGCCTCTTATGGTGCACCTTCCGTTATGCCTACGTTTCATTGTTTTGAAGTAACGCCGCCAGCTAGCTACCATGCAACTATAGCACAAACTCAAAATGTCACACAGCTAATAGAACTGCTATTTCAATGACCCCAGTCAATAAAACAGAGGTTGAGTTCCTTATCCGAGAGTTTAACACGCTTTTGGGGGAGGCGACTGTTCCCGGAAGGACAGCTGGCGGCCTGGACAGAGGGAGGTTCAGGAGCATACTGCACAACAGCTTTGGGATGACCGACGACATGATCATGGATGGAGGTATTCTGTCTACTTCAAACATGTTCGCTTGTTGCACGGGATGACAGGAAATATTTCATATTTGGAAGGACAAAAACTGAAGATTCAGAGAGAACCAGCAGAAGTTTAGATGCCGTGAAATGTGATTGTTTGATAACCTGGACATGTTGTGAATGTTCCTGATTATGTGTCCTCTAGTCTTCAGGACATTTGACAAAGACAACGACAGCTTCATCAGTATGAAAGAATGGATTGAGGGACTGTCTGTTTTCCTGCGAGGTACCCTGGATGAAAAAATCAAGTGTAAGCTCTCAACCCACACATAAAAATCAGAGTTACAAGCTGATACCAAGTTAATAATTCTACTCTCTTTGCATTGCTCAGACTGCTTTCACGTGTATGACTTGAATGGTGACAACTACATCTCCAGAGAGGAGATGTTCCATATGCTGAAGAACAGCCTCATCAGACAGCCCACAGAGGAGGACCCCGACGAAGGGATCAAGGATCTGGTGGAGATCACGCTCAAGAAGATGGTGAGGGGATGGATGTTGCTGACCTATTGGTTTAAATTTCTATACCTTGATTTACTTCTGCATATAATGTATGCACTACCTCCAAAATTCACATTTAGAGCAAGCACAGCACATTGTTGTTTTTTCTTTTTCTTTTTTTTTCTGTAGGACCATGACCATGATGGCAGACTGTCTTTTGCTGACTTTGAAAAGGCGGTGAGAGAGGAGAATCTATTACTTGAGGCTTTTGGAACCTGCCTCCCCGACACCACGGTAATCACAAATTAAAGGATGTTTAAAAAGCTCTCATTTAAGTTTTTTAAGTCAGAAATTCTTCATCTTGCATTCTATTTTCTTCTGTTTTCAGAGTATTGAGACATTTGAGCAGCATGTATTTCAAGAACAACTGGAACAATGAAGAAATCATATTCACGTGCATTTTCAACTACATAGTCTTTAATAAAACTGTTTGTGATACAAAGTTTTGTAAATAAAAACAAGCGTCCAAGAGAGACTGTTTGAATGGTCATTTTCCAAATGGGAGCAGCAAACTCTGCAGTTCAGCATCAACGCAGCTCACTTGATCAAATGCGACGACGTGGTTTCACCTTCTTCTCCACTGGTTTGAGGACAGGAACTGATTCTACCTGAGAGATATGACAACTGATTTTACTGAAACAATTTAAGGTATTAAGACTACACTGAAGATTTTTTTTCATTCTGAAATCCTTGAAAATATTAGATTACAAGTTACCTGTTTCATTGTGTTCCTGATCAGGCTTACAGTTGTGTTCAGTGACTCATCCTCCATGTTTAGTTTTGGTGATTCTGGTAGCTTTGGCCCAATAAGTGGCTCATTGCTTGCGGTAACTCCAGTCAGTGTGTGCTCCACAGCCTCCTCCATCTTGCGTTTCCTGTTCTCCAGATGTGTGGTCCGTGGGACAAATCTGACTGTAGAAGACTGATTTGAGGTAAGTCTGTGTTCTGTGTCTCTGTCTCTGTCTGAAGAGCTTTGGCTGGAGCTTGAACTCAGTGCTGGCTTCTGTTTTGTGTTAATGATGGCATTATGTAATGTCCCCATTTTGTCCTCTGTTTGTATAGTCCCATGCTGATTTTTATGTCCGTAGTAATGATATTCCTGGGGCGGTAAAGGCAGAAGAGGAAAGCTTGAATAGTGGCTGATGGTTGAAGTCTCCCCTGTATTATCATCGTCATAAGTATTATCATCTCTGGTGATGGTCGTCTCTGATGTGGTGGCTGTGTCTGTTGATGTGGACTCCATGTTTACTGCCTCCTTCTGCTGCTTTTCTCTTGCTTTGTAACAACAACATTAGAGAATAAAACGTAGTTTCAATTCGATGCCATTCGAAAACAATAGTGCAATAAAAGCTGTGAGAAAAGAAAAGATTTGTGTATTCTTTAAGAGTATGTCTATATTTGACATTAAAGTGTACCTTTATTCTGAACAGCCCTGATTACATATCTCCTCCTGTCCTGCAGCTTTAGCCTGGTGTCTTCCACAGTCTCATATTCGGGGACATAGCATACATGCAGGACACCACCATAGAAACTCTTCTCATCCATATGCCGCTTGGCTGCTCTGAAACAGACATTTAAACAAAAGCATTCAGCAAGTTTATTCAACGTTGCCACTGCAGTGGTATAATGGGCTGAATACGTGACATCCCGAACCTGGCACTGGTGAGTTTCTCGAACTTGACAAGGTAGACCTCCGTGAACTCCTCAGCAGGGTACTCGTCCAGGGGCCTGTACTCCACCACAGCTCCGTACAGGGCACACAGCTGGATCAACTCTGTCATCACTCCAATGGCTGGGACCCCTTGGACCATCAGGTAACGAGACTCTAAGTTGATGGTATACACCTGATGATGCACAAATATAATGAAACTTGCTCTGCAATGTATTTGCAACACTAGGTTATTTGTATTGTCTATCTAGCTATACTGTACGTGATATTTATCCACGGGCTGAAGTAGGTGTACAGGAGTAACAGTGTCTCATAACTTAAGATATATTGCGTTTTTCTGAATAATATTTGGCATGTTCTTACCTTAACAGCTTTCGCTTTCCTTCCCTCTCTATATTTTGGTCGAGAAATGCACACTTTTCTCTGCTCGTGGTGTTTATAAACCTCTGGAACACCCCAACAGCCTGAATCGTTGTTGATAGGTGCCGCCATGTTTCTGGAAATAATTTCCCGGTTGACACACTTCAAAATAAGAGCTCCTTCTCTCTCGAATACGCATGGATCTATGGCATGTCTATGTGTAAAATCTTATTTTGAAAATTAGTTTAGCTCGGTATCAGTTGCTTTGGTCTAGCCCGGCATACCGAGCACATCGATCAACTATGAGTTAGATGTTTCACCTTAGCAGCGCAGTCTGCCTTGCAGAGCTAGTCAGGCTATGTGCAAATTATGTTCAGTAATCAGGGCATTCACCCCGTAACTGTTGTTTTTAACAACACAAAAAACTGTTTTCTTCACCTCCCTTCAAAGCTGACATCGCATCTCTCCTTAAACGAGGTAACGTTAAGTTGTTTTAGCTAACGTTAGCTATCCAGCTACCAGCTAATATTACTGGAAATTTAGTTTGGTGAAACGACGCTTAAGCGGAAAGTATTGGCCGGTTTGCCAAAAGAGTGTTTCTTGCGTTTGCTTTGCGTTTCCTGTATCTTCATATGGACTAATTGTTTCTGTCGATGTGAGACAGTTTACTCAAAGTTACGTCCCATTGTTTACATTAACGTGAAGTTACTCAGTGTCAGCGTGCTCACTAGCATGAAGTTTTTAGTGCACATGATCCCGTCACATGTCCTGCTGAAGACATCTTCTGGCAGTATACCATATGTTAGCCAGAAAAAGATGCATCCGTCAACGTAAGGGGACAGGAAAGAGCTGACTGCTGTCAGCAATGTGAGATTTAATCCATGTGGTCTGTCTATGGGTTTAATAACAAGTCAGGCATTAGGCATTGTGATAAATATCGGTAAGCAGATATGGAACATGCCAGAGGTATGATAATTCGTTTTTCCTCTTATTTCTTTTTTGTAGTAGTTTCCTTGTAGTCTCACTTGGTGGTGACAAAACTTTACATTCAGATAGAGCAGTGGACTGGATGAATGTCAGTGGATTCTATAAATTACTGCATGATCTGTACCCTGTTTCGCTTCGATCTGTTAGCATCTTTATAAATCCACAAAGAACACTCTGTTTCAAATGGCTGTTGTGTGGCCTTTCTTGTTTTAGATTCAGCTGGTTGGTGTGGAGAATTATGGATTCAACCCTCCAGTTGGACGTCTTTCCACAGGAATCAAACTTGTGTTAGTTATGTTAGTGATTGTTCGTCTCAGCTGTGTAAAATGGCTGATAGTAAATGAGAAGGACCTGAAGAAGGAGGGCAATTGTGATACAGAAGTGTCACAGGTAATTAAAGAATGCAGCAATGTAACTTTGTGTGTCTGCGTTCAGAACCAGGCTCTGGAGTTGTCTTGGGGACATGGATCTCCAGTTTTCCTCAGCTGGACTCACGGCAGAAACCCCTCCAGCCTGGACAGCCATAAAGTGGAACTGTGTCGACACCTGGGAGAAAAGCTGGGTCTGAAAGATGGGGAGCAGGTACAGATCCACAGTCAGCGATTTGATCTGTTGAGCTCTATTTCCCATCTCAGTAGTCCATAATGACACATCCTGGTTGTCTTTTGACATTTTAAAGTAAGTGCCAGTTGCTGTTAGGGCTGATTATGTGTTTGTATTTCCTGACTGGTTGTATGGCTTCCCTCAGGCTTTTCTTAGACCATGTCACCAGGCCTCATCAGTGCATCAAGTGTTTGTGGAGCCTCTGTCATGTGATGACTGGGAAATCCTGGTGGGTGAGCACAGTGACTTCCAGTCATTTGTAACCACAGATGGACAAAGTACTAGAATATTTTACTGTTATTTAAAATACATTTTACTTAAAAAATTACTTGTGTTTTACTGTATGATGATAAAAGTAAAAACTAAGTCACAGCTGTGTACACTGCAGCAGGTACAACAAGCATTATTAAGACATGTAAATTAAATAACCTACCCTCCACTACAAAGGAAGACACAAGGGATAGATCTGTGACCTAAAA
This sequence comes from Chaetodon auriga, assembly GCF_051107435.1. Lineage (NCBI taxonomy): Eukaryota > Metazoa > Chordata > Actinopteri > Chaetodontiformes > Chaetodontidae > Chaetodon > Chaetodon auriga. The sequence goes on along the minus strand of NC_135090.1, from coordinate 12,061,903 downwards.
CTACATTGAACAATATTTTATCATCTGTTTTCTGTGACTCACACCCCCAGGAGCTCCACAGCGCTGCACTGGAGCAGCAGCTGCTCGATCAGATCAGAGTGGTTTTCCAAGATGCCGTGTTTCCTGTGTGGGTGGACAGCCACACAGTCATCTACATCCAAATAGGTTAGAGTTAATACAATGATTATTGTCTTTTGTCTCTAGCAAACAGGCTGTTAAATCTGCTAAATCTCTTTGATTAAATTTGCTGTTTTGCTCATGTTCAGAGACAGTATTGATGGATGCAGTTTGATTTTTAACTCTTGCAGGATCACTTTCGCCATCTGTGCCCTACGGTCGCCTGGAGCAGTTCACAGAACTAGTCGTCTCTCCTAAGAGCCGTGCTGGAATTGGCAACCTTAGTGGTTCTTCTGTGAGAACCAGCGAGAAGCAGCATCTTCACAGACAGCAGAATGAGGACCATTCTGCCACCTCAGGACCATCATCAGAGGGCACGTTCCCCACTCCTCAAAGCCACCAGTGGGGTGGCGTAGCTGACCTGAAGAGCCTGCTGCGCTATATGATAAAGGGTACTTACGACCCAGTCAGAGAGCTACCACCTGTACCTGATGTCCCTGCCCTCCTCACTGACTCTATCTACAGAGTGTGCGGTGCACCTCCAAGCTCGCTTTGCACTATAAGCAATGTTGCAACTGGTGTTATTCACTTATTTCCTCTGAGCCATGTGTCGAATGCTGGGCTAACTGGAGGTCAGTCTTCAGTGACTTATGGCCTGCTCTCCAAAGTTCCATCCCCTAAAGAAACGCGGGACAGAGCCAAGCAGGCCATGGAGAAAAAGAAGAATATGGGGGATAGTAAAGCTTTAGCTGCGGCTGCGGGTGGACAAGAGGAGCTGAAAGAGGAGGAAGCCATGGTGGTTAGGGTGGTTTGCCATGGTACTGAGAAGCTGGCAGGCAAGGAACGAAGTCACAGCAAGGGAGAGATTCATAGTGGACGAGTATGGGTGAGTCTGGAGTCTAACAGAGGAGGAGCTGGTTAGTTTTAACCACTCTAACGTAAGATTAATAATTATGGCACTTTTACTGTAGCTCAGTCCACAGCTTCTGTATATGATGTCCTATCTCTTATTTAAATTGTGATTTTTTTCAGATCCCTGAGCCCTCGGCCATCGGTTTGAATATCATCCCACGTTCAACTGTTAGACTTAAGCCAGTCAAATCAGCTATCAAAGTAGCCTCCTTTATTCACCTACAGCCCTTAAAACCACTGGTGAGTGCTGGATTAGCCAAATGTGGTCACAGTGTGGGTAAAGGGATTTTTTAGTCAAATTGCTAAATGGTTAATGCTGTATTAGACTTTATCTACTTATATCCATCTGATCTTTGACATTTTCTCTTCAGCCTGAGGAGGATGATGAGGCAATCCGAACAGCTTTTCTCGGGTGGCTGCACACTCAGTGTCATGAACCTTTAGCCTGTTTGACTGCGCGATCTGGCAACATCATCCTACATGGAACTGATGGTGATTCATTCTTCTTTTACTCGTTATTTTACAAATCTGCAGATGGCGGTATGATAAAATTGGCAATATCCTGAATTCCAAAGAGGCTAAAAATCACATAATTCACACATTGAAGTGGTAGTACCTTCAACCTCAGTAAAATATCACTGTTCTGCCACCTTTTTTCTTATTTATAGCAAAGTTGGAGTTCGCTTTAACTGTGCTGAAACCGGAAGCAGAGAGCGAACCTGCAGACCAGCTGTTTTTACTCGCACCCTCTGTCATCCAGAAGGAAGACATACAGGTACAAGCATGTCGTGTAAATGGCCCAATGAAACAGATTGCCGCAGGCAATTCTTCTGTGCATAATGGATAAAGCAAAATCTCTCTGTGGTGCTGCCATGATTTCAAAAAAGCTCACACTTGCCACTGTGTGTCACCTACAGGTAGACAGAGAGCCAGTGACCATGACATCTGTGAAATCTATAGCTGAAGTGCCCAAACCAGAGCTGCCCTCCCTCAGCATTCTTGGGTAAGCATGTGGCTGTTTGAGAGCCTGTGTATGATTTAGAGAAGCATCTTTTTCAGTGTTTGTTCCTCTCTATAACTGTCACTCCTTCATCTATCCCCAGTGGGATTGATGAGCTCAGCAGGACTGGATTTGAGTTCATCTCCCACAGCCTTCTGGGTAGTCCCCTCTCACGAGAGCTTGGAAGGACTGGACGGGGTCTCCAAGGAGGAGCTCTACTCATCACTGGTGCCAAGGTATCTCTTTATATAACCATAATAACACTGCTTTACAGAGAGTAAACTAAAATATCTACAGTGCAGTGATTTTGAAGATCTGGTGTGGAGTGTTGTTTTTATCAGCCTGAATTCGTCAGACAGACTGCAAAGTATCTGTATTTTAATTCATTCATGTAATTCATTTTTATCCACAACAGTATTTTAGTTTTTTGGATACTGTGTAACAGGCTGCATGCTGTGTTGTTGTGTTCCCTCACAGGGGAGTGGAAAGAGTACTGTGTCCCGAGCCCTCTGTGGAAAAGCTCAAGAAGATCTGGATGCACATGTGGAGGTGGTGGACTGCAAGAAACTACGAGGTTAACAGATACTCAGTGAACATACTTTGAATTAAAGGAAAATAGATCAGTTTCTTTATTACAGAAATTGTGATTTTTTTTTTCAGGCAAAAGGGCAGAAACAGTGAGACAGATGCTGCAGGATATCTTTGAACAGGCGGAGTGGAGGCAGCCTTCAGTTGTCCTACTTGATGATTTGGACCATGTGACCGGGGCACCAGCCTCACCAGAACACGAGCATGGCCCCGAGGCGCTGCTGCAGCTGCACATTGCACAGAGTAATCCATTACTCCTTTATTTTGTATGAGTGGGGGAGTGTCTGTCATCCTGTTTGTTAATAATAATGATTTTGGGCCTTGATGTTGATTTGTCTTGTATGTTTGTGGCTGCAGGTCTGAAGGATGTGGTGGAAGAGGTGGTGGTTCACTCCAGCCTGGTGTGTCTGATCATCACCAGCCAGAGCGAGCATTCCCTCCACCCCTCCCTTACCGAGGTGCAGGGCTCCCACTTCATCCAGGGCTTTGTGCACATCCAGTCACTGGACCAGGTCAGCACTGACAAATACACACAGCCATGCACACAGCAGTGAAGGTGAAAAGGTAAAAAACCTACAGCTATCGTGCTTGCTATTGTTTGTAGGCTCAGAGAGCAGAAATCCTGCGCCGTCTGATCCTCAGGAAATCTAGCCTGTCTGAGGAGACCTTACAGACTCTGGACTTAGCAGCTGTTGCCAAGGAAACCGAGGGATACACGCCCCAAGACCTAGTACTGCTGTTGGAGCGGGCCGTCCACGCTAACACTGTACAAAGAGGACACAATGACCAGGGTACCAAAGACTTTGGTTGAACTATAGAATTCATAAGAAAGCTCCATGCTGTTTACTGAAGTTGAGCTAATGCTGGTTTATCTCCGTGTCTCTCAGGTGTGTGTCTGTCGTGCAGGGACTTCGTGCAGGCTCTCAAGGGATTCACGCCTCCCTCTCTGTGGGGTGTAGACCTCCACACTCCAAGTGGAGTTGGGCTGGAGAGGGTGGGGGGGCTGAAGGAGGTGCGACAGCAGCTAATGGACACCATACTGCTCCCTGCTAAGGTCAGTGTGCCTCATCACAAGATGAGCAGGGGTGTTGGCAGTCAGATGGAAGCACCGCTGTGCCGTACAGGAGGAACACAAGTCATGTGATGACAGTACATTAATCATCAATCACAATTATCACTTGAACACCACGATTGCTTCGGTGTAAAGCTGTGAAATCTCAAGAGAAATGATGAATGAACACTAATTGAAACAACTTTATATAATTCAATTCAAATTCAAAAGGAATATCATCTTCACCACTTTCAGTTTCAAAGCCTCTGAACTGATCAGTTTCACGTCTCATGTTTTTAGGAGAGAAAGTGAGAAATGATGAAATTGGATTTGTGAACAAATGAACCTGATGTTAATCTATTTGTTGTGGGATTCAGCAGATCATTTTACTATTTAAAACCACTTTTTTTTTTCAAAGTTCCAACACAATTTGATAGTTTTTCATGATTACATTTTTTGTTACTTCCGCTTCTCTTACACACACAATAGCACCGTTATGAGAAAACGCACTTGGTTGTCTGGTGATTGGAGGCTTTGATTTGATCTATTTTTATAATGTAATTTCTGTTGTTGCCAGCTCTCTTCAATCTCTGAGCTGCTGTTGTTTTGTTCCAAACTCATGAGCAGGTCTGGGAAATTGAGGCCTTCAGGGCAGAGTCCAAAAACACTGTTACAAACGAGTCTTATAACAATTTAAACTGTCTTTTGAAGGAGGATGTAAAGACCTTTTTAACACATATCAACAGAGGCACAAAAAACGTAGTTTCTTAATAAGTGATTGTGTCTGTTGTGGGTTGCAGTATCCCATCCTGTTCTCCAAACTTCCTATCCGCCATCGCTCAGGAATATTGCTGTATGGAGCCCCTGGTACAGGGAAGACCCTTCTGGCTCGAGCTGTGGCCAAAGACAGTGGTATGAACTTCATCAGCATCAAGGTAGGCTGGGCTCTGGATCTGACAGTCAAGAAGAAGAAGACTTGTGTCTGTTAATCAGAGCAGCTTGTGTCTTCAGTGACGCAGGACTTTTACCTCTCTCTAGGGACCTGAACTCCTCAGTAAGTACATTGGAGCTAGTGAGCAGGGAGTCCGTGATGTCTTCCAGAGGTTAGTGAACACCTTTCTCATGACTCCAGCAGACCTTTATAGTTGCTAGTTACAATGAGTGACATCAAATCCTTTCCTGGAGGTGAAATGATGTCCTTTCCTCTGTTTGCCGCAGGGCGCACGCTGCCAAGCCGTGCATCCTGTTCTTTGATGAGTTCGACTCTCTGGCCCCCAGGAGGGGCCACGACAGCACAGGTGTGACCGACCGTGTGGTCAACCAGCTTCTCACCCAGCTGGACGGGGTGGAGGGACTGCAGGGTAGGTCACACAGCGGGACACCACACATTGTGTTGTGTTTACTAAGAGTCTCCTTTAAAGCACTGCAGACACGTTTTCTAATCAGTGCTACTGTCATGTTTCTGAAGAATGTCAGACATTTTGGGAAATGCACTTTGTTGTCGAAAATTAGATGAAAAGATGATAGATAGACACATTTTGCTGCCTTTGGAGAGAGCCAAGCTAGCTGTTCCCCCCGTTTTCCAGTCTTTATGCTAAGCTAACCGTCTCCTGGCTCCAGCTGCATATTTATTGGACAGACATCTATCCTCTGGTCCTGCTCTCTGCAAGAAAATCAATATCCTTACAGGTCTTTCCAAAATGACAAATTATTCCTTTGATTTAAAAACGTAACTTTCCTTCATGTTTGTATTTGTAGGTGTATATGTGCTTGCAGCCACCAGCCGTCCAGATCTGATTGACCCGGCCCTGCTGAGACCTGGACGACTGGACAAGTCCCTCTACTGCCCCCCTCCTGACCTGGTCTGTTGAATTGGAATCAGTCAGTCACTTCTATCCATCATTTCATAACACTTTTAATACAGTTACATGAAAAAGTTTGAGCACCTCGTGAGTAGTCATGTAAGTAGAAGATGGACTGATGTCCAGAATGCTTAAAGTTAAAGATGAAACAGTCTCTTCAGCATTTTAAGAAAGATTAGTGGAATATTTTTCTTTAGTACAATTTTAGAGTCAAAAAGAGGAAAGGAGCAGTCTGCAAAAGTATGCCGTTTGGAAATCAATTCATCTTTCGAAAACAAAATGAATGTTCAGTGATGACTCATTACAGGTCTTTGCCATTAAACCAGCTGTTACAAACTGTTTCCTCTTGTGTCACATTTCCAGGAGGCTCGTGTAGAGATCCTGAAGGCTCTGAGCGCCGGCCTCACCCTGGCTGCTGACGTGGACCTGGAGCAGCTGGCAGGAGCCACCGAGCAGTTCACCGGGGCAGACCTGAAGGCCCTGCTCTACAACGCCCAGCTGGAGGCCGTCCACAACAGCCTGGGCTCCAACACACCTCATGTAAGTCTATTGTACTGAGAAGACAAGTCACTGAAGAGCTCATTTCATCGAGGTGGGCTTGCCTTGGGCTAAAAAAGCAGGAAGGCGGGGGACTGCTGGCCGGTCCATTTTCAAATTATTTATGAAGCAAGCAGTTTTTTTGTTTTTTTTTTTGTCTCTCAGGGCTAATTAAATGAGAAGTTTTGTATGCATCTCAGCATGTGTGAGCTGCCTTGCTTGTTATTCCATTATCAGTTTATAACATAATTCAAATTATCCCCAGCCATGGCGACAAGGATATGATTTAATAAGTTCAACAGCTACCGGAGGCAGACTTAGCATAAATCTAAGCTGTCTTAAACTGCAATAACACAGTGAAGCCACTAAGCTTGTTTGTTTTTCGGACACCACACAGCCTTGCGTATGTAAACTCTGGCCCTCTGTTTCTGGGTGATAAGCAGGAGCTGACCTCTGGCTCAGAAAGCGACATGAGCCTGTCCTCCATGATCTTCCCAAACAACAGCAGTGGCTCAGATGATTCAGTGGGGGATGGGGACCCATGTGTGGGGATGGACCACTCCATGGTTCTCCTGGAGCCCAGTGACCTTCAAGCAGAAGACGAACATCGTTCAAACGTCTGGAGGCTTTACTTTGGCAGCTCCTACGAGTCAGAGTTGGGGAATTCGCCGTTATCAGGACTGGTGAGCAGTCTTTTCTATTATTTTATTTACATTTAGGTCTACTCTTAGTTAACCAAACACATCAGTCGACAACAATCAAAAGAAAATTGAAACATCAACCTGCAGCGCACCAGTTCCTACACAACATGCTAGATAATTCCACTTATGACACTACAGATCAGCAATGAGATCAGTTTTCATTGTGTGCACATTTTTCCACAGCGAGCTGAGAAAGGTTTGATATGAGTGTCATGTCTGTGTATTAACTATAGAGCTGTGTTTAGCCTAGCATAGCACAAAGATCGGAGGCGGGGGGAAACAGCCGGCCTGGCTCTGTCCAAAGTGAAACAAATGTCATCCAGCACCTCTGAAACTCACTGACAGACCTCTGACTCTGTGATGGTGTATAATGAACAGGCTTTATTTAGTTTGTTTAACCCATACAATACATGGTTACAGCACGTAACTCTGTCTGAAACCACAACTTGTTGTTTTTACATTTCCACTTTTGTACAAATTGAAAAAAAGATACAGCATGTACAGGAACTCCCCTGGTGTCAGATGAGGAAAAAAAAAAAAAAGTCAGTCTCACAGTTTGCAAACCGTTCCCACGGATTTACAAAAGGTGCCTGTGAATGCATAAAACGAGAGTACCGGCTTGGCAAACGACTGTCACCAAGGAATGGGGAACAACATCCAATTTATCCTGATTTAGGGGTTGATTTAATGCCTTATTCTGTTTTGAGTTAGACTTTCCATAGCTTTAATTGTGTAGAATGGAAGTAAAGCTATGGAAAGTCTCGTTCCCCATTCCTTGGTGACAGTCGTTTGCCAAGCCAGTACTCTCTCTTTACACATCGGCGGACACCTTTTGTAAATCTGTGTGCACGGATTGACTTTTTTTTTTTTCCTCACCTGACACCAGAGGGGTTCTGTACTTTACAGCTCTCCAAGCATGCTCAGGGAATCTGGTAGACCTGCTACAGACTGAAGCCCTTCAGTCCCCTTAATTTCTGATTCAGTATGCAGCAAATTGTTGACTTTGCTCATCATGTTTGGGAACAAACTCTGAATTGATCCGCTTTTAAGGATTCTACCTGAAGATATACACCTGCAGTATATTAACACAGATCTGCATAATCAAGCCATCATAAATGTAGTGGTGCGCTTCACTGATTCATAATTTTTGCATCTGTCCATTTTCTCTCCTCTGCCTCCCTTGACAGAACTCGCAGTGCGCCTCTGGACCCAACTCCATCACCCATGACTTCGCAAGGGCGTCTGTCCGTGACCACGGCGGCTCGCTCCCACCTGCCTACATGCCCTCCCTCCAGAGAGGGTACGAAGAGCTCGGCCCGGAGCAGCTGGAGCGCCTGCAACAAGACGTCAGTAACATCAAGAACAACTACAGGAGAGCCAACGTAAGTGACAAGACAATATCCACATGGTGTTGTATTCTGATTGTTTTATTTCTCTAAGAATCTGTCTTTAGCAGCCTTTAGTACTACACTACTATACTCATGGCTGCTGTATCAACCAGTGTAAGATTCTTATGCAAGCTTCTGTGTGTGTGTGTGTGTGTGTGTGTGTGTGTGTGTGTGTAGGAGGACTGTGTCCGGGTGCATTCAGCCTCCAGCCAGCCGGGCCTGCTGCTGCGTCCGGCTCATGTGAACTCCGCCCTGGCTGCGACCAGACCGTCTCTCAGCACAGCCGACTGGAACAGATACACAAAACTGTGAGTACGAGGACAGCAGACTGGACTGCACTGCAACAGAAAAAAAAAAAATCTTTTCAGAGATTATGTCTTTAATAGTTTCAGCTGGTTATGAAATCTGTCAAGCACATAATGAGCCATTAAGAGTCTCACCTACTGGAGGAAATGAAAAACATTTGACAAATTGGCGTTTCAAAGCTGTTGCCAAGTAGCAGCAATAGAGGAATATGAATCATTATTCTAATCATTCTTCCCGTATTCAGCATTTTTCATCAAGTTGAATTACTTTGTTGTGTATTTTGTGAAATCACTAGAATTATAGCTGAGCTGGAGCAGAGAGATTGCACAGTCATCCATCTGTAGCTGCTGACTCATCTCTCATGTGTCAAGTGAAGGAGTAAATATCTTAAATTTGGAAAAATAAGACAAATATTGTAGATGGCTCTTTGTGTTAGATCAATCTATCAGAGCTGGTGTTTTAGATGTGACATATTTAAAATAAGCTGAATTTTAATGCATGTTTTTTCTTGTTAATTTGAGGTATGAAGCATTCGGCGGTGCAGGAGACAGAAAATCTCTTCACTCAGTCACATTTAAACCTGGACAACGTGTGACTTTAGCTTGATCAGACGTGTTGGTTTTGACGCAGCTTATCTGTTGTTCTGATGTCAGTTAATCAAAGCTGTGATCATTTAACAAGTTTACCAGCTCCACATCTTTGAAGACAATGTACATTAATATTTGTTTAAACGCTTCCCACTGACTTGAATGAGACGTTTATCTACTTCAAATGTAATTACTGTACATATGTATAATGAGTATAAATTATCTAATTGTTAGAATTAAACATTGAATCTTTCCACAACTCTTGCCTACATGACAACCGTTTCTGTTTACAACCACTGGATGGAGAAAACACATTTTTCTTAATGTCATGTTCTTATATCAACTTGAGCTCAATATCCTCGTTTTTTCAGACTTAGTTTTGATTGTAAACACTGTTTTGGTTTGCTAGCATAGCACAGTATGACATTGCAGTTAATCAATGGTCTCGCACAGCCAGACAGGTGTTCTCACTCATTCTAATTAGGCGTCTGCTCAGGTTGAAGTTGGGTGGAGCTGTGATATAACATGAGGCCCCGAACTTCAGTAACTAATGAGAAAGATTAAGGTGGAAGTTAAGTTGAGATGTAGCTCAGTCTGCACACGCCTCCCACAGCACAGAGAAGAGGTCTAATGAGACCAAGTGAAAACACCTGTGTGGGTGTACTACGAGTGTGAGGAGCCTTCATAATTAGATTTACTGAAGTCCAGACTCTAAACTAGTTTAATGCAGTTACTCTACATAATACCAGTCTTGCTGCAGCTCCGGGTGTTATTTCTTTATTAAATCTCTTGGACTAACAGGCAATAACCCATGACAGTGTTTAACAAACATTAGTCATTTTAGCGGCACCAGTCTTAATTTGAATGACTTCACATATATAAATATATGTGTTCAGGAGGATTAAAGTTATTAGAGACGAGAGGAAGAGCAATAACTGCAGTCACTGGGTGTAAATAGAGAAACCCATTTTAAACTTCCTGTAATAAAACCAGAACAACCAGAAGAACAATTGTAGAGTAAATGTCAGAGCTGGACAAATGTTTGCCTTCATGTTTTGATTTAAGGTTTAATCTTCACAGTTACTAGTGGAGCTACGCAGGAGTGTCACTTCAGGCTGCAATGCCAATTAGCAGCAAATTAATGTCAAAGAGCAAAATTACAAGATAAGCTCTTTACTCCTCATTTTAAAAATGATCTCAAGCTTTTCAAACATCATGTTAGTATCTTTCAGTATGGAAGTATGAAGCTCCAATCAAGTCACACTTATGTCCAGAAACATGAATAAATCTCAATTAAGACAGACCTAAGAATTTAAATGAATGTATTTATGCATAGAAAAAGCACCAAGAAAAAAATAGAAAATTGGGCTCTCTTATTACATAACTTCTGTCCTGGGATATAGTTTTACTGTATTTTATATAAATATTACACCCTGATTATCTTAAGATACAAATATGATTTGATTGGAATATTCAGCAGTTATATATATATATATATGATAAAACTCTTCACAGACTTAAAAAAATTAACTTGGACCAACTTATTAAACGGTGATCTGGCTTCTGGTTACCTTTGAAGCCAGTTGAACTGCTCTGAAAGTCCTAGATCAACACACCTAATTAATTAAGAATGAGCACTGGGCTAGCCCGTATTTTAGAGGAAACAAAGAAACCTCCAAGATTACATGTGCTCTGCCCTCAGCAGGAACTAACTGGAGCAATTTACTGGCAAGGTGAAAGAAAAGAAACAACTTTAAACAGACTTTAAAGCTCCTCTATCTCTCCTTTGTAGCAGAAACTTTCTGCAGGTCCTGTATCTTGACTGAAGGGTGCCAGACACCTCAAACAGCTGAGAGTCTTACCTGAGATTGCAGCAGTAGTCTTCAGCCTGTTCCTTGGCTGCTGCAGCAAACCACCTTGACAATATTTTCCTATTGAAGCGCTCTGCCTGCTGTCATCCTACACACACTGGCACTGGCAGGTTCTGCAGTGGTAAATATAGACGCACTGGGCTGGATTTGGCTCACATTAGTCCTGTGTCAATCCCACACAATGCAGCATGAAAAAATGGCCCAATGGGAGACACTTTTCCCTCTTTTCCCTCCCCTCCTAACCCTTATCGATGTATCACTGTCAGTCTTTCCTCACACACCTGTGGAGACAAACACGAAGAGCTGTCATTCCAGGAAATTCTTTTAAGGTACACAAACAGAGAGGAAAAAGAAACAAAAATGACATCTGTGACTTAGACGAGAAGCATTTCTGTCCCAGGGGCCTGTCTAGTGGACTGTATGGGAGCAGCACCTATTGGGAGAGTGTAGACCCTATAAGGCTGCGGCCCCCAACCTTTTTTGCGCCACGGACCGGTTTCACGTAAAGCAATAATTTGCCAGACCGGCATAAAAACGAATGAAAAGCAAATTATTGAAAATACAACTCACCATTACCCTGAATGTAGTTGTTGTAATTAGTGGGAGCCCTGCGTTTGTTTCTCTTCAACGAGAAGGCTTCATTACCTCATTTGCGAGCCTGTCGCCACATATTACGCAGAGCGAACTTGGTGCGTGAGAATCACCTGAAGCGATAAACCCGTATTTTAAGTAGGACTGCTGATATTGTTTCTTAAATGCAGCTTTCTTTTTCTTGGAAGTTGTAGGTTATTCTTCTTCTGTATCATCATTTGGCCTTTTCCCTGTTCCGAAGAAGCTCTCCAAAGACGTTTGTTTTTTACTTGTTTTTGCTACCTGAGTTTGACCTGCGTTCAGAGGCACAGGCGGATGCACCTGATTTTCAAAATAAAACTTCTTTCGGACTCAGAAGATCAATAAAACATTTTTGTTCAGTCTCTCTGTGCGGCACAGTGCCAAATGGCCCCGGTGGTTGGGGACCGCTGCTCTAACGCAGTACTTACTGCACTTCCTGTAACTGTTATCATTATCACTGTGTGTGTGTGTGTGTGTGTGTGTGTGTGTGTGTGTGTGTGTGTGTGTGTGTGTGTGTGTGTGCCCTGGGTCAGATCCCGGGACTGTCCCGGGTCAGATCCGGGTTATTATTATTATTATTATTATTATTAGTAGTAGTAGTATGTGTGTCCCGGGTCGGATCCGGGACACACGGGTTGTTATTATTATTATTATTATTATTATTATTGTTATTGTGCGTGATCCCGGGTCTGGTGCCGGGTCGGACTCGGGAAAATCCCGTGTCGAATCCCGGGACCGACCCGTAAATTTCCCGGGACATTGCCGGGTCCGACCCGGGACTTTTCCGAGACTTTTCCGGTTCGATCCCGGCAATGTCCCGGGTCCGACCCGGAACTTTCCCGGGACATTGCCGGGACCGACCCGGAAAAGTCCCGGAAAAGTCCCGGGACCGACCCGGAAAAGTCCCGGAAAAGTCCCGGGTCGGACCCGGAAAAGTCCCGGGTCGGTCCCGGGAAAGTTCCGGGTCGGAGCCGGGTAGGTACCGGGTCGGATCCCGGGTCGGATGCTGAAAAACTGACACTACGTTTACACGTAGCCGGCATTTCACCCTCTCACGTTTCAAAAATAACATCGTGCACACGTGTCCGTTTTCAGAAATATTATCGTTTACACAAACCCGTGTATGTATGCGACTGCTACTCTAAATGCATTCATTCATCCACCATAGCCAACTGAATATGTAAACATAAGTCTTTTGGAGCTAGTGCAAGTTCTGACGTCGGCTACCTAAAACCTTTTTTTTCCCCCGTTTTTCTCAGTTTACATGCAAACGTGCAACCGAAGTTTTCCAAAATCTCCCCTCTGGCTGGAGTTTTTAGAATGCATCGTTTTCAGAGGCGAATTCTCCGTTTGCGTGTGAACGACGGTCACAAACGAAGGTAAACGTCTCCGTTTTTCAGTGTGTGTCCCGGGTCGGTCACACATTTCCATTACTTTTCACACATCCCGCAAATTTTGACGTTGTCCCGCATTGTTATTGACAGTCAGACTCTAGTTTTGAAGTGCGTGTTTTCTAATCTGGCATTTATCTAATGGCTATGTGGCGAAAGCAGTCATCAGGGGGCGGGGCGGGCTGTTGGATCATGTCAATCAAACTGGGACATTTACTTGTCCAGTAAATGCAGATAATTTTCAAATGCATTTCTTTTGTGTAGTTAATCTATGTGATTTTGAGCTGAGTGAGTTTTGTTTTGTTCAGATAATCAGCCTATGTAGCCTAATCCAGTACGTTATACTTGAATATGTGGTTCAGGATATTGTTCTACTAGAACAAACACTTTAATGTGGTGTTTGGAGTTGTGCTGGGGTTGTTGTGTTGCTCTCTGTTGGAGAAAATACAGGAAAAGCCATACCCTTTTAAAGCACATTAAAGTACTATAATCGAAAGAACAATTGTAGCCTTGTCTGTCTATTTAATTGTACACAGTCAGGTGTGTTAAGTTGAGAGGCACTGTGAAATAGCATGAAAGCTCCATGCTTACTATGTTTTCTTACCTGAGAGAACTTGGGAATGTTGCATTAAAATAAGATATATTTGTTAAGTTTTTATTTGCAGTCTGTTATGTGCTACTGAATCAACCAGATGGCAAAGCATAGTAATGTTATAAGCTAAGGGGCAGAATTGAAACGTTTATTTATTTATTTATTTATTTTTAATTATTTTAGACTACTTTGATGCATTGGTATCCCACATTGTCCCACACAAACGTAGTCTTTGTCCCTCATCTGGTGAATTGGGATCTGGTCACCCTAGGTTGGATTCTGGGTTGGCCCCGGGTACTGAGGTACTGACCTCCAGAAGAAAAACCACTGATAGACTCAAGCTTATTCAATACTCTGCAGCTCGACTATGAACCAGAAACAAGAGCAGAGAGCACATTAGTCTAGTTTTAGCTTCTCTGCACTGATTTCCTGTGACTGTTATTATTATTAGTGTGTGTGTGTTTGACGTGTACAGAGGCAGATGCACCCTATTTTCAAAATAAAACTTCTTTCAGACTTTGATGATCAATAAAACATTTTTTGTTCAGTGTCTCTGTGCAGCCCGGTACCAAATGGCCGGTACCGGGGGGACTATAAGGGGACTGCTATAAGGTCAGCTGGTTGGAGGACAGTCATACGGTTTCATTTGGTGCAGCCTTGGGTGGGGCCGGCAGGGGGGAAATCTAAAAGATTTATCGGTGCATCATACAGACATCTCCTGTGGTCCTCAGAACATCATCATCCAGCTTTCATTCCCCCCACACATCTTCTGTATCAAAGCCCCCAAACATATGGTGACTTTCAACAGACTCAGGAGCAATTAGAGGAGCAAACCTCGCGGTCCTAAACAGACACCCGAGGCAAAGTTCAGCTCATTTGTTGCCACATTTAAAAGTCTCTTCTTCATCACCTTCCCCCTCCTCAGTGGTGCTCTCGCTCTTCAAAGGCATCCTCAAGTGATTCACGGGCTCCGGTTTACAACAAAGTACCCGTCCATTATACAACATCAAGAGGTGTCAACCTTCACCAGAATTAGATCCTGAGTGATGCAGAGGAGAACAAAAGACCTGCGTGTGACATGTTCACTTGCTGAGACTGCTTTTCACCGAAATAGAACAAAAGTATTTCATATGTGTACGTGATGAAGTGGGAATAAGAGGAGAGATGAGGCTGGTTTAGTGACATAAAGAGGACATCAAAAAAAGAAAATGCCATGCTGGGGTTTGACTAAAATGTATATGTTTTTAAAAAATGAGTGAGGCAGCGATGACAAGTGACTGTGGGACCGTTTTAGCTCTGTTAGGTTTTGTTTCTTCTTGACAGGTATGTTTCCTGGTGTGCAGGAATATGATAAAAGCTGCAAAAAAAAAAAAAAAAAAGTAAGGCATTTGAGAAATACACACACCGTTGTTCTTTAGAATAATTAGAAGACAAGCACAAGTTCTGGATGAAGAGTTTCCCCAGTTCACATATTTAATGTAAGTACTTTTTTGACAAAATCTTATTCAAAGTTTGACAGCAAGGAAAGGCTTGTGTAACATCATGAGTATTGCTGAAATTTGAGGCAGTTTATTTCCAAGGTCAAGAACTAACTATGAACTTTGAATGAGTTCTGTCTCCTTACAGCCTGTGTATATGTGGCAGTTAGTGCCACAAAATAAACTGGATAGCCTGTAATCTTCAGCAGTTTTTCAGTCATGCACAGTGAATGCATCTTGGCCGATGCTCCTCTTGCAGCCCATTAGAAATGCATTAGTCCTGGTGTGCTTGTAAAACTCTTGTAAACACTGAGCGACTGCAGCAGTCTCTTCAATCAATCACTAACCGCCAGTGCAGATAAGACTTTCAGATGCATCACTGAGATAGCCGAGATTAAGCAACTGTTGGGCTGGACATGGAAATCAATTTCAGAGCTGTATCCGTTTATCTAAATCACAGTTTCCCACTCTGCCGGGATGATCTTTGTCTGGGTTAATGCAATCGCCCTGCTAATCCTGGCCCAGGGCCCCAGGTGCTGCAGCTGGAGGAGCAGGCACAACCACAGCTCCTCCCTCTCTATTTAGAGAGGAACTAGCTCTAAGTTTAAGCTGCTAACATGCACACAAGTATGACACCTTTTTCTAGTGTTGCTCAGTTTACTCATCTAATTTTCATTACAAGGTATACAGTGAATACTCTTAAAATGTAACATAACAGTGCTTCACTGCTCTTGCTGGCTGAACATTTGAAAGGCTATTGGACATCAGGGCGGTCAGTACCAGAGGCCTCACACAATATTCTGGACCCTGTACATAAGCATTCTCTATGGGCCCCTCCCTGCATCCACGGCTATTCATTCTACTATCTTTGCTATAGGGCTCTGTATACTTAGTCCCCTTTCCGCCGCCCAAGTCCTTCACCCCTGGTTAGATGTGTGCCCTGCTGCACCTGGAATCACACCCAGCAGTGTACTGACACACACTATGACATCGTACACTTTGACACTGCACGGTGACAAGCTAAACCCCTGGAGGCCAATAAAACCCTGATCATTAGCCAGCATTTATTTTCTTTATAATTATTTCTACACCACAGGAAATGTATTTGACATACTAAATTTACATTTGTGTGGTGGGTTCAAGGAATATGAAGCTGCCTGTTATCCTCTACTCCCTATTTCCCTTAAAGCCCCTGAAAACTTGGTTTCAACATGCAATAGCATGATTTGTTGGGGGGTACTTAGATGCAGCGACATGTCAACATTTCATCACCTTTGGAATTGATATAGTGAACTCTTTAGCAAAAAGTTGCTTATTTACACATTCAGCAGTTACTGAACAGCATAATCATTCATTTGGAGTCGTGTCCTCCTGGTGAATGTGAGTCCAGTATTCGCTGCCTTTTAGCCCTGTTTTCCAACTCCTGAGGGAAATATCTGGCTCTTTAGTTGCTGAATGCTCCATTATTTTCACCAGCTAGTTGCTAACTGTGTCTGTCTGCTGCTTGGTGCTCAGAAGTAAGTGTAAAGTAAAGTTTCAGAGCTTTTTTTTAATGGAAAAAACATGCCTGCCATGCATTCAGGATGAACCAAAACAGTGAAGCCACAGGTCAGACAGTTTAATAATGAGCTGAAACTCACTATGATAAAAGCTGAGGGGAGCTCAAGTTATTATAAAAATATCTGTTATGGCCAATTGAAGTAGTTCTCTATAATCTTGAATATTCTTTGCTGTGTATGCCAAATAAGTATTATTTTTTTTTGGAGTTAACACTGAAAAACTCTCATCGGGACTGTGTCTGTGTAGTTTGATCAAATCATATTGGCAGTGGTCTGGGACCATCGCAAACAATCCCTTAAAGGTTGTCAGACTTTCATTCAGATGTTGCTAAACTCTGATTGGTGCTCAGGTGTTTGTGACATCACCTCTCTTCAACTAAGCGACGCCCACCCAACCTCAACCTTGTAGGTTTTCAGGGCCTTTCCTGAATCGTTGGCTTTATTTAGATTAGAATAGACACAAACAAACATGTATCTGTGATCTATCTAAGCTTTTAATCAATAACTCTGTATCCAGGTTCAGCACCTGGAGGTGTGCTCCACCTAGCATCGTTCAGTCTGCTCCACACTGACTGATGATTTTTGCTCCAGGGTCAGGTGAATAATAATGTGCAAGGGATGTGGATCTCTTCCTCCGCTAATCAATAACATCAGTGCAGCAGAGCTCCTAGCTGCGGCCTCTGATGGGTCCACATTGGACAAATGTCTCCAGTAATGAGAGACTCAGAGAACAAGCTGAGAAAACACGCTGCGAAAACAAGTCAATACAAATGATCAGCAGGAAAACTTAGAATAGCTCTCTCACTCATTTTTTTCTCTCTGCCCCTTAAACTGCTCTTTTTGCACCGTTAGATTTGTGATTTACTCGAGTAAGATGACATTTTGTCAATAACACCCTTAGGGAGTGACTGCACTATGGCACAGCATCGATAACAAAGGACAAGAAATAGCAGGTATGGTTTCTTTGTATTGTTTCAGCTTTAATCCTTCTCTACTTTGAAGATACTTAAAATAAAATCTGTAAATGGTCACAAGCTTCCTGAACTGAAGTCTGACTTTATATATAGAAGTGAGACAGCGGTAAAAACCAGCACAAGATTGGACCAACTTTGAGAAAAGTTGAAGGATTACTTCACCCTTATCACAAAAAACATATTTTCTGAATTGGAAATTTGGTTTTACTTGCTGAGATTATGAGTTATCTGCAGCTGATGCATCTGCTTCCACCCCAATATGGAGGTGAATTCAATTGTAAGCGATGTTCACACAGTGAACACAGCCGCGAAAAATCAGACAATGCCATGGATAATCCACAGACCTCGCTGTCAACAGTTTTAATTGGAACTGTTGCCTTGGTAGGAAGAGTTTTTTGTTTGTGTGTTTGTCTGAAGTGACTCTACAAACACTATAAAGTGGACACTAACGAGGGCAGAAGGCGGACGAGTCTGGATGCTATGCCAACTTGTCTGGGAGCCTGATCTGGAAGAACGCGAGCCCATATAATCAGTTCCAGCCTTAATCTGATTTGATTAGTGTGTCCTGCTGGACGAGGAGAGGAGCTGCACCCTGCTGGCTGCAGGCCCTCCGGCTGCTGTCACACACTCGGCATGAAGGCTCCCAGTACTGGTAATGAGGCCAGCCAAGTCCCTTTCTCTCCTGTCTGTCACAGGCGAGTGTGGATGGAAACACACAAACACATGACGGAAATGAGACCTCAGGGAATCAAGATGTGGTAAGTAGGTAAAAATGGCTACGTTGTTTTCTCCAGCAGCTCAGAGTATGTAGACACACAATTATAGTGATAATTATTACGGATCTGTGTCGCCATAAGATTGCCACAGAGGTTTGTTAGAGGCTGTCAGAGGTCAAATCCGGGTTTGAGTGTGTGCCAGACAAATCTGGATCAATATCTCAGAAAAAGCAAGATTTACAAGGAGTGGACAAAATAAAAGAAACACCTTGTAGTAGCCCTGCAGTTTCGATCACTTTTCGGTCAGTTTTGCTGTCCTTGGCTTTATGTTGTCAAGATATTTGACACTCTTGCTTTTGTCAGATAAGTTTGCAGCTCAGAGGTGATCCAACAGCAGCGATGTGGCTTCTTTTCCTCCTCCACATTTCAAGCACACGCTGTTACTTTATATTCCATTTGACTCTCACTGACTGACTTATGAGGCTGATTTTGCTGTTTAAATTTCTGATTTGACTGAATTCATATTTAGTTCACATTCTTTCTCATTTGTTGTGAACCTCGCACTTCAGATTTGGAAATCAACATATACTCTGACACTGAGTCCATAAATGAATCAGACCTTAAATTGGTAATTTGAGCCACTGGGCTGTGCAGTGGAATAGGATGAGGCCAGAGTCTTTGTGCCCAAATCAAAATGTCATATCAGAGTTTTGGCTGTTGAGCTAGTTTTGTTATTTTGTTGTGGTGGTCCCTGTTGAGATGTGACATGTTTCTATTTTGTTGATATGAAGTAGATATATTGGGGCCGATGTACTTATATTTAGGAAATTCAAATAAAATCTTAATAAATTATCAGTGCAGGGCTTTCTATTGCAAGTTGTTTCTGTTATTTTGTCCACACTCCGCATTTGTCTGACCCTTCTTGAGCTCTCCCTCTTTCTTTGCCCATCTCCATCGTATTTCTTCTTCTATCCTTCCTCATAAGAGGCTAGCAGAGCTTAATCAGCGCCATAAGCTCCAGTAAGTAATCCACTTCACAGACCGGCTCTGCTTGGCCCACAACACACTGCAGCCCCCCTCCCCAAAATGGAGCCATTTAAGTGTGACTGCTGAAACATCTGCATGCTGTGTGTGAGCTAGAGTTACTGTGAGTGTATGAAAGACAGGGTGGTTACCCAGGAGAGTGTGAAACAGATGCTGTTAGACTCTGACTTACATTTCTAATGAGCACCGGGGCATCAGCGTCCATTGGTGAGTGAACAATCTCCCCCTGAAGACGGTGCTCAGTGGAGGTCCCTGTGCTGGTTGGTGGATAGAGCCATCAAGCAGGAAATGCTGTCACACATGGAGGAGAAAGGGACTGCTACCACCTATGTGCATGGAAATAATATCCTGTGACACAGCCAGGCATGTAATGGGAAAATGCAGGCACCAAAACCAAGGACATACACACATGAGAGCAAAGTGAGCTGAAATATTCAGCTCAGAAACAAGGATAGATCCTCATTCTGGCTCATAAATCAGAATAGTGTTTGACAGATTGTTTTCCTCCATAAATATTTAAGGACGATGACAGCTTTCGCAGTGATTGATCTTAGAATAATTCTCATTCAAATGCTGCTTCATTCTGAGATGTAGAGCAACTTCTGTGGGTCAAAACTAATATTATCTTTCCCTTCTGCCCACTTTAATATGCAGAAAATATGACTGGAGGTAAATGGAGAGATTTGCATAGAGAAAATTTAGCTTTGATGAAGATGTAGGCTGATGTTTGAGCTTGAAGCCTGAATACAGAAGAGATTGAAGAGTGCGTTTGTGTACAGTGAGGTGTCTTTTCAGGAATAACTGCTCTGAAAGTGATACTACAGAGGCTACTGTGGCACTTTCATCTGAGTCCGTTGAGGTCAGTGCAGGTAGTTTTATGCTGCAGTGGCTGAGGATACCTGCGGGATGTGTTGGCAGTACAGGAGGAGTTGAACCTGGAGTCTCTGCAAGAGGAGGAGGTGGTGCTGGGATGGTGGAGAAACTGTGCCACTGTGCATGAGGCCTCACACCTGGCCAACCGTAAGGTGTGTGTGACAGCAAGTGGCGGAGGAAGTATCCAGTTCATTTACATAAGTGAGTGTTATACAATTAGATTTTATGCCCTTGGATTATTATTATTATTATTGTTCATGCATTAATGTATGAGCAACAATTTACAGCTGTAGTTGGTTGAGGTGGAGCTAATTTTTAACTAGAATTGTTAAAATAATGAAGAAGATAAGCAGAAAATCCTCATGTGCGAAGCTGGAGCCATAAAATGAAAGGTGCCAATTTTGTGTCAGTCAACTCATTGATTCATCATTAATCCTTTCAGCTGTACTTGCATTTACTGTTGAGTAGATTAATGTATAATGAAACGTTATATCTTAAAAGCTTTTCATATGTTTTGTTAAGTGTTGTCTAAGTAATTAGTAAATTAAGCTGCGAAATAACTGTAGAGAAATAAAAGTAGAATATTCTCCTGTGAAATGTAGAGTAGAAGAAGTGGTATGAAAAGAGTGCTTGAGTGAACGCACTTCAGCGAACAGCCAATAATTTCAGCATGTTTTCATCATGCAGTCTCTTTGTTCCCCTTCACTGCAGACTGAGGGTCAGCCGTTTGTACACCACAGGAGCTGATGACGCTTTGATGTGTGAAAATGCCAATCTTTATATTTTTATTCTGATTTTTTTCCACAGTATATATATGTTTGGTTTTAGCTGGATTTCTGTTCAGCTTTGGGGTTTTTCTGGTCAGGGGATATGTTTAAATTGGTGAACAGCGCACACATGCATATATTATATACCTCATGAGGCTCATTTAGACTGTGAATGAAGAGAGGAAGAGAAGGAAAGAGGAGTTACGGTTCTTAAATCTTTAATGTAAACAGCAGTTTTGAGGGGCTTTGAAAAATCCTAAAGAAAAAACATCTGAAGGTATTAAATAGGAAGGGGAAAATATATAAATCATACTAGAAATAACAACCATGATTTGTTTTTAAATTAAAAAAATACATAAACTTTCAATTTTGTGGCCATATAGTCCTGAACACACACACGAAAAAAGACAACTTCCCTTGACCAAAACACGAACATCCTCTTTGTAATACCAGCGACTTGGCAGTTTCACAAGTTCAAAATCACTAAATAATGACCATCTCACAAATGATAAACGAAAAAAAGCTCAAATATTGCTTAGGAATGTTGTGTACAGCAGTCATTACAACGAGAGAGACTCAAATGAGGGAGAGACGAGTGTGTGTGTGTTTGTATGTGTGTTTCACAATGGTGGTGCTTTTACGGTTGTTTGTAGGTGTGTACAATATGCACTAAGCAGCGGTGGGATAGGAACATTAACATTAGAATAGTTAAGAGAAAGGCTTTTTACTGTAGTACAGTGCCTTGATTTTGAGGATCAACTTATTCTAACAGTCTTTAGTATATGTGGAACAGGACAAAGCGGATATACGAGACCATTTTCGTGACTTCTTCAAATGTACTTCAACCTTCCTTTTGGCCTCTTGGGAAACATTTAGCTGCCACAAATACTGTACGTGAGAATGTGACAGGAAATACTGCGAGAAAGCTGACGATAAAACACATGACCCCGTCCCTCCCTGCTCCTGGACTACACAACCGTCATCCGTCCCCCCACAAAAGCCCTGAGGAAAAATAATAAAGTAAACATAAAGGAAGGACAACAAGGAAGCTGAATCAAATAGAATTTCTAAGCATTTGTCTACGACGATCTTCAAGCAAAAATGACGACGGGCGCCTCGGCCGAGAATAAGCGAATGTTTCAAAACATCAGAGGAAGAAGACGCAGGACGACCAACGACAGGCCCGACAAGTACTTCCTGGTTTCTCTTCTCCATGGCAAGCTGATGACTCTGCATCGACCTCAAGTCCCTCAAGTGCAGCGAGCCTACTAATACGCACCATTTTCTCTCTGATAAAGGTCTAGCAAGAAGCAAGAGGAAAATAGTTCAGTAAATCCTTTTTTTCTTTCAATCACAGTTCTTTTTTTATATCATATGGTTTTTATTTGTGTTTGTTCCAGTTTGTAAGAAAAGGGGATTGGTCCAGTGGGTACAGTAGGTGCTGGGTGGGTTGGGGGTTCGGGGCTCGCGGGGACGGTCATCTAGTTGCAGTCGTAAACAAAGTCATAGTTGCTAGGTTCTTTGGGAATCGGGGGCGGGGCCTCGGGGATCTGGATGTTCTCTAGATCCAAGAGGCGAAGCTTCATCTCCATGGAGAGGAGGGTGTCCATGTCAGATTTGGTGTAATCGCTGGTCATCTCCTTACCCAGGAGGGCGTTCAGACCGTCTGTCCACACGCAGTACTGCAGAGACACAGACAGAGCCCAAACGAAGAGACGTCAGAAACTGAAGTCTTAATCACAAACTTAAAAACTTCCCAAATCTACAAACCATAATCAAACACGACATGATTTCAAACTCTTAGCGAGCTGTTGACTCCAGCTGCTGCAGAGACATGCAGGCATAAAAGACGCTCAGCACCAAGGGAGGAAAGTCTGTGTACACTGAGACTCAGGAGAAACAGAGCAGAGACACCTTCTTCTCTCTTGTCCTCAATAGAAACTTCTATGTAAAGAAAAAGTCGAAAAAAAAAGTTTCTGGATTCAAACACAGAGAATATGATGGGAATTATCCTGAGAGGAAGTCATGAAGTGTTAGCCATAATCTGCAACCCAGATTCCAGAAAAGATGGGGCATTGTGTAGAACATAAACAAAAACAGAATGCAGTCATTTGCAAACAAAGTGTCCCTGAGTCCATGTATTAATATCCTTTATACAATCATGTGTTCACAAAGTGGTGAACCTCGCCCCTTTCATACCCAATCATGATGCTATCACCTGTTACCAATCAACCTGTTTACCTGTGGACTGATCCAAACAGGTGTTTCTGGAGCATTAGACAACTTTTTCAGTCTCTAGTTGCTGCTGCATCAAATTCAGACTAAACATATATTTACAAAAATCAATGAAGTCGACGGGGTAAAACATTAGATATATTGTCTTTGTGCTGTTTTCAATTGAGTATCTGTGAAAAAGGACAAGCCAATGGACACATTCCATTTTATTTAATTTTCATGCGACAGTGTTGACCTCTTGATGTTTACACTGTCAGACAGTATAACTAACCATTCACAGGACGGTGGCTAAGCCTTAAAGAGTGCATCAAGCCATTGCGGACAATGTTGCACATCAGTCACAAGTGTTTTATAGAAATATTGAATTTGTCTCACTTGATTTGCACTATATCATGATGAATATTGATGTTGCAATATAAAGTATACAGTTACATCTAACATGATAAGGGATTTTGTCCATATCCCCGACTCAGAACTGTCTCTGAATGCTTTTAGAAGCCATTAAAATGACACAGCATTTTTACAATTTCCTTTTAATCTTGTTAAGCCCTTGAAACAGGTCCTACACTGCTGAGACCAAGTCCTCTCAAAGCAATAGATAGCGTAATAATAAATATTCAGGGTCTGGGTATAGCAATACCAGGCTTCACTGGCACTATCTCTGTCTTTTTTCTTCTTTGGGGATTTTACCAAGTTAAAACCAGAGTCTTGATGTACTGAAGTTCAAAGTGAGATAAAGTTACCTTGTGGAGTTTTTGACCACTAACAAGCTATAGTGGGGTTCCTGGTTTGAACACATAGGCGATGTGACACACACTCACGCCGATCCTTTCACGCTATTCCGCTAAGCAACAGTTGGAGGCAGTAACGCGCAAAGATAAAGACAGTGAAAAAGACGACTACTTGCAAGTTAAATTGATGTTGACGCATTCAAAATGTTTTTAATAGTGTACATTTAACTCTCCTAAATTTTTGTGACTTAAGTCTGGCATGAGTTCAAGTCTTAAGCCTACAGCTCTCGTTTTGAGTATTATAGTTTTCTTTTACAGTTCTTAATGCAGTTATCTTATCTTAATCTACTGCAAATCTGTGCTGACATTTATGCTTTGACAGTTTGTACATTACATGTACATTGTACCAGCAATGAATTGAACTGCCAGAAAAAAGGTTGTAAAAAGAGACAACACACACATTAAGTCCACTGTGCATGTATGAAATGAACCACTGAAATAGGCTTTAGTGATAATATAAAGTACATATCTGACACTTACATACATATACACTATACTTGTGTGATCGCACATGTGCGTTGTGTCTGACGCAGTCAACCACCGTTGGCTTACCTCATGCTTGTCAGGAGCAATAAAGTTTAAATACTCGTCCGACTCATAGAGGACAGAGAAGGCCAGCTCTAACACCTCCTGGAGAGAGGACAGAGTGAAAGGCAGAGAGGGAGGGGTGACAAAGAGAAAATGGTGCAAAGGCAGACCAGGAGATTCAGACAGTGACAGAGTGGAGGAGGTGGGAGAGAGAAGTAGAAGAAAAAAAAAGGTGAAAGGAAAAAAAAAAAAGAAGAAAGAACAGGTGAGATTTACACCAAAATGCTGCCATACCAACGCAATCTCCCTCTCCTCGTGTCTTGTCACCATCTGTTACATCAGCTGCACATCAACTCATCAGGTATCAGCGAGCTAGGACTGAAAGAGAGAAATACCTGAGATGCCCTCAGATACTAGATATTAAAAAAACGCCCGTGAAGGCAGGGGAATATGATGTGATATGATTGTGAGTGAATTCTCTCAATATCCACCATGGATGACCGCGGTAAATAAAGTGATGTGAGGACAGAACAGGGAGAGCGAGACCAAGATACATGAAAATAATTCATTAAAATGCTCGCTTGCAATTTGCGTGAAATTAGCGTCTGATTTACTAAGGCGGCAGGTAATTACACAGTGAGAGACTGGAACTGCGGCGTAGGTGCACTTTGTGAGGGAGAGTTTAAAATATGCAGCTCCGTGGTGGGCTGAAGCACAAATACTTCTGACTGAAGTAATGGGAGTTCAAAACATTTACTACAGCCAAAATTCAATTCAAGAGACATGGATTTGGACAATCAGTATATACTTTTTATTCACTGAAAAGTTTCTAAAGCCTCAAGTTAAGTTAAAGAGATGAAAAAACCTTAAGAGACACAAAAGGAAAGGTTATACAAGCAGGACTGAGAGTGCGCAGCCCAGCTAGAGGCTTTGTTAACATCAGCTCGTTAGCAGTGTCACTGTGAGCATGTTCTAAATGAAATACAATGCATTAACAGCTGCCTTAGCAGTTCAACTTTATGGCCACAAACACACTACTCTGCTCTTTATTTGGCACAATAAAGCAGATATTGTTCTCATTTATTTACAGTTTTTGCTTTGTTTATGGACTAATTAAGTGCAGCTTCCCTTTCTTGCAGCGCTTTGTCCGCCATCATTGAGATTTCAATAAAATACTGCTCAATTAAATCTTCCTTTCCCCGCCACAGCCTTATTTTAATATAGCTGCACAAATCTGCAGCTGCTCTTTGGATGCAGAGGATTTTCCACACAAATCAGACCCGGCGCAAATCGCATGAACGTTACTAAATGCAGCAGAACATGCAATCATCCACACTCATCATATATCCTCCAGTCATGTGCGCGTTCCTGCATGTACATAAAGCAGAAAGATGTGCTTCAGTGATCAGATGCAAAATGCAGCACATGTGAAAGGCAAAATGCACTTTCAGGTCAATGCACCTGTTCGCTAAATAACACGCATGGCCTGAGGCACCGAAGGTGAAACTGAAAATTTTGGCCCTGAATACTTACTTATAGGAGATGTGTATGGAATAATCACAAAAAAACGACATGTATAAGAGTTGCTTGGGATGAATACCTTCCGAAGAATTTTGGAAAGGGTCTGAAAGCACTGCTTGGCACCTCACCCTCCCAACCTCTGTGTCCCACAAATGCTCCTGATGCCAGCTCTGCTCTACAGCCCGTAGAGGTGACTTTGGCCTTGTAACAGTGAGTAATGAAATGTGCTTGTGCTCTCATTCACAATGCTGGGACAGGCCGGCTAGATGGCCTGCAGACCCCCCTCAGGTCACTCGCCTAGACCTGTGCTTATCGACAACGTAATAAAGGAGACAAAGCGGGGAGGAGGTGTGCTCCTTTGTCTTCAGGGTTATTTATCCAAGATCCAATATATCAGAGTCCCGTGGGTGAGGGGGGGGGTGAAGGTTTGCAGAGGCAAAGTGCAGGAGAGGAAGGGCTGATGTGTACACAGACAAAGACAAGATGGCTCTTTCATCCTGGGTAAGGAATCGCAGAGGGCACGCTGATGTGTTAGTTTCACATTTAACACAGCAAAGAAAAGATGTCAGCATAGTTTTGGTGGGTGATTGAGCGATTTGTGTCTGCAGCTAAAGGACTAGTCTGTGATTTATTCAAACGCAACGCCGCTGATGGATACGTCTCTCTGTGCTGAGCACCGAAACACAAGTTATTGTGTTATTTCCCAAAGCAAATTTATGTAACTGACATCATGTTATGCAACTCTCTCGCATACAGAAACACATTCTCTTGCCTGGTTACACGCCCACCCACCCACACGTATGCACGTGGACGCACACGAGTGTACACAAACACACACACACACACACACACCTTGTTTTGCTTGAGGGCTCCCTTCTCCTTCATGTGAGGACAATCTTTGCCGGTGATAACAGCTTTGATATCAGCCACAGGCACTGCACAGAGGACAGGAGTGAGTTAACAACAACAACAACAACAACAACAACATCCCTGTGACAACTGTGTCATCCCAGATGGATGACTGGTTTATCCAAGTGATTAAAAGTTAAATTTCTCCAAAGATCCTTCACTGTGCATGCGCTGCAAATGAAACTGATGCTAACTCTTAAAGCCAACAGTCAGTGTAAATGATGATTGCTTGTCACTGGTCACACTGTGTTTTGTCCCTTCAGCATGGATGGAGACTGTAGACTTGAAAATATATGAATAAATATTGTGAGCTACAAACATAGTCAGTGCAATAAAAATGCTCAGTGTCACAATAGTGGGTAAAACCTAGAAATAATTTCACTTGACACTCACGTTTGTCCTGCAAAGAGTCGTGGGGCACTTCGCCCTGAGGGCTCTCCTCCAAGTCACCATAGTGCAGGACTTTATGGTTCGGAGACAGACGGCAATACCAAAACTTATCTGGAAGAAAACACGAGGGGAAAGGAAGACAGAGGGAAGGAAAAGGGAGAGAGAGACAGATTTAGAGGAGTTATAAAATATGTCAGTGGCTGGCATAAGACATCATATGGGATCGCATGAGTCATCAGCGGGAGAGAAAATTAGCAGGGCAAAAAAATCTGTGACAAAAAAATAAAAAAAGAGAGCGAAAACAGCCTTGAGGAAAATCCACAGATGGACCATGATGCAGTGCATGAGGGAGGGATTTGATGGGCAACAAAACAGACAGTTGGCCTTCATCATTTTAACAGTGATTCAACAACAATATACACATTCAAGTTAAGATCACAAAAAGATATTCAGGCTTTTGTGCCTCTTCCTCAAATGAGGCAAAGACGGAACTTTAACTGTGATGCGTCCTCAGCAGACGTAATGAAGGGCCTGCAGAAACTGTTACTCAGGAACTTCAACAAAAAAAATTACAGTTCTTTGGTGTTACAACATGTAATTTAAATAATGAAGGCTCTACAAGATAGTCAAACAAGCATTGTGCATCACTGTAGTTAAAATCTACACATGCATTTATGCTTTTATTAAGACTTTTACACACACTGAGGAGCAGCAAAGCTCTTGAAACATGTTTTATTATCATTGTAATGGTCAGCGTCTTTTTGAGCAGGACTGTTTAAGCAGACATAATTGCTGATCAAGTTCAGTGTGTTTTCCTCTTGGCTGACGTGACACGAAATCCTCCTGCAGCGGAGGCCTTTAACTACCAGCTGCGGCTGTAAAGCGCCGGTCAGCCTTTGCAGACCAGCCTGGTGTTCCTTCGTGCTTTCCTGCCAAGGTGGGCACCAAGCTGAGTTGGCAGTGAGCGGGCACAGACTGGGGAGGTCTGGCTGGCGTGTGCATGGGTGGCACAGTCCAAATCCTAATTGCTGAAAATAGACAGTTGGCGGCGCCAGGCTGGTGCACAGTGGCACTGGTCCACTGGGGGAGAGGAGAGAGATGTGCACGGCAGCTGTGAGTTGAGGGACGACGCTTGGGAGAGGACGCCATCAACTGTTGGACTTAACCGACTGCAAAGCGCGACTGATTTATGTGTGCATGTGCATCCACACACCAGCACATATGTTCTTCCTTTGGCTTGAAGACGCTGTATCTCTATCTTACATTGAATTTCATTCTTGTATCACTTAAACTATAATTGTCTTAATCTGAGTCAGCTGCCAGGACGTGGGTGAAAGATGCAGTGAGTTTCACCAGAATCAGGCCAACTTTCCTATTTTAGTTTTGTTTAGTGCAGCATTTACACAAGGTACACTCTCTTGAGCCCCGGGTGCCGTTACCTGCCGCTACCCTGCACTTAAAAGACTGCACAGGTAGTGCTCTTTCTTCCAAACTTCAAAACACCATCAACCTGAGCTTTTAAAGCGATGCATCCTCTTGTAATTTGCAGACTGGCACTTTGGAAGGGAGAGAGAGAAGAGTCATCTGCACTGAAGTCAGCTAGATTAATATTTGATGTAGGTACTTGAGTCCCTGCAGGCTGGGGGACTTTGAAATAGTCGTACAAGATGCCGAGGGAGAGGTGGGAGAAGGAGAGAGGGAGGATGGGGAGGAGGGGAGTGCATTTTATGTTTGTAAAAGATAGGACACGTAACTGCGGATGGAGAAAGTTAACATCTCTAATGGGTATAAACATTGTGAAAGTTTATCTGAGGAATGCATGAAAGACAAGAGAGAAATGACACTAATAAACCAAGTTTCAGCGTTACGGTCCGCATGCAGCGTCCTCCTTTTGATTTAACGTCTCATTTCATGTGAACACCAAGCCAGGATTAAACTTGCTATAGGGCTCCTTTCATTCTTGTTCAGCTCGCCTAAGTCCTGCAAGACAAAGCGATCTTCACATTGTCAGCTCTGGATATAAGTACCAGCGTGAGAACAGAGAGGAGAGGGAGAAAGGATTAACATGTATGGGTGAAGGGAAGAGAGATGAGAGTGTGGAGGAATGGAGCACGTTAAGGTGGCATTCGCTCACACATGCACAGGGAGGGAGATACGAAGATGCAGAGTTTTTATAGGATTGTTGTGGAGAAGCAGCATGTCCTTGACTCCTTCCAGAGTCCTCAGAGGCAAAGACAGCTCCAGCTAGCTGGTAGCAGGCAGACAGTCAGTGTGCTGTTGCAGCAGATTAAAGCTGGTGTAACCCTACAGGCTAGCGTGCTAAATTAAATCCAGTGAGGCTCATGAACTGCTTCATATACAGCTGTGTGCGGGTGTACTGCTCCTGAATGGCTAATGGTTTCTGTTTCTGTGTTTAGTATGTGTGCTGGTGCATGCACATATGCGACTGTGTCCTCAATTCCTTAACAATGATGTGGCAATACGGAAGAGCATAAATCAGCCGACCACACGCAGCGAAGACGAGCAGATACTCGATCTGGGTTGATGCTTTCCACCTGAACATCTGTCCTGCAGCATCTATTCATCTCAGATACCTTCTCTCTCCACTCCTACATTCATTTTTCTGTTTCTGTAATCCAGCTTTGATGACATCTGTGTGACAGCTGCCAAGACCGATTGTGATCAGGCTTTCAAATGCCAGAATACATCGGAGTCAGTGGAGAAAAATCCACCTGGTTGGGCTCAATTTGATTTGACTTATTTGTAAGTAGAGGTCCTGCAGGGGAGCTGATGACAGTAATGCAATAACAACAAGCTGAACCCACAACCTGAGCTTGTCACTGTTTTTTTTTTTTTTTTTAATTTCATGTGTTTGTATATGTAGAGAGAGGTGAAGGAAAGTGTAAGAAGGAGGACAGAAGAGTGAAGGGATCAGGTTTCAACCAGATCAAACCCCCTTTGACAGAGGAGCAGTATATTATACAGGCTAAATGCTACCGCTGCTACCCCTTTTCCTTCTTCCCTCCTCTCCTTTCTCTCTGATGGCAGCGAGGGTGAAACACGATATGTGGCCAAATGATTTGAATACGCTCCTATTTGAGCTGGCTGCTGGGGTTTTCCCTAGCCTCTCTCCTCCACCGTATCACTGCGAAGGAATACCATCAATACAATAAAGTCTATAGGTGCTTTGTGTGCAAGACATTTTTCAACACATCATGGCACCACGGACAAATCAGACATCCATGATGTCCATGAACATCTCAAATATCCCTTGAAAGCTGCAGCCTTCGACATCCACCATGCATGCCACGAGTTGTCTGACTTGTGTTATGTCTCAGCGTGAGATGCACTGCTTTATCATTTCCATTACACCCTCCACACTGCAGAGCCCGCGGTTACAGCAGTCTGCTCTTTTGTCATTCTTTCATTTCTTTTCTCAAAGCTTTCTCTAGACTCTATCTTGACAAGTGTGTATTACTGCGTGTTTACCCTGCTTACGCCTTTTATGCATGGTTGCATTTCTTTGCATGCCACATGTACACCAGTGTTTGCATGGGCAAAAGGAGGGGAAGGCGGCGAGTTTGTGTATCTCAAGACACAGAGACGCGTGCGCTGCATTTCTGTATGTGTACAAGTAAGAGAGGTGTCGTGTTGCTATATGTCTCTGCCTTGAAGGCTGACAGAGCCAGAGAAAAAAAAGAATGTGTGAACCATCATGACAGCAGCTCCACAGCAGTCCAGGGCTTCAAAGATCTCCGTGATAACATATCTCTTGTGGGGGTTTTTCACAACGCAAAGGGAATAAGGCGATGAGTGGGGGTGCAGAGAGGAGGGATAAAGCACAAACACACAGAGGAAGACAAGGCAGGAAACTGAAGAGCTGCCATTGTGAACACAGCAGAGGTCTGTCTGGTTATGATCTGTGGATGGGTGTATGTTTATACGTGTGTGTGCCCGCGTGTGAGTAGTGTGTGTCTCACCCTGCCTCCTGCGACTACTGATTTTCCTGAAGCAGGTTCCCTCACACAACCTGTTGAGCCTCTGCTGTTTGATCAGCTCCATGATCTCAGGCTGGATCTTCTCTCTCAGCTCCCTGCAGAAAAATGAACACACACACACACACACACACACACACACACACACACACACAATTAGTTTAAGAGAATTATCTAAATACTGTAAACCACACCTGTTCCTATCTGGCAAGCAGAGGACAGAAAGCTACAAGATGCTCCACGACCTAGAAGAGAATTGTTTTACATTTCCCAGTTTTTCTGGCAGCGTGCAATATTCATCTGTCTAATGAGATCACCTGAATTATGACTGTCAGGAGGGAGCAGAGGATGCCAAACACACAAATACACTGCCACACATGCATGCACATGTGCACACACTCTGAAACATGTCATGTAGCTTCCCAAAAGGCTGATGAGTGGGACTCTGAGCTGCTTCAGCTCCTGCTTGGATGGCTGTCATTTATTCATGCATCTACATGTATGTGTGTCTGTGTTGCATATGAATGTGAAGTCAACATGAATTATGTATACCATCTGCCCGAGCAGTGCGGCTGCTCCCCATCTTTTATTTTTCATCATTGTGCTCGATTCTTTTCTGTTCCATTTTGCCTTTTTGTTCTTTTTCCATGTTAAAAATGCGCAAACTTTTGGGAGGATGTCAGGTTTTCTAGACATGTAAAAGCTTCGCATTTTTAGCATGTTCTTTTTTATTTCCCTTTAGTATTTCCCCTTGCTGATGTCCTTGATCACATTTTTGCCCTTCTCTCTCTTCCTCCTTCAGGCTCATCTGCTCTTGTCTCTCTTCATCCGTCTCGCCTTCGCCGTCTGTGTCTTTGCCTCATCAGTGACTCATTACATTGATCTGTGGTCGGACATTCACTCCGACATCTTTAAAGAAACAGCTAGTGGGGAGGGCGTGGCTCGCTGTAGGAAGGATGGATGATGATAGCTCGGCTTTACCGCCTCATGTGCTATTCTTCTGACTGCACTAGACACAGGTGAGACTGTTTTTGTCTGAGGGCTTCTCAGAAAGCAGCTCCAGTTTCAATTTAAACTGATTCTTTCCGGCAAATGCAGAAAATCACAGACAATTGAATTAAAGGGCTGAGGTGTTGTACTGGTGGACCTCTATAAAGGAAGCACTCTGGTTGCTATTGGGTGTACAAATGATGAAAGAAGCGAGGCACAAAAGCCCATTTTCAGCTTCGTAGAGACACGCAGTACCTAGACACAGAGCATCAGTAAAATATTTCCAAGCACAGGTGGAGAAGGGAATTCAGTTAAACGACTCTTCCACCTAATTTTCTGGGACTGCATTAAAGTAAAGTTGTGTGTTCACGTTTTCTCGTATCCTCAGCAGTTCTGTTCTGACCAGCTGCATGAATTCTTTATGCAATGCCAATTCTTTTTTTTTTTTTTTTGGTGTAAGCAACTTTCAGTAAATAGAAAACTTTCCACATACATTGCAAAAACGGCATCTTTACTCATCGCAGCAAACTGATGGTCTACAGGACACACAGCTTTGATGTGATGCCATTATAGTTCCTCCCTTCACCTTCTTTTGATGTCTAAAGCCATTCTCTGCAGTAATTGATAACAGGAAACTGGCAGCGTTTGCAGCAGGTAATACAGTGCTCCTTTAAATCAGCCGTCTGACATGGCTCTGCTCATTATGTTTACAAGTCATGACTGTACTGTATTGATTAGAGGAAAATTCCACCCCCGGGCAGTCTCACGCTGCTGAAGAGAGACCCGTCAGCCTGTGATGTTCAGTGCTTTCCAGCAGTCGTCATGATAACATCTTAAAATGTGAGTTTTCATTTCAACGCCTAATTCAATTACTTATCGCCTACTTCTCCCAGAATGCCTTCTGACAACAGCCTGAGATTTGATCATTCTGTTATCCTTATTTTCTCATTAATACAGGGAAGAGTGGTGTTGTGTTATACATAATTAAATGTCTTAATTCTTAAATGTGAACTATAGAAAGGTACCCTGACAGCGTAGTACCTGGTACCAGTGAACATGGACTGTGATATGGAGACATCATATTTCTACAATTGGCTATGTTTTGTCACTATTGAACTTTACTACAATTTACTGCATTTTAAGAGTTATGGCATTTATTCTGCCAAGGCCAAATCTGTTAATGTTAACAAAAGTGATAAATAATTCATGTATCCTGATTTGGATCTGCTCCAAAATTTAATGGGTTCTTCTCTGGCCTGTGCTACAGCCTTCTATGAAGTTTCATGAAAATCAGGCCAGCAGTTGTTCCTTAATCCTGCTGAGACACACAGAGAGACAGACAGACAAACGGGACCAAAAACATCACCTTGGTGGAGGTGATAAGATAATTACATCTAAAAAAGTGGACCTTGAATTAAAAGCCCCATTACCTGCAGTTTTAGGGGACATTTTTCTGTAGCTTCCTTTACTTTTGTTCTGCCTTCTCCCCAAGGATTAATTGGGTGCCAAAGTTTGGTCTCTACCCGTCCAATATCGATTCAATAAGCCCCAGGCTCAGCATTGATTACTGTTCAGAGGGACAAGCTTTCTCGGCGAAATGATTTTTCAATAGTGCTGGCGACTCCATTAAATACAGGCAGGACAAAACAATGTTCTCCATTACAGGGCCTGCATCCATGATCTGTCAATGAATGATCTATTACAGACTAACTCGCCATGCTTAGTGAGCTGCAGGGTCGTTAACGGAGCATTCACTGGGGATGCCATTTGCAGACTATTTGAATTTGATGCATATTCCTAATCACGAGGACAGCACCGGTGCAACCTGCTCTAGGCCAGTAGCTGGAATTTGGTTGACAGATGGAGAGGAGAAAAAAAGAAGCAATTCTAAGGATATTAATGACCAGGGCTCTTTTTAGATGCAAATCATGCCCTCATTTGTGGCCTGATAAGGCAGATTAGAAGGGAAATTGCAATTAACAACAAGAGTATCGATGAACGATTCCCCCAACTCCAAAGTAGATATCATTCACATTAAGTTCAGCATTTTGTGAGAGGCTTCAGACAACCAATATAACCCTTTGACAAGGGTTAATGCACATTGTTGGAATTCTACACTGCGACAACATCACACTGGCCAGTGATTGGCTGACTCACAGGATGGGGCGGGACTGGAAGTCTTCCTGATTCATCCTTTCGGACTGCCGTATCTTCAGGATCTCTGTGTAGCTCAAGTTCTGCAGGCGGCTCTTGAACTGGTCCAGAGAATTAGGCTTGAGAGTCAGCGCTCGCATGATCTGCTCCTTCACCACCTGCATTACCTGCAGAGGAGGAGAGGAAGAAGAGGGTGCGGTGAGATCAGCACGGATGCAGGAGCAATATAGGGTCTGTGTGTGTGTGTGTACTGGCCATAGACATCAGGAAGTCAAAGCTAGCCCCCTCCCTATTTTTGGAGGGTCAGGGGAGCATATAAACTTCCGTTCAGTTCCCAACAGGATAAATGATAGGTTTTTTTTTTTTTTTCCAGATCTGGAGCCTTTAATCCAGTCTGGTGCACTGAGCCTTAGGAGAAAAAGAGCAAAGCAGAATAATTCAGCAGTGGCTAGTCAGCTGTTAGCCCCAGTATCATGCATCAGTGAAATGCATGACAGAACTTGCCTATAATACCCAAGCTAGCTAATACCATTAGTCTGGCTGTGGCTGTAGAAGCATGACATGAGTGGTGTTCCGAGTCATCAATCCCACTCAAGGGGTCTTTGTGATCAACGGAGGTAACAATGCAGTAGGGAAGCGCTTCACAACAACACATAAAACACATCATGCACGTCTAGATCAATTAGCCTAGCGTGTATGCGTTGCTGTCAGGAGATAATTAAAGTCTCCCCACAGAAGCTGCAGAGCTGAGCACACACGCATACCCGTTTAAAAGTGATGCTCTGAAAATAAAACGGAATCATCATCAGCGAGCGATGGCAAACAATATCAATCCTCTCCACTTAAACAGAGACTGCAAAAAGACATCATCTTACGTTTATGCAGAGAAAAAAAGAGTAGAAGTAGAAAATGATGAACCAACAAGACGATTTATGTGTTTGTATTTGACATTCTCTCATGAAGTCTGGTGTGAAAAACCTGGTCTTAGTAAAATTCAAAAAAGACTTCAGCAAGGTCATTTCTTGTCTGTCACTTGAAGTATAAATCAGTTCAGAATAGCTACTCCGATGAAGCAGAAATAGCTATTAATGAAATTAATGGTTATTAATAAGAGAAATGGAATTAAACCTCAGTTCAAGCTACTTTATGAGAGGACTACACTGATTTTTAACCCAGTTAATAAAGCACTGATCTTTCCAAAGTATAAAATCTCTTCATTTTTCCACACATACACTCGAGCCTCCGGGAAATGAGTCCTCAGATGAAATCTTCAGTGACAGCGGCTTCCATTTAGGTTTGCACTCGGATTTGCATTCTGCATAATTACAATTTGAACATGAATATAATTCGACAATTTTTTTTTTTTTTCTTTTAGGAGGGACTTCTCTGAGTGCCAATGTGCCGAAATTGCTCAAACACAACAGAACATCACCTGCTACACCAGCTTCCCCTCAAAGCTGAGCATAGCTTGCAGCGCTCGGGTTGATGTGAGCCTGTAAATCCTGCTGAGACACTCTGTGTGATATTTGGCCAGAAAAATTTAACTTTTCTCTGGCCAGGTTGAGCAAATGCTGTTCCAGTTACTGCAGGCGGTGTGATGGTAGACGTGACAAGCAGCTCTGATTATGGATCAGCCTTGTTAGCAGCCACCCCTGAGCCTGCAGATGCTGATTCACTGGATCAGATCATACTGAAGTGACAGAAAGAAATAGACTGCCTTCCCTTCTGTTCACTTTGATTTTACTCCATTTTTCTCTTCTCTGCTCGCCTTGTTGATCAAATGCTTGAGGACACGCGAATATTTCCAGCCTGTGCAAACACACTTCTTCACGACACGCCAACTCAATTATAATGAGAGACAATAAGAGTTTAGAGTGGTTGTGTGTATGTGTGCGCTGACACATGCACCGAAACAAAGATGTTTTTGGACTTCCCTTGCGATTGGTGTGTTCTCCTGTTCTGTACTATTCTGTTTCATCTGGGCTCCTCAACCTTAACAATCATGCCAAAACCCAGTGAGCCAAGATCCCAAACAAAGTCTTATGTAATATTGTTCTTGCTGTTTGTACTGCAAGGAGATTACTCATCAACTGGCTAACCTCTGAACTCTCACTAGTCAGACTTAGCCAGGGGTGAGAGCAGTAAAAATAGCAGATCTGAGTTGCCGAAAATGAAATGTGAACAGCGTAAACCTCAGCACCCAAAAAAAAAAATCTGAAAAACTCAAAGGCGATCGAGGATAATCCTCTTGAAACAGCATCGCATTTAGCATGCAAAAATGCATAAAGAAGTGGTCTGGGCTCCAAGTCCCCTTTTTGAGACGCTGGCGCTGCACAGTGAGAGTGCCACAAAAAGGAATTAACCCATTTCTAATTCTTTATCTGATAAGGCCTGAAGGTAATACTCAGCTCCAACCACAGCAAAAAAAACTGTGGGTACTGGGAAAAAACACACTTTTTTTGTTACTGATTACACAATTTAATCCAGGGATTAGCTTTTGGAATGCAAATATGTTCAGAGGAGGCAATCACAGTGTATTTTCTAACAAATTGACCTTGGAAAATCAAAAAAACGGTTGACGACAGAAATGAGGATGGTTGGCTTTTTGGCACCACCTGATCTTTAAAACGAGCTTCATCACATATTAGTAATCAGATATGACAAACCAATAAAATGGTGAATTTCAAGAATCCCTTGCAGAGTCTAGATTATGACCCTGTGAAACTCATGTATTCTGATTTATCTACAAAACTCAGATGCACATCAGCGCACATGAGGTCCAAATCTAACTGGCATTAAAGCCGATGCAGAACATCAGTGACTCAGCAAGTACATTCTTTAAATGCCGTTTGACAGAGGCAGACAAACTCTGAGATCAAGATCTTGGCTGTTTAAAAAGACGCTCTGTTCCCACTGGCACAGAGCCCCTGCGTGCAGAGTATTAACCTCATGATATCATTGTTAAAATAGTTTGGAAGCCATCATGTAAAGCTGACACCGTTGCTAAAAGTTTATGCTTTGCTCGAAACAGAAAGTCGCTGTCCTGTCCGGTGGTGCATTATGAACTGTGGCTGTATGTGGAAGTCATTACACTCTCAGTCATAACAACTGATTTTATCATGAACAGGACCACCTACGCTGCTGGAGCTGAGCCATTTTTCAGGAGTGTCCAAGAATGTAAACACTAGCATAAAAGTGACCGACCACTAGAGGGCGAGGGTCAACACTTCCTCCACACCAGCCAAGATTTGTTCAAGGTGACAAAGTGCAGAGACTCTGAGCTACAAAGAAGAGAAGGAGGATTTTGCTTTTTTTTTTTTTAATTCACGTCCATCTGTCCCTTCCCATCCTTCTATCAGTTTGTCCATCCATAAAGACAGTTATCCATTCCTCCCTCAGCTGAAATGAAAATTTATGTTAACTGTCACTTCTGGATGTCACCTCCATGAAAGGCCGTGCTCTGTATTCAGTTCTCGTCTGTGATTCACTGCAATATGCATGCCATATTTCTATGGTGTGGGGGGGGGGGGGGGGGGGGGGGGGCACAGGTGTCCAGCTAACAGCAGATTTACAACCCCCAGGACTGTCCTTTCAGCCTGAGCCCCTGGCCTCAGCCTCCTCCTCCTGTTTGAGCTAAAAAATGTGCAGATGGATGAAGCCACAGCTTCCAATCATGCTACGAGAGATTCATCGCTCCTGTCCACTACCTTTAATCACAACTTCGCCCAGTTACCTATCATAAATTTTCACACACACATACACACGGCTATAATCCACATAATTAAGCCTGAAATTAATTTATTTTCTCATTAACAATACAAATGGTCTGTCAGTGTGTCTAGCAGGAACATTCTTCCCTTAAGAAGCTATTTGAAAGTAAAGGAAATTGCATGAAAGTGTAACAGAGAGAGGTTTGACGACCTCAGTTTGAAGTTTATCATCGGCAGAACCGTAAAACCCTGAAAGTATCTCCTGAAATCCTGGAAACAGCAGGAAACCTTCATATTTTAAGGGCTTTTTAAAGCAGATCTCATCACCTGCAGCTCACTTTCCAGCCTCATCCTGATCCCTGGAGGCTGACTGCCATCCAGCCCCAGTGTCTGGGCAGAGCCGTCCCTGGGGAACGTTCATTAATATGCCTTGTTTGCAGTCATGTCTCCGGCAGGAAAACAATTCTGTTGGCCCATGTGGCTGCACTCATGCTAATTAACACAGCGAATATTCATCACATTTAATACGAACACATGGTCCTTTCACAACTGGGCGGAGGGGCATTATGAATATTTTATCTTCCTCTTTTTCATCCGCTGATTGCTCAGAGAGCACCTTGGTAGAGGTGAGATGACGTCGGCGCCCAAACAAACTTTGCAGGCTGAGCTCACTCGGAGGATAAAATTAGGCTTTGTTTTGCACTGGCGTCATTTCAGCTGCGGTCGAGATGATCCAAGTGCAACATCGTCCATCTCGGGCTCTTCTTTTATTTAGTCAGAGCTGCTGATCCAAGATTTATCTCCTGTATCTTGTCTACCATTATTTCTGTCTTTCTCTACATTCTCTCTCTCGCGCTCCCTAATCTCTTCCGGACAACAAGCCATCTTTCGTTCTTGTAGCTCTTTGGAAAGGGAAGTCAGACAGCAGAGCAAGTGTCAGCAAAAGTAATTAAACGCTGTCCCATGAGCCATCAAGTACACGTAATGAGCCACACTGGTTCGTCTGCCACACTCCTCATCCTCAGTCCCCTCCTCTCTTCCCTTCAGTCTCACCTCAAACAGGACAGTCGGGCAGTTCCTCGTTCCTGGTGTCACCCCGCCATCCATCATCCACAACGCATCAGCCGTAACAAATTACCGTCCCCCCTCTCGCCATCCAATCGAGTCTCGCCAACGCTCCATTTGCCTAAGAGGATGCTAATGACATCATTTACCAGCTGTCAGTCAAACACTCACCCGCCACTCAGGCCTGGGCGGAGAAATCTGAAGACTGTGCTGGAGAGGCGCTTTGGTGGGCAAATAATAAGGTGGTAATCACAGAATAATGACTTTGCTGATACTCCCTGAAAGCAATCAAAAAGTCAATCTCACATGGCGATAATGGGAGCGTTGATGCAGTGTGTTTCTGCATTTAAAGCCTCGAAGTAGACAAATCATGCATGCTTGCGCAGATACAAAAGGAAGCATTCACACAGGTGTGAGAGCACAAAAAGTACATGTGCTCGCTTTCGTCAGAGCCCCTATTTTTTTAATAAGCAGCAGAAAAAGAGAATACAGGGAATCCATGTCCCCGTCATTGAAATGGTAATTACATTCTCACTCTCTGCCACCATGTCCCATGTTCAATTAATAATTATCTCCTTCAAAGTTGACCCTGATGTCGTTCAAAATAAAACAATGCCACAGAGATGGACATGAAAGGATGCCTGTCTCTTATCAGGCAGTGCAGAGAGACGAGTGCTGCTACGGGCTGTATTAAATTTAGAAGCTGATAAAAATGCATTGGATAAAGATGCAAAAATGTATTTTGGGTGCTGACAGAACCGAAAAATGACAAAGCTGTGATTGCTGATTTATGGCTTTAATACCAAATGTAAGGCAAAGCGGCCTTTGTGGCTGTTAAATTAATATATATTCAAATGCATTAAAGTCATACTATGCAGGAATTGTCAGTTATCGTCTGTAAACAGTTCAGTTAAGTGACGATTGAGAGGGATTACTTCGGTGTGAGTCTATGCATCATATTTTAGGAAAATCCTGCCCAGTATACAGAGTAAACCAGGAGTAAAGCTAACAGAGTAGTGTACACTGGGTCAAATTAATTGTTTGTGCATTCAATATGAAGACAACCAGATATTGTTTATTTCTGTTTTCTGTTTATTAATGATAGTGACACTAATCTATGCCAACAATGCCAACTGTGCTGGTTTTTGCTCTCTGCCACCCTCATGGTCTGTGTGAGAGGACATTTGGGCCGTTAGACAGTGTGCATGTCGACACACACGCACAGTCTCAGACTACAAAAAGCTGGTTCTGAAGCAGCAGTCCGGGCTGCTCTGCATGTCAGCTGTCGTCTGTGTTGTAGACATGATGGTTACAGTGTGGTTTATAATTTCAGATGACATGACATTCAGGCAATGACATGGAACAAACTTTATCTCCATTTGGATGTTCATACTGCCATCAGCAAGGATGGGGACTGTCAAAATTAATATGAATCACATAACGGGCAGCATGAACAGCAATAAAAGATTGTTGACAAAAACTCTTGGCTGTCGATGGACATGGCTCAACATGGCTACGCATACATACTGACTATCATTAGTCAATTAAGCAATTTATCTGCAAGTCTCAGATATTCGCAAGGACTGGCTACTTTTCTCCATTTCATATAACTAAGATCTGAATATTCTGGGTTTTGGACTATTGGATGAACAAAATGAACATTAGCTTGGACTCTGGGAAAAAATGCACTGGGCATTTTTCATAGTTTCTAGCATTTTACAGACAAAATGACTAATCAATAATGAAAATAATGGTTAGCTGCAGCCCTAATAATGAGCTTTCACAGCATAATGCCACATCTTAATGTATTGTATGAAATGCCAAACAAGAGACAGTCAGTGTGCCATTTCATGGAGGGTGAAGAACGAGAGGTGAATGCTGCTCAACAGCCGGATTCCCAGTTTATATTTAGTATATTCATCTTTTCTTGTTAGACTCTCCTGACAACCCTGTCATGGCTCTATGTTAAGTGTGCTGAGAGCAACTAAGTGGAAAGGCACTACTTTCATCCATTAAAATTTCAATTATGTAGCTACACCCCACGGCTTGAATGTAAGGAGTCACAGTATCTGGATATTTCAATAAAATAAAATGGAGCAGTAAGGGGTAAATGTAAAGTGCAGTGAAAAGCAGCTCTTTTCTCTCTTAGCGAATGCCTTCGGGACCTATTTGACAGCATTACTGCACCACGGGGGAACAGCACATACTGTATTGTAGGCAAGACAGAAATACACGCTCTCAACATACACACTCATGCAGCACATATACTAATTTATTCCTTCTCTTGCATTATACAGCATGAACAACCACCAACACATGCAAAACAAAACAATTTGATGTAATTTGCCAATATTCCCATGTAGGCACACATAAAACACATCTGGAGACCTCCCTCCATCAATCTTATGCCTCCTTCCACATGAGTGATGCAGGGTCGACGCCGGCTGTTGCTGCTAGCTGCTGTTGTTGCCATATTTAGAGTGCTAGCACTGCACAGCCAGACAAACTGTCAGAGGAGCTCTTTTTCAACCACCAGCTCAATGTGAGGTGCAGCGCGGCCCATATGGATGACTGGAGAGCAAAGTCGCCTGGGAAATCGCCATTTACTGCGAGTCAAGAAATGCTGATGAAAGCCAAGTGCTGACCTTGGCTTGTGCACAGCATTGCATTAATGAGTGTTTTATTATGACAAGGATGTTGCAGGAAATATGAACATTCTGCATTAATTATCCCAGAGGGATGGGTAAATTGGTTGTGATTAAACATCTATTCAAGGACATCAGAACAGGTATTATTTCATTACAGGAGATAACTCTCATCGGGGATGATCTCTTTCTTAGAGTCTACTCGTAATGCATCACTGGCTGATTGGAAATACTATCTGAAAAATCTGTTTTAATGCCTTTTTGGACCCGACTGAAGTTGTCTAGAAAGCTGAAGTCAGATAAGTTCCCCATGAATAATGTAAAGAGCATCCATTTAGGCCACTTACAGGCCTTTCACACCAAATGTTTGACATTGCACTGAGAAAGACCATCTTTGGCTATGGACACAGCTATACTAGGAGATCTTTTGTCAGGTTTTGCAGCAAATATGCTGATTTCCATGGCGGGATTGACAGAAAGTGGCATCCACAATTATGACTGTGCAGTAAACAACGATGGTACAAAATATTATTTTAAGCATCGCTGAATCCCTGGAATTCTTCGGTTGGACCATATCAGGGCTTTAGCAAAAAATCCCAAGCGGGCAGAAAATATCAGAGAGAACAAAGATTCTAGCTTAGAAAACTATCATTGTGATTATTTACAGTCCGATCCTAGTTAGCTGCTCCGGATAATTATGTGCAGCTCAACCTCTACCACTATACGAGCATTTGGTCTAACACCGCCATTAGGCACACTGAGCCAAGACTCTGGAGAGTAATTTAATTTATACCTCTTGCGTTTTTGTTGTTGTGCAAAGGAAAGCGGACCGTACCCCAGAGAGAAAATCCCAGATATCTGTGTTTGCCTCCCTTCCTCAGACGCGTCATCACCCTCACAGAGACAGATGAAGTGCTTCAAGTTAAACCCAGATTCAAGCAGTGATACATCAAAACTGGATTATTATGTGATACTAATGATTAAGCCCACAGCAGCCATATCCCAGTATGTATCCACAATAAGACACACCCACACACCAGAGTCGTTTTGGAAACTTTTCTTCAACTTCAAGGAATCTAAAGCAGACAGTGTGGATTGCTGTGCACAAAAAGCACTGCACACACATAACTGAATCACATGAATGCACAACCACTTATCAATAAACAAACAGACATGAATAAATGAATGGATATATAAATAACTAAATCAAAAGACAAGAAAACTTGGGTTTACTTGTTCCCCGCTGATTTCCAGTGAGCTGCTCTGAAGATGAGACGACAGTATCATTATCTTGATAGACAACAAAACAAAGTGTTAGCATCTATGCTCTTGCAACTGTGATGGTTTGATGCTAATGGCTGATGAAATCTCTGGTCTGATTGGTGAGCTTAGTTTAACTGTTCTCAATGTGAGTGGGCCAACGCTGCCTGAGATCAGAGAACCCCCCTGCCTCCCTTTAGACACACACACAGACACAAAAGACACACTCGTGAAAAACTAATGCACAGAAAAAAACAAGTCCCTGCATAGACACAAAGCCCGAAATTCACACTCTGCTCCTGCCACCACAAACCATGAGAAAATAAAAAAAAGCATACAAACAAATTCAAAGCCATACACGCCCCTACAAGGACTCAAGCGCACCAATTTGTTGCGACGCATGTACAAACGCATTCACGCACTGTCCGAGCCTGAACACACACACGTGCAAAAACAATAAAGCAAACCTTGTTAAGGGAGTGGGAGGTGAGGCAGCCAGGCAGAAAGATATAAATAGCCTGTCTGAATTCAACAATAGAGGTGGAGGGGGGTCGAGAGACAAGAAGGAGGAGGAAAAGAGGGAGGGAGAGCACAGGAGGGAGGTGAAGGCAAAAAGAAAGAGCTTTAAGGGACTGAGAGAAGGAAAGAGGTAAAGATAGATTCAGACAGTTGGAGAGGTAAATAAAACCAGTATGGAATGAGAAAACAGCAGGTCTCATTGCAGGAGAGGAGAGGAGAGGAGAGGAGAGGAGAGGAGAGGGGGAGGGGCTGGTTTACTGTGTCCTGATAGCCATAGATGTACCGTTTCATGCAAAGCACGACAGCAGCAGTCACAGTTTTTTGGCATATG
The DNA here is from genome assembly GCF_051107435.1 of Chaetodon auriga. Lineage (NCBI taxonomy): Eukaryota > Metazoa > Chordata > Actinopteri > Chaetodontiformes > Chaetodontidae > Chaetodon > Chaetodon auriga. Next base: position 12,017,934 of record NC_135090.1, on the reverse strand, counting down.
GCAGCGTGTGCAGCGCTTTTACCAACTGTCCCAAGCTGCTTCCTGGAATCCAAACACGGCACCCGCCCAAAACCTTTGGCACCTGCACTCATTATAATTTTAACGTCACTTCTGACCGGACACACCGCCGCCCTTTTCATTAATCTTGCATGCGCACATGTTCTAACCTTCTGAAGAAGTGGAGGAGCTGTCCTGTTGCTAAAAAGCAGAGCCAGAAATCATTTGCATCGATTTGCATTAAGTGCCCTTAATTGATTGCGGTGAGCGGCCTTAACTAAAACAGGAATAGCAGCTTAACGCCAAGTGAAAAATATTCTGTAACAGTTACTGCACACAAAGTGATGTGTGATGGGTTGATGAGGGGGTCGCTCTGCTGATGCTGGGGCTTTGGAGGATTGCCATATGAATAATCCCACATGGGACGGGGTCGAGTCTTCAACATGGTTGAACAAAGCAGATTATCTACTCTCCTCTGTATCACCCTTGGCCAGAAGAGAAATGTCAAACACCAATAAAAAGGCTTTGCTTTACATGTGTGCTTGTTTTGTTTCAGCTGATGGGCTCGTCCATAGTGACTGTCTATAAAGGGGTGACCAGGTTCAAGGTCTATTGCTCAAGGGCACTACAGGACACTGGCACACACAGCGAGAATGTTTTCTTACTGACTGAACTTGGCTCGTCGTGCAGGGAACATTTAGAAGGCACTGTTGATTAAAGGAATAGTTCCACATTTTGGAAAATACACTTTAATGAGGAGATTGATGATTGATTCTTGTATCTATCTTTTCGATATGAATCTTATCTTAGCATTAAGTCTGGAAACATCTATTCTGGCCCTGCCAAGAAATAGTGCGGACCCAGGTAAAATCACAATCTATTATTGTTTTTACACTTAGGTTTTTGCGTGAATAAAACACATTTAGAGGTGGATTTTTCACCTTTGGACAAGCTTTTTCTCTGTTTGCATCCTTTATACTAAGCTAAGCTACCTGTCTCCTGCTTCAATATTTGCTTCAAATTATGAGAGTGGTATTAAACTTCTCATCTCTTTGCAAATATGTGTATTTTCCAAAATGTTGAACTAACTAATGAATCAATTATTTGTCTATAAAATGTTGGAAAATAGTGAAAACTGGCAACCCTAAGTCAACATTTTCATTTTGCATTCAATTTACAATGATGCAGAAGAGAAAAAAGCGGCAAATCTATACATCTGAGGAGCTGGCACAAGCAAATGTTTTTTTTTTATTGATGAATGATAAATGATTCATCACTTATCAAAAGCACAGTTTCATTCAGTAGGTCGCCTGGGAGCCAAGACACAGTTTCATCGTACCAAGCCAGGTTTAAAAGGACAACGAGTGGATACAATTGTACTGTGTATTGTCCAAAACTAATGAAATCAGGCTCTGGCAGTATTTCACAGACTCCTGCTCTACAGTCTGGGGCTGACCTCACTCTAATCCTGTGTCAAACCCCTCTGGCTAAAACACTGGTTGAAGCTCATCCATGGCTGAGAGAGGCACTGTGGAGTGGAGATCAGTAGTAGGGGCACTGAATTCCTCTGGTGACAAACGGTGGGTGTTGGTGATGTGGAGTAATCCCATTCACAACAACAAAGCCCAACCCCCCACCACACACACACACACACACGCGCACATACACATACACTGGCATACAGATGATGCCTGGAGCGTTATGGGGGGTAGGTGATGTGTGTATGCATGCATGCATGTAGCTGTGGGTGTGTGTCAGAAAGGGTGAAATTGTAATCTAGCAGATTATATTTGTGTGACTGTGTGTGTGTGTGTGTGTGTGTGTTAATGAAAAGGCTGTGATCTGGGTCCTTGCCTAACCTGCTTACGCCTCGCCGAGTCTACACGGCCCCATCTGTCCCTCCTCTTTCTCTTCCGCTGTGCCCCTGTCCCATCTTCTCCACCTCTCCCTGCCTTTTCTTCTCCTCTCCATCCTCCCCCCTCCTCCTCCTCCTCCTCCTCCGCAGCCAGGCAACAACACAAACAGTCCCTCTTCCTCCTTTACTACCACCTCCCCTCGCTCCATCCATCCATGCTAATTGAGGACCACTCTCTCTTTCTCTTTCTCATTTCCATTCTTAGTACTTACATGTCACCTCCATGTTTCCAAGTGTGGTGTGATACTCTCCACAGTGACTGGTGAATCCTCGTGCTTTTGCCAGAGAAGGAGTTTTTAGCGCCCGACGGGAGACAGGGGTGGATGGAAGGATGGAGGGAGGAAGCAGATGGCTCCTTGGAAGAGCGGTCTAGCTGATTGTGGACTGTTAGCTTTAGCGTTAGCCACAATAAGGGAAGACTCGTCTGTCAACACAGCTCGTGCACCTCCTCCTTTTTCCTGTCTTGGCTATTTGTTCCTACAGGTTTCCAGTTTGCTTGTCTTGTTTAGCATCTTCCTTTTAAACAAATAAAAGCAACAACAAACTCTCCCTGTTTCTTCTTCAACTCTGTCCACTCTACTATGATTTTTCTGTATGCCTCTCTATCTGCCTCCCTCCCTCTGTGACTCTAAGAGCATCAGCCAGGCTGCACTGCCTCGCTTATGTTGATCTCCGGGCTTATGCCCTGATTGGACACACGCCACGATCAGAGACGCCAATGGTGGTGCAGCAAGTGGATCACATGATAAGTGTGTGGGTGTGTGTGTGTGTGTGTGTGTGTGTGTGTGTGTGTGTGTGTGTGTGTGTGTGTGTGAGGAGAGAGAGAGGTTTTAGATGGAGGGGGAGGGAGGGAGGGAGGGATGAGAGAAGAGGAAAAGGAGAAGGAGGAGGGGTATTGTGAGTGGCTGCAAGCCACTACATCAGTGAGGGATTTTTTTTTTCCAAGCGCCTCAGCAGAGAGAGAGATGGAGGCTTTTTCTTCTCTGGTGGAGGAGGAGAAACTCTCAGCACAGACATTTGGATGAAAGAGATGACAGGAAGCCGAAAAAGACACAGCCTCTGATAGACGCAGGCAAGCACTGATGAACATAAACACAAGCGTGTACACATGCAACGCAGAAGTGGCTCCATCTTACCGAAACAGAGCCAGAGCAGTGCAGCGCAGCAGCGGTAATTGGACAGGGGTTGCTATGGAAACAGGGGAAACGGTTGCCTGACGGCCGTAGCTGTGCCCTGGGAGCATCAGACTTGCCTCCATTAAACACACACACACACACACACACATCACGTACACACAGCACACACACACACCTCTTGTTCTCTATACGCACATCATTTACTAAACTCTACATTCGGAGAGCAAACAAGACAGAAGGTGTAGCAGCTCCACCATGGTGTGTGTGTGTGTGTGTGTGTGTGTGTGTGTGTGTGTGTGCGTGGGCGCTTAAGTACCACAGTGTTTTTAAGCCTCATTTAAGCCTCTGTGCCTTTGTCTTAAATGAGCATAAATTCCTATAAGAGCCTGTGTGTGTGCACATGTATATGTGTGTGTGTGTGTGTGTGTGTGTGTGTGTGTGTGTGTGTGTGTGTGTGCAGGACAGATGCTCAGTCAACCATTAGGAGCCAGCGGCTGAGAGAGCCTTCAGCGTTTAAGAAATGCTCACACACTCCCGGGCCACAGCGCCGTGCGCTGATGAAAACCTGGTGGAGGTGTCTTAGTATTCCACACCTCAGAAAGCTCAGAGCCGTCAGCGGCGGGGAGCTGCAGGGAAATCTAACCGTACACTCGGAGCGTTTTGAAGTGGACGCCCTCAGAATTATCCTCGACACAGCTTGTTATCCTCACACACTCTCGAGAGGATACATCCTTATATACTATATGTACAAGAGGGATTGAATGGCAGCACGCATGCATTTACACACTGTAGTTACAGACTGGTCCTTTAGCAACAGGATTTATTCTTCAGAAACAGGGCTGGAAGGTATTTTTATGAATACAATACGGATTTAATGAATAAATCTGTTAGATTGTTCAGCACTGTTGTCATTTATCACATAACGTTGCATCACAGAGGGATCTTTTGAGATGTAGTGCTCACCAGACACCAAAGCGTGTTTATGAATATCATTGCGACCATCATACTGTTGAGTAATGATTACTTACGACTCATTCTTCATCAAGACGGCATAAAAAAATGACTATAAATTCCTTGGCCGACTGAAACACCAATAACCAATTACATGACTGATTGCCTACGACGGGGCAGCTCAACTAGAAAGTTCAATAGTCCAGTTTAAATGACCAATTGGTGGTAGTTAAAACGACAATAACTGTGCTTCAAATCAGCGGAAGTGGGATGTGCAGCCTTACCACTATATATTACTGATCCTGGCCCCTTGTGACAGTTATGCCGGCACCATCCATCATTATCCGAGGCGGCGATTTCAGTTTATACAAATCAGTATTATCTTCTTAATTCCTCCACACTTGCATAAATGTTCTCCCCTTCAAGCTTTATTGCATTTTATTACATTCTACATTTATCTTTCATTTTCCCTTTGTATCTGCCAAATATGCGTCAAAATATTTTTTTTTTCAACAAAATCCCTCTCTTTTGTCACCTGTAAACTGCTCAGATACTTTTAATGTCTAATATGGGGGGTTTATAGGCTTTTTAACCAATCAAATGTGATAAAGTAGCAAAACCCAGTGTCAGAGGTAAGTGTTTGGATTTCAAAAACTTTCTTTACATTGCTAAGAGAGTGCGATTGTGCTCTAATCTATTACTATTACAATCCATTATTTAGCATCATTTCCCTGGGATACAGAAGGGAGGCAACTGTAAATGCTGATTTTTGTGATGCAAATTTTCCTTTATCTCCTTATTTAATTACTCACTTTTATTTACCCTGTTCAGCATTTTCTCCTTCTTCTCATAACGAATATCTTATCATTTTTATCTGCTCAGGAGTTACACTGAGCTTTCCCAGTGTACATTTTTGGGACATCTTCCTCCTCTCTATCTTGTCATTTTGTTTTATGAAACGCGCAGTCAATGACTGACTCGGTTACAGATAAACAACTCAAGTTTCTCGTTGACAGAATTGGGTAGAAAATGACAACTCTCAGACATCATCACAGGGGCTGATGTCTCGAGAGTGTTTCTGAGTTCATGGCGGAAACAAACTGAGACTCAGCATTAGAGGCTGGAAGCTCCACACGCACCATTTAGCTGATAGGGAGCCCTCGAGAGCAAACAGTCTTACTATCGACAAGCTTCTGCTGAGTTTCAAACTCCCAAGGTGCCGCATGATGAAAGATGAGGTCGGGGAGGGAAGAGGGGAGAAGGACGGGAAGCATCATCTATCCCAACTCAATCGAAACTGACTCTCGCCTTCAAGGGAAAGGTGTGAAGGATGGGATTGGGTAATAGGATCGCTTCCTAGGGGAGGTGTGTGTGTGTTCTCCCACAAGATGAACCAGAAATACAGCTGAACATGAGACGCCGTAGTCATTCCAAGCCTCTTGGAGGTGGTCGCGTCAGTCCGGGTACATCTGTCATTAGATAAACTCAAGGTTTCAGTTAGATTCTTACAAACTTTAGACCATCAGACAAACAACATTTTTTAGGGCTGAATTCATCAAACCAAATGTAAAATCATGCTCAGAGTGATTCCACTATCAAAGGTTTTTTTTTTTTTTTCTTAATGAGTAGGAAATGTAAAAACACAGATGGTGATTAGGACTTCAATGGACTGTAGGTGGATTTAGTGTGGATTCAACCGCAGCTACAGAGGATGGCTAGATTTTTCATCTTGACTACAATACATTCTTCATTTATAGCCTCTGGCAGCAGATCAGGATGCTGTACCAAATAAAACAACAACAACAAATACATTTTTCATATCGCTCAGTGACTTCCTTTGTGAAGGTGGAGAGCTAGACTTTGTTCACAGCCTTGAATTCGAGCACCAACTCCTGTTTGTAATGACAGGCTGGCTTATGAAACCCACACTGCTGTCTTCCATCATTTAACTCATAGCGAAATGACAAGAGGCTGATGCAACTGCAGCATTACTTCATGCGCGCACAATAACAACATCACTCCATTCGCAAACAAAAATAAGATGTGCAAAGTCTTGAAAATGTATTTTTGGGGGCGCTGGAGGCTAAATGAGGAATTACACCATCACTTTAGCAGAGTTACATATTGGACTGAGAGGAGAGGACCTGCAGAGCTGCGAATGCAGAGCTGAGGACTGGCTCAGTCATGTGTGAGGAAGTGTTTCAATGCTGGTCGAAGCCAGTTAATCGGGACCACAGGAAATCACTATGTAAACAGTGACCTGGACACGGGGTGGCGTGTAGCTTGTGTCAGTCTGTTTGGTGTTTGACTCCATAAGATCATAATTTGTTTCACAAATCAGGGAAAAGGCAAAGGACATCTGTTAACTGCTACATCGGCTGCCCAGTTGAATACACAATATACAATATCTGTCATAAGCACCTCATTACTTTCACTGTCCGGCGGCACGCACGCACGCACGCACGCACGCACACACGCACGCACGCACGCATTTCCTGTGTGAGTAGACACAACATTAGCCAGCTTACAGGAACTTTTTCATCTTCATCCAGCCTCCAGTGAGCTCCAAATGAAGATGTAGTAGCTTAATCAGTAGCTCAGCCAATGGGAGCAGCTAATGTTTCATATCAGAGATAGTGAGAGAAAAAAAAAAAAAAACAATACAGGAAACACTCAAAATCTAAAAAGCCCCCGAGATGTGTGTGCAGTTCCCTCACTCAATCTGCACCCTATAAAACGGAAACGCCTAAAGCTGTGCAAACAGGAAAAAAACATTTCCATTTCACCTTCATCAGGCCTGATATTTGCATGGGAATCTCAGCAACGTCATTCTAATAACTATCATCATTTGAGATAACATGATTAACAGTGTTGTAATTAAGAGTGAGCTGTGTGACTCTGCGTCCTGACGGTATATACAACAGAAAGTCAGCGAAGCATGGCACAAACCCTTCTGTGCCATCGATCTGTATGAAGTTCACCTTAAAATAGCAAACTTGCCCCAGTCTGTTTGTCCTCAGTGTCATCATCTATCAGAATCTCCACTTATATTAGGAAACAGTCCAAGATTATCAACAAATTTAAGCTGTTTTTGTTTGACAGGACCATGTTAACCCGCTAAAGCTGCTCAAAGGTATGTGCATGGATGTGATTTTATCACATATATTCCACTGTTTGATCAATAATCAAGCCTATAATGTTATACTCTCAAACCTTAAAGGTGATGGATCAGAGTCCACTGAATAAGTAAACCAATTAGCTTCAGCTATGCATATCTATGTAAATATATACCTATACACATTACACATGTTATACTGCTTATGGGTATGTAACAATGTATCGATATGGTGCCTCTTAAACAGATAAATATAATCAAATAATAGGTTGTTTTCCCTCAAATATGAACACAGCAGTTTCATTAAGAGTAGATGACACATTTTCCCTCTCAAAAGAAACTCATGCCATGAATTTCTATGATATTGCATCTTCATGAGTTCAGTTCTTTCAGTGTTTTTTAATTAGTTAAGACATGTGTCCCAAATCAAGTTGAGATTATTAAAAAGCCAAACTGGGACTTTGAAAAAAGCTACTGCCAATTTCAAATATGGAAACCTTTTGATCCTGGAGCTGTCTCATCTGTATCTACAATGTGTTTAAACTTCTTCCAGCTGTTAGGAGTCCATCAACAACACACTGGAAAAATCAAACACATTTAGAATGCAGACTGGCATCAAAGGTACTTAATTTTGTCACTTTTCCAGTGTGAACGCACTCCAAAGTCAAAACCTAGTTACAATTAGTATAAATGGGACACAGCGATGAGTTTATATTCATCTCTACTTCTTCTCCGCACACACATGCAGTGTACCTTGTTGAAGTCTTCACTTGTGGCTCTCATCTCCTTCCATGTTTTGTTGAGCAGCTGGATGCAGATGCAGAAGAATTCCTCGAAGGAGCGATCGTGGGTGAAGAACATGGGGTGGAAGTCGTGGCAGTTTTCACTGGCTGTGGACACAAGAGAGAGAAATGTCGTCACCTACAGTGTAGCAGCCAAGCAGGTTAACTATCCATCTCATTTGAAAATGTGTGTTAGCTTGCTATATAACTAAGCGCCTACTAGCACCACCACTGCATGTCTGCATACACTGACACAATAAAAAGAACAGCCAGTTGGCCGGCAAAGGTCCATTTACTTTTTACTTTTTTCCTCCGTTGAGCGACTCATGCCATATGGTGGCCTTCAATTTATAAATATGTAATTGGGCCTGAAGGAATGTGGCCCCTAGCCTGGACCTGAACACCTGACTAATGCACAACAACAGGGACAAGCGGCCCACACACAGAGATACGGCAAGTAAACATCACTTAGCTAGAAAATGCTACAGATGAAGTCAAGTCACTGCTGCAGGAATGTTCAAAAGTGAAAAATGTGTCGGATGATCATACGTGATCAGTCTGACATTTTAGCTTCAAAGAATAAATCAGGCTTGTGCGTGCTAGACTCATGTTCAATTGCCCATCGTATAAGGAGTGCAGAGTAACACGAGATGTGACAGACTGTTCATGAGGGATAATCTAACTGGCCTGAGAGGGATTTTCTTCTTTCAGAAAGGTCGATGTGTTTATAGCTTATTTCATAGAAACAACTGCTGAGAATGAAATACAGTTCCTCAATGAAGAAAGGCTGTTTGCTATTGAAAATTTAGCTCCTCATCAACTTCAAACACAGAATATCCCTCGGAGACAAATTGTGACCAGCAAACACTGTTCCAACTGGATTAAGTTGAGATTTTTCATTTTCCAAAGCCAGAGGTGGTTTATTTTCTTTATTAGCAGTGCACTGAAGCATTTCAATCTCCACTATTTGTGTGAGCGTGTGTTTGAAATAAGAATGAGAGGAAAAAGGGAACGCCGGGGATCTTGAGTGCCCAAACCACATTAACCAAGAGGTAGAATAACAAGGCTTGACATTCATTTGAACTAAATTCGTCTCCCTCGCGTCGTCTTGCTGAGATGAGTGGAGGCCTTGAGCCAAAGGTTGGTTCATTTAAAGAGTTTCAGAGCAGACCAGCGGGGGCACCGGCCCACCACAAGCAGCCATGAAATTGGATGGAAGGGGTCAGGCGGCAATTGAAACTTCACAGTATAATGAGTGATGCCCGCGGGCCACGGGCACAGCGACCTGAGCCTTGATTTGGAGCGATGGATGGGAGATTAAGGGGAGGGTGAGGTGGAGAAATTCAGGTGGGGTGGGGGGTTTGTGTGCTAACAGTGCCAGTGGTCAATCGGGAAACTAATGGATGTGAGCCAAAACAGATACTGACTGGCCCGTTGCTTAGTCAACAGTACATTGCCCCCAGGGACAGAAGAAGAAAACGGAAAAAAAACAGGACAGAGAAGAAAGGGTGAATTTAAAAAAAGATCCCAACTCAATCAAATACCCTTTTGATTGGAGAGGTTGAAGTTTGGAGTGACCTCTGAGCTAAATGGGCTGATTATCGACAAGGCCAACAGAGCCCTGAAGTGGCAAGGTGAGGGGAATTACATGTCAAGGCGTATTTGGGAAATGTAGACAGTGAAAAGTCTCATGTGGCTCTGCAGAAATTTCTCCATCCGTTGCAAAGCATGCTGAGTCGCAGACAGTTTTATTAGCTCTCGCAGGGCTCAGCAGGACCGGAAGCGACACGGCGTTGACGGAAAAAAAAAAAAACCACCACAGCGTGTTGATGCTTGAAGTAGTTCACAAACAGTGTTCTGCATTGTAATACTCTTATTGCAAACTCACCCAAATGGTTACAGAGTGTGAATCACTGAATATTTCATCAAACAAACAATTCATCCACACTGAAGAAATAATTTAAGAGGAAGAAATCTGGATGCAGCTGCTCTGCATTTTGGCTAAGTACTGAGATGAAAGCACAACAGTATGGGGTGTAATACTTGGATTTATGGGGGAAAAAAAAACCTCGATATACTCTTGAAAATAAAATGAAGTCCATAATAGGAAGGTGTTTTCCGCAGGTTGTTTTTCTACGTTGGTTCATTAAATTTGGGCACAACCCTTGTCTGACATTGCTGGCTTGTGGAGATGAATTTATAGCTAACTGATACTGCGAGCTATGTTACAGCCCAGCTGAGAATGCCATTAATGTTTACATGCCATGCTGTCACAGGCACGAGACTCTCATTCATTACTAGATGCACGCTTCCCTCTGCACAGTGATATGGTTGGCAGGTGCAAGAAAATAGTTCCGCTCACAACAAGGTCTGTGGCTTAGCTTGAGTTTATGACACTTTGAGCAACACAAGCCGAGTGCCATGTAGTTCCATCACATTCAAGAGACGTCAGACATCTGGATAGCCGATATCTCCAGAACTCGGCAACTCACACCAAAACATCTAGATGGATAAATAACACTATAAATAAGAAGGACAAACATTTGGGATTATGGGGTGAACTGTTCCTTTAACCCAATGGTTGCTGCTCCATTTCAAATCAACACTGTCCTTAGAGACTGCACTATACAGTATTTTACAGAACATTTAAGAAGTACCAGATGTTTGAATGTCTACTTTTTTCAGACGAATAGGCCACATGAAGAAAAAGCAATTCAGGACAATACTTTGAAGCACTGCAGCTGCTTTCCAGCTAGCTGAAATGTCATGTCTGAATCATTCTCACCACTGCACAAATGCACTTAACATTCTCCGCCTGAATGGAGATGGCACTGTATGAGTGCAAAGTCATGTTACTGCGATTAGGTAACTATTGCTTTAAGCCTTTTTTTCTCCATGGCGATGCTTCAGCATTATTCTGACTGGCACTGGAACCACATTGATGAAATAAAAAACATCTCCTATGCAATAAAAATACTGTACCACACATCACACTGACTGATGGGGCTTAGTAGCTGGATTGGCTGTGCTGAAGGTCTGTAGTGAAGGAAAAAAAGAACCACCAAGCTCCTCGCTCCTCCTGCCCTAAATCGTTAGGCTGCACACGACCTTAATCTGACCCTCCGTGTGTGTAAACTGTACGTGTGTGTGTAAAACTGACAACTGGGAACCACTAGGAAATGACTTTCAATGCCACAAACTATCATTACTGTTCTCACATTAAGGGCCCTGGACGAGTGAAGCTGCTTCATAACAATGTCTTTCTGTAAGAGGACAAAAGGGAGACACTTACAGCATTACTCAATGATGTGTAAGGAAGAAATAACCGAGAAAAAGATACAGAATACTTGAGGACACCTTTAACCTTCGCTTTAAAAGCTATTGTATCAGTTGCAGTAACGCAGTGAGTTAGTAGAATCTTTATAAACTATGTTCAATGCTGTTGACAACAAATCTTTAATAATTTGGGCCATGTTAAACATTAATTAATTTATTTTTTTGTGTAAAGAGTATTGTGTCCATTTGTGCAGCCTGTTGGCCAAATTAGTGTTGGGCCGCTGCACAATTTGGTCTTTGCAAAGTATTTACATCTTTATTTGCCTACAGAGCGGAGAAGTGAGACCTGAATTATAAGTGGTCACTCGAGACACATGTGGAAACATGTGTACTGACGTACTTCAACTTCCACTTGTGATCTGATCACCCAAGACGCATGTTAATGTAAACAGCCTCTGTGAGTGAAAGTACACACAGCGTAAAGTGGGTATCTTGTCTGTGAAGTTAAAGGCAAACTGTTCCTCTAACATCACAGTTTGGTAGGTGAACAGACAGAGCAGAGCAGCAACAGCTTTTTCCTGTTTTTCAATATGAAATTAAATAGCTATGGAAAACTACATAATGCCATGAGCCATGTCCCTATAACAGCTATGAAACCTGAGGTTGTGCACTTGTGAACCACTGTGTGCTGGACTCTTAATTGGCTGAAACAAGGTATGTAAAACCTCGTCTTTCTTCTCCCCTTCCACTGAGAAACAGCCTTCTCTCCCACACGCAGGCTAACATGGTCATGGAGATGGGGTGGGCGACTGGACACATCAAGTGCCTGAGGAGTCTGACACTTTTCGATGGATGAGTCACACAGCCAGGGACACACACACACACACACACACACACACACACACACACACACACACACACACACACACACACACACACTGAACTCTGCTTGTAGCAGGATGACACGCCACAGAACAGCAGGGTAGATATGAACTCTCTCCCCATTAAAGTCACAATTTATGACTCTTTTTGGCCAAGCATATGGGTCCACAGCAGACAAATGAGATGGATGGAAAATGGGCTGTAATGAGTTTTCTTTGTCCTGTACGCTTCCATCCATCTGCACAGCCAGATGTTCAGTGCCTGTACCACCCATAAAGTAAGTAACAGTATACTGTGATGACCAGTTTTGGTTATCTTGGACCATATGCTCACATAGATCAGCAGAACCTGATGCTTTACTGTGCTATTGCGCTGTAAAGATGTCACTACAAAATGATGACAAATAGATGATTTGCTGGTACAACTGGATGCGCTTTGTGTGACACTTAATTGCAAGAACAACTGCACAACTTCCCCCTGGACCAGACAGGGAGTGCCAGTTTTGATTAATGACACTTCAGCTGGGTGAAAGCTGAAAGGCCTTTTAGTTAAACAGTGTCACAATAGGGCTACAACTAGTGATTAATTATTGTCTGTTTATCCATCTTTTTAATTGTCTTCATAATGTGTACAGTGAAGACTGTCCATCACAATTCTCCAGAGTCAAAAGTGACTTCAAACTGTTTTGCCAGACAACCAGGCCAATACATACGGCTGAGTGGACTACTCTATATTTCTGAAGTCTTTCACGCTTTTAGGTTGCAGAAAGTCCTCTTCACAAATAGAACGAAGGGTTTGCACATCACACCTGTTTTGTACATGGAGAACAAATCGCTATACAATGGTTCAACCAGACTGACAATAGAAAGGACAGAAGAGGCAAAGATACCTCTGAGCAACAGCCGAAGAAGAATAGAAGAAATCACCAGTGGTTGGTAGAAGAAATGGCCACGTGAGACTAATCTGAAATACACTTGTTACAGCACTAGTCTGCAATCACACAGTGTTTGCAATTCATTTAATTAGCTCACAAGTTAAGAAACATATTCAGAAGACGGGCACTCGAGGTAATTAAGTGAAATTGTCAACGTTGTAGTGAAGTCATTTAATTTTGTGTTATGTATTTGGAACCGTTCATTGACACATCAAACCAGGCACAGATACTTTTAACCAGCTGAATCGCTGGTGTTGGTGTGAACTCTGGATTTTAGGTGGATGTTAACTACCAGCGATGGTAGATGTGCAATCATTTTTGATGACACCTATTCAAGTCTTTTCATCAAGTGGGAGATGTCCGAAACTCACAATATTTATGACTCTGAATAACAACTCGGGAGGCTGATGTTTTTCCGCTTCGGTTGCTCGTGATTACGGCCTGAAAGCCATGATGAAGTGAACGCGTCATAAGCTCTGTAGGCAGGCAGGAGTTCCAAGTCATTGGTTGCAGACTAAATTAGACACATCGGCGCAGTGATGTTCCACAACATCACACAATATCATCATGACGGCAAGACGACTCAGAGGTTGTACAGAGTTCTCTCCTCCTCTCATTTTCTTTCTATCCATCCGTCCATCTCCTGGGACGTGTGCGGCTGGGCTGAGGTCAGGGGTCACCGTCATCTCCCTGAAGTGAATGTGCTACTCCGGTTTTTGGGTGCATGTGTGTGAATGCAGGCATGACTGAGTGTGGGACAGCTGTCGCCTGTCACGCTCTTATCAAAGTCCATTCAACGTGAGCGCTCTGTGACGTCAGCGGAGAGCTAATTACTCAACTGGCCACAACACAGATGAGTTCTGCAGGAGAGAGAGAGGTGACTAAGCGTCTGCGTTAAAAGTGTGTGTGCGTGTGTGTGAGAGAGAGAGAGATGTGAGGGCTGAATGCCACCCTGACATCTGTCAAGGTCCAGTGTGTATTTGTTTGTGTGTATGTGTGTCCATGAATGTGCACAAAGTAAGCGAAACAACCCCCAGAGTCACCTTGCAGCTATGCCACATGATGAATACACAGCGAAAAGTGTCATCCTCACTCCAATTATAATACCAGCATGCCCTGATGTCCAACTGTGACAAGGGGAGTGTGTGTGTGTGTGTGTGTGTGTGTGTGTGTGTGTGTGTGTGTGTGTGTGTGTCCAGTGAGCAGCGTCAGCACCATCTTTCCGGTTCAGTCACTGTTTGCGCGTGTGTGCAGGATGCCAAGGCAGCAGGTACACAGAGATGCAAACCACGGCTGGCGAGATGACTTAGCAGGCTGACTGTGTACTACTCAAACAACAGCACAGCATCAATGTACAGATACTGGTACTGTCCTGTGTATCAGGCTCATCCCAGGAGAAAATAAGCTTAAAGAAACCAATTTATTTACTGTCATTTTAGGTGACTGTGCTGATCTGACTGACTGAAAAATCAGTTGTGTAGATTGCCTTTGCTTATTTGCTAGACTGAACTCAAAACACTTTTGGGCTCGGAGACACTTTTATCCCACGCTCAATCAAAACAAAAGAAACATCTCTGAATCAAATAAGAATCTTTTCTCAGAGTCAAAAACCCTGAGACCCTTTTTGGTTTAACCAATAACATTTTTTTGCATCACAAAATCATTTTCTTGCCTTTAATGTGTGCAGCCAGTTGGCTGTGAACGTGTATTTGTTATGGGCTCACAAACACAGATTTCCAGCATGTGTGCCCCATGAGCAACTTTCTGCATCATCAGTATCTACTTAACACATGCACACATGCTCTACATATAAATAAGACATACAGCACATAGGACTCACACACGGGTCCAGCAGGGAAACTAATTAGCTGACAAGCTAATGAACGTCTTGCTAGCTCTGCTGGGGCAGATTCTGGGCCAAGCATGCACCATTAAAATGTAATGTCTCTTGGTTTTGAGTTTGGACTCTGCGAAATGTGAAATGATGAATCAGTTTGATAATGTTTGCTGGCTTGTACTTACTCTTCCAATTTATAGTATAGAAACGCATCTCTACCCTGGAACTAATGATCATTAAACCAAGATGCCAGGAGAATGAGGTCACTGGTTCAGGTGGAAATGCAAGATAAAAATAGGCAGAGCGACAGCTGTATAATGCTGTGCAAAATAAGCTATATTTGTCTTTATATTCTGAGCCTTTTTTTACACCAAGTATTTCATTTTAGGGGTGAAAAGAAGCACCTGAAGAACCCTGATAAGATAAAGATGAAAAAAGGGAAAAGTCAAAGCGTTATTTCCTCTGTGGTCTCTAATTACGTAACCATTTTAGTGTGCAGAGTCCCCAACAATGGTCAAGATGCATTAGAGCACAGAGGGAGAGTGAAGGGTAACAGCAGATGGAGAGAAGGGAAAATGACACTGAGGGAGGCATGGAGAGAATCCATCAGCACTGTGGACTGAGACAGGAGTCCAACACATTTAGCAGTACCTCTGCTTTCACAGGAAAACATGTTCCCAAACACAAGCAGGCTTGCTGAACTGCATCTCACTGCGAGCTTTCAATCAAGTCGGAGCTACCCCTGATTGCATTAATCAAAAGAAAATAAAAATAATAATTTCTTTCACATCTCAATACATCAGATATGGGTCATTAGATACAGTACGGACTATAATATGCACCTCATGCCAAATTCCTCTGAAGGAAAATCTCAAGCGTGAGTCATGCTTACGCACACAAAAACACAATCTGTCTGAGTTTGCCCAAATGCAGGAACAGAATTGTTTAATCATAACAAAACAACAGAAAAATCCTCCAGCTTACATGCACATATGTGCACATGCACAAGTACACACACACACACACACACACACGGAAGCACACAGACACAGCCTGTGTTAGAATTATACTTCTTAAAAGTAGAGAAGTAGTGGGAACACTTACAAATGACAAAATGACACACAAGTAACACTGTAATGTGATGTACAGTCCTTCATTTAAGGGAGGAATCTTTGTGGAAAGGAGTGATAAAAAGCATTGGAGAGTAGCTGCATAAACCACTGCAAGACTCCCCTCAGCTGTGTTTATCAGGTGAAAGGTCTTCAACTACCGATGGAATTTCTATTAAGTGTGGACTCATTTTATGATTTGCGTGAAGAATTTCACATTTACATTGCCATTATTTGTATTTGGTTGATTTTTATTGGTTTGTCTTATTTTATGTGTATTAGCTGCTTTCCTCTCCTCATGATCTCTGCTTCCTCAGCAAGGGTTTTTAATCAGCTGCATTGTTTGTTTGTTTGTTTGTGTGTGTGTGTGTGTGTGTGTGTGTGTGTGTGTGTGTGCGCGTGTGTGTGTGTGTGTGTGTGTGCATCCAGTGAAAGGCTAGTGTTCTGTTTGAGTTCACCTTTGACAAGGTCTGCTAGTAAGGGGCCTTTTGGGAAAACAGCTTCAGTGTGTTGAGAACACAGTGTATAGTTTCTGGAAAAAAGAAAAAAGAAGTTTGAGGGTGCAAGTGAGGGTGACGGGTTGGTGAGAGTTTGATGGTAAATTACATCCAAGGAGGCCCTCGGAGAAAACACGCAAGTGAAAATGAGAGTGGCAGCACTGTCACTGGCTGGGCTGCGCTTCATCCAGCGCGCTGCTTCAAGTCCACCAAGGGCTACTGGGAGCTGACAGGGGACAGGGATGTCTGAAAGACTCCAAGGATGCTCAAAACTTGAGATTCTCAAGCAGCCATCTGTCAAGTTTGTTGTTATTTGTGCACTCCAATTTGAAAACCTTTTGCTGGTGTATGCCCGAGGCTATGAAGCGGAAAACCCAAAAGAACGCTCCCCCTTTAACACGGGGCTGCAACTGACAACTGTGCGAAGTGGTTGCTGACTGCCAAATAGATCCTCATGTCATGACTTGAGGGATACTTGGGATTCTACGCTTGGCCTTTCCTCCTCCTGCCATCATCCACTTTGCTCATGATTCAAGGAGGGAGACTTACGGGAGGGATTAGCAGCTAAAACCTTGAGACTTAACAAGTCATTTCAAATGGGATCAGTTTCCAAGCTAATGTTCGGCTAACACTAATGTTAGCATACTAATGTTTGATCTTGGACATAAAGTCTCATCCCACTGATACTTCATTAGTGGGAGCAGCTGCCTACAGAGGAGGAAATGATGAATGAGACAGGACGCAAACATATCATGGAAGGCACATTTCATGCACTATAACTCAGGCCGCCCTCCCCGCACGTTTTAGAGAACTCTTTAAGAAATGCCAGTAATTTAAAAGCAAATATGGAAAAATTAACGGCAAGATTTATTAGGGAAACTATTAGAAAGTCATATTCTTGTTCATATTTTGCCCTGAGCAACTGCTAATGTATCATATTAATTGCTGGATAATGTAATGACTCGTCAGCATGTGAGGAAAAAATGTCTCTCTCAGTGGGTCAGAAATGTAATTAATTCTATTAAAGTGATAAAGTCTATTTAGAGTTTGAAACACTAACCCCCCACAGCGCAGGCTTGAAAGTTGAATGTTTTCAGATTTTAGTTATTATGCAGAACTAATACTGCGTGTGCTTCGAGTCAGACGATCGCTATACTGTATGAGCGTAATGCTGCAGTCCTCCAGTGTGCTCATTATGATCCGCACCATCATATTTTCACTGCATTTTGGCTGTAGTCACTGCTTTCATGTCTCAGGTCTCATGCACGACCTTGTCAAGTTTGCAGAAAGCCATGAATGTTTGACGGTGCATGTTAGAGTATCTGTGCTGGAAAACATCTCCTTAATTAGAACATTATGAGTTTGTTAGTATTCAACAACCGCAACAGCCATTAGGTTTATGGTGCATGCCTACAGTATGTGCAGAACTACAGTTATTCAGTTCTACATGACATTTTTGTATCTTAAAATTAAGAGAAACAATGAATAATGAAAATGAGTAACTTGCAAGTTGAGTAGTGGATGGTTCTCTTACATAAAGTGGACAGAAAGCCAAGAATCACGCTCAGCTTTTCAGTGAGACTGAGGAAAAATGTTCAGGATGACGTGATGCCAAACCATTTTACATGAACAGATTTTATTTAGTTTTTTTTTAACCAATTTAGACTGAAACATTTTAGCCCATTTCTAAAACTTATTATTATTATCACATGTGGGAGAAATAATTATTCAACACATCAACATTTTTTTTTTTTTTTTTTGGTCTCTCACAGTGCTCAGGTGGGATGCTTCTAGGTCTTTTTGGAGTGGTTCTTGGCTCTTGGAGGACTCTCCTGACTAACTTTCTTACTGCTTGGTTGTAAATCCTGCGAGGAGCTCCCGTGCATGGTTATTGATGATGGAGTGATGTTCCTTCCACTTGTGGATAATGGCCCCAAAGGGACTGAGAAATCCATCAATAAACAGTGCCATGTTGCTTAACAATGCTGTTACTTGGAAAAGCTCTTAGCCTCCAGCCATCTTGAGATGTTTCTTGCGTGTAGCTTGGTAACAAATGATTTCACTTGCATTCAGAGGTGGGTAACAATTTTTCATAGAGTGGAAGTGCTAAGTCTTTCTGTAGCACACACAACCAATTAGTGGAATGAGCCGGTTTAGTGCTTTTCTGACTGTTCAAAACCTTTTTCCTGTTGTTCCACTTCATTGCACAGAACTTGCATGATTCCTTTATCTGTGTAGTTTTATTAAGTTGATACCAATCTCTGGTCTCGATTTCAATTTCAAGAAAAAAATGTTGACATGTTGAATACTTATTTCCCCCACTGCATTTACACTTCAACCCTGTTCAGTGTACGGCTGCATGTCCAAACGTGACATTTCATTTTGACTGTGACTGCACGTGTGTTCAGTGTCAGTACGCGTGTTAAAACTACACCTCAGCGACACACTATGGGCCGGTCCAAACACATCGCAGCATTTCAATCTCATGCTGTGGCATGTCTCAGTGTGTGTGTGTTGTGTGTGTTTGAGGCTATGTGTTGTTTTTATTGGAAAACAGCAGGCAACTCAGGAATGTCATTACAGTGGGAGTTGTCCAGTTAATGAGTTTGGATGACTCTGAATCACCTGCTGTGTTTGGACATTCTGCATACACACATACCCAAGCCACCAAGGTACATGCACACACCCAGGAACACACACAACAAAAGACATACACATCACAGCAGTGCCTACATAAGACACAGTGATAAGCTGGTTACCTGCTTTTGACCAGCATCACATTACTAGATTTTTTGTAGTGGAAGATGATGAGACATATGACAGGTGGAAAAAAAAAATCACCTGTAATATACAGTATTATTTAATATTGTCAAAAGCCAAATAGAAAGCAGAAAAACTGAAACGGGAAAGTTGCAACATCCTCTTTTTGACAGGAAGCAACAAATTCTATAATAAATTTGGTTTTAATTAAGATACCATTAGATTATTGCTATCAAACACGTCAGTCTTGCTCTTATTTCTTCATAATAATTCAATAAAAATATCAATTTATATGAGACTGGCAAATTTATGTGTAAAGATATTATATACTGTACCTAAATGAATCTCACTCAGCTTGACTTGCTGACTGAAGATGTTTCACCCTCAGCTGTGACAATACAATTCTGCCTCATGTACCATTTTCTCACGCAAAGCACATAACTAAGAAACTAAAAACCAAAACATAAACCTTAACACTGCCCTTGAGAAGAGACACTATAAAAGAAAATCAATAAATACACCTAAATAGAAAATCAATCCAAATATTCCTCATGATGTATTGCGCTGCTGTGCTGTGCTCATGGGCTAAGATGTACAATGGAGCTGTCTCTGGTGCTGAACATGGCCTTTTGTTCTGACCTTGGCTGATGGCTCTCTGATGGAAGACACAGTTACAAATATAAGGACATCATGTGACTGTCAGTCTGGAGCCTGCCCAGACCTGCCTCTGTCTGTGTGTGTGTGTGTGTGTGTGCTTTTTAAGTTTAATGTGTGTGCGCTAGTGTGTGTCTATGCCGGGACCTGCCACGGCTCGCCACCCGGCTCTCCATCTCAGCAACGTGATGCCACACCGTGAATCACCAAGCAGGGCCATTACTCACTAGGCCTGGCCCTTTCTAAATAACTTCATAAATATTCCATGGGCCAGCTTAAACAGGAGAGTCTGAAAAGTCATGGCTTGGAGCCTCAACGACGCAGTTTCTATTAAGCCCCGTGTTGCAGCGGAAACATGGTGGGACAATTAATCTTTTAGGACTTAAAGCAGCGCGACAACAAACGCAAGAGTGAGAGAGAGAAACAGAAAGGGTAAGAATTAATGGAAGGTGGGAGAGAGGGGGAACTGGGAGAGAGTGACACCTGGAGAGTGTTATGAATTATGCAGAATCTAGCAGCAATGACAGTTAATTCAACCAAAGCTTCCTCCTTTCTCCAGACCACACCTGCACAGACATAAAATATCTCAACAACAGTTGTAAAGGGAGAACACCTCAAAGCAAGGGTAGCACTAAAAAGCAGAATGGAAGAAAGTCTTCTGACCCGAAAGAGCACAGAGACAACCGTCATGCCAGATTCTGAAGTGGACTCCATGTTGTTTATTTTAAAAATGGCCAGACACTACTTGCTTGTGCATTGGAGTCATTTTTGTCAAATTCACGGGGTAGAAAAAGAGCAAATCAGAGCATGAAAGCATGAGAAAGGATTACAAGTCTGAGAGCGACAGATGTTCTTTAGACCCACAGAGAGGGGAAAAAAAGAGGGAGCCTGAAAGAAAAACTGAAGAGTGAGAAAAATAAAGCTCAAAAGAAAGCCTGAAGAGGCAAACAGGGAAGAAAGGCAACTTCAACAGCCACCGGCAAATCCAGAATCCCTCTGTGTTTCATCCCCGTGAGAAAACAAGAAGAGAGTGTCTGGCCTCTGTCAGAGCCACACTGGCATTTCACAGTGACAGAGAGAGCAAATGAGCCTCTAAGACGTCACCGCCGTCACCATTAATCTGCTGTCTTTCTTCTGCCTTTATCCACAAAGGGATGTGGAGAAGAAACGGGGAGAGGAAGAAAAAAGAAGAAGAAGAAGCTGAAATGAACTTTTTTTTTCTCTGCACCAGGGGTTTGGACTGTTTTTTACAGAAACTGGAAGACAGCCATGACTTTTTAATGGAGCATTACAGAGTGCTTGTGTTCTGGTTTGCTTTACTGCCGCATCCACCAGCGGCTCTGCATCAAGGCTCTGCTCTGCACTCAACACGATCAAAGGGTAAAGCTAGCTTGACAGCTATATCATCTACAGGAGCTCTTTGCATGATTTGAATCCCCTGCAACACTTGAGATTATTCACAAGATTCAAATGAAGCTGTTAAGTTTCAACAATAAAGGAGCAGGCTAAGAGCCATGCCAGCCGCTCTACAACGCCATGGTGCGCTCCAAATTTCTGAGCTCCCACTTGAAACTTTCAACTGGAACACCACCTGAAGACGGGTTTCTGACTCAGTAAGTTGGAAGAACCTCACCAACCCGAATCTCAAAATCCAAGATGGCTGCTCTGCGCATCAACAAATGAAAGCTGTGCTAAGTGTATTAGAACTTCTGCCATATTTGTGTCTCATTTAAGTTGCACACACAGTGCTGTCTTTGAATATGTTGCTACAGTGTTTGTGTGAGCAAAATGCCGCATAATGTTTCATTATCCTTGCTTTCCCTCAGGCGTCCATTTTGTTTTTCCAACTTGTATTACTGGAACGCAGTCAGCTGACCTCAGAGGTAAATGGAACAGCACAGTGATGACTTGAGCTAAATGCTAACATCAGCATGCTAACATGCTCACAATGACAATGCTAACATGCTCATGTTTAGCACGCACATTGTTTACCACATTCACCAACTTAGTTTAACATGTTAGCATACTAACATTTGCTATAGAGCGCTAAGCACAAAGTGCAGCCGAGGCTTTCGTCAGTAGATTTCATGATGGTGCTTATTACAATTCATCCAGAGAGGAACATAAAGGTCACAAATATCACAGCAGTTCTTCCACAGAAGACATCTTGACATGTCTCAGTAGGAAAAGCAAAGACACAAATATTAAAATGAATGATGGACAAGTTCCATGCTGGCTCACTGTCAGACACATGGATGTAACAGAGCCATCCTTAATGTTATTAGTAATACCTGTGGTTTTCTTACTATGATGCTATAAAAAAAATGGCCTATCAGTAAAGAGTTTCCACTAAATCACACAAATGTCAAGCTCATGATGGAGTTACAGGAAAAGGGGGAAAACACCTAAATCACTGGACTACATTGTCCAGGAACAAAGTTGAATCCATTGAGACTGAGATATTTCAGTCTGGACTAAGAGTCATAATGGCATCCCTCGAGCCCTGCTGGTTGGGCTAAAAATTATTTTAAGGTATTTCGTTGTAGAATGGAAAAAAACAGCTTGAAATGTCATTGTTATACCTCAAGTTATTGGTGAAATAATGTGAAATAATATAAATCTGACTGAAATACCACGCTATCAAACCTGATAAGACGTTACAGAGACGCAGACACACCCTCCAACACCCTCATTAGTGTCAGGTATTTCATTGTTTCTCTGTTGAAAGGTCAACTGAATGATGACAGCCTGTGTAGAGCTGAGACTCATTTTCTCTCCCTGCTTTCTTCTGGGAAAATGCATGCTCATGCCCCTACACACACACACACACACACACACACACACACACACACACACACACACACACTTTTTCTAATGACCAGCCGTTACTCACTGAGCATTTACAATACCTGCCTGGCCCATGTTACATTAATCCTACTCATACATTCATTAGTGCATGTTAATATACGCAGGGCTAATGGGGTGTGTATGAAAATGCACTTAGCTCTCTACAAGACAAAATGCAGCGCAGCTTACCACTACTCTGGGACACCCTGGCTTCCTCCCATAAGGATAAGACACATATAATGCTCTGTGAGTGTGTGAGTCCGTTCAAATATTTACTGGAGTTGTGACAAAGACGGATGGGAACGTTAAGATATGGGATGCAGTAAATAGAAATACATCAAAATGTTGTTTTTCCTTTCCTGTCCCCAGTGATTTCCTGCAAGAGATTTTTTTTTTTTTACTACCTTTGCATATAATTTTTAACTGTGTGCCCATAGATGACCTACTTGTGTACATGGGAATCCTGTCATGCAGGTGTATGTGCTGTTATTATGGCTGCAGGGAGTCATTCTCTGCAGGTTATAGATTCTCCTTACCAGTTCTTATCTGTCCCGTCATTTTACACACACACACACACACACACACACACACACACAAACACACTATATATCACATCATAAATATTAATGGTAGGTTCAGTCTCCTGGGCTAACAGCCGCAGTAAAGGGGACAATAGACAGCCAATGGGAATAAAAAGGCAGAGAACTGTGAGTCAAGGTCACTGCTAGGATTCAACTCCAGCATTCATTCTTGCAGGGAAATTTCAATGCCATGAAATAACACACTCTTCATCTTCATATTAATATGTCAGAGGGAAAAGTTTGAAAATCTGAAGTTGATCAGACAATCCAGGAGGATCACAATATGCTGGCGCAGAACTTGTAGGTCTGGTTGCATATTCTGTTTATATCTTTTGAGCCAGTTATATGAAATCCTGCACTCGCCCCAGCTGTTTATTTGAGCAAGAAAGTCTCTGCAAAACAAAGTCTTATTCATAATGATGGCCTGGCATTCATCCTAGGGATTTTCGCTCCATTGCATAAGACTTCAACTACATGCTTAGAAAGGCCTTAGAGATAAAGATGTTTCCCTATTTTGGGACAAGTCTGGTTGCTTAATCTGCATTTGATATAAATGAGGTCAAAGCGATATTTCTAAGAGAGACTAAAGGGAAGCAATTTTGGTCGGCTAAGAGAGAAGATCAAAAGGGCATGAGCAGTGGAGCGCACTTGGATAAAAACTAATGAGACACTCCAAATAAAAAAAAGCCCTGACACAGTGCACAGAAGGAAAACATCACAGGCATAAACTGATGCACACAAACACATAGAATTAGGAAGAAAGATCCACCAGCTCACTAATATAAGTAAAAAAACTAAATGCTCAGTATTGTAGGTGTTTATGCGTCACAATGCATCGCACAGGAGAGGTGCACACCAGTTCCCTCAGCTGGACTAAAACCCTCTCGGTCAAGGCACGCTGTCTGGTAGCCACATTTGTGTACTAAGGCAGCGCAGACACCATCTTTCTGGTTAAAATAAAATATATAAACCCATTTGCCTTTGTCGACAATGTGCTCAGAATATGATGAGGACAGGGAGGAAGGTGGAGACATTTTGCATTAGAGCAGAGTCTGGCAGAGATAAGAGCATATTAAAAAAAAATGGACAGGAAAATTACAATATGCTTAGAAATGTTAAAAAAAAAGTATTTCTGCATCTTCTTATCTTGTGTTGAAACCTAGCCTGGCGTTTTTATCAGCGATGTTAAGGACAAATGAGAGAATCTGATGAAAAGAGATGCAGGAGTGGACAGCATTCCTTCATGGACTAAAGTCTAATGTCCTCACTGTGATTTGACACAAGAGTGAAGAAACCTGCAATGCAGCCAAGGCTGAAACCTCTATGAAAAACAGACAGATGAAAAGGGCACATCAGTTTAAAACTGAGCTAAGAATGCCGTCTCCCTCCCTACAGGGAGCAGCAGGGGTCAGTCTGGAGCGGAACTGAGACCAACTCTCGCGTTTAAACAAGTAAAGACAACTGAAAAGGGCACATCAATTTGGAATGGACGTGGGCACAGCATCTCTTTCTCTGCGCAGTGTGCCTCCCAGAAGCAGTATATTAGGCTGAAGGGGGCTCAATGGGGGCGAGGTGCATCACTAAATAATGAACTCCCAGCAGCACAATTACTGAGCATAATGGCTGCTTTCATCTGAACGGGGAGGGGATGTGTGTACTTGTGAGTATGTTTGTATTGTTGTGCACATATGTACAGTATATGCGTCTGTGTGGGTAAAGCAGCTCCTGAGCACTTTCTACTGCTCATTCTGAAGATTCAGTGAGCAAAAGACGATGAAGGAGAAATACTGGAAACAGTGCACTGTGGACGGTGTGTGTGTGTTTGTGTGTGTGTGTCTGGTCACTGATGCAGACTTACGAAGCTCGCCCACTTTCAGGATCTCACAGAGCATCTTGGTCAGCTCGATGCTGCTGCGGCCAAACGGACACTCGTGCTTGTCCTCTCGACTGCTGTTCTCCAGGACGATCTACAAACACAGACAAACAAATATAAGCCTGACCAGGAACATGGGGACCACATCCCCCCTACAGCTCAGGCTGACATCTGAGTCAGCTCATTCTTGTACAAAGCCCCGATATTCCTGGAATTTGGGTAATATCAAAAACAGCATGTAGACCTGGATCCAGATGCAGATTTAAGGCTCTGTGTCACCAGGTGGTAGTGACACACACTGCTGTCTGCCACAGTGTCTTCTGTGACACTAAAACTAGGACTTGAGAGAAATGTTCAAATCCCACAGTTAGGGGCTTTAAAGACGTCATCATTTGATATTAAAATAACACATTTAGAGTATTTTGAGGCCTTGGCAGAGGCATGCACTCTTGGTGTGCTTCGTGGTTTTAAGTATATGTTAAATACATCTGCATTAATTTAAAGTGCAGTGCTGGCTTGTCAAGGTCATTCTCACATAAACATTTTCATTATGGTTGAAAGTATTAGTCATTATTTGACCTTATCTGACCTTCTAATCTATGTGGCCCGAAGCCAAAAAACATAAATGAAATCTTGCCAGAAAAAAAAAAAAAAAAAAATCACTCTAATTATGTGGATGGTGGCAGTGTGCCATAAAAGAGGCCATCAAGGTCCCAATCATTTTAGCTGGTGACAGTTTAATTTGGGAAATTGGAGGCTGTGTTTTCCCCCTCTGGTCCACTGATAAGGGCTGAGTCGGCACAACTAAGACATCTCCTTTCTCACTATCAGGTCCAGAGACTTTGAGAGGTATACACTAACATCAAAATACAGTATACACACACATAATTACAAGTGTGGTGATACAAGTGCACAGAAACTTTTAATTACAATAGAGTGCTTGACAGCTGCCATAAAATGGTTCAAAGCAACCTGAGTTAGAAAATGAAAACACACTAATTCATCAAACCAGTGGGAAGCATCCTGTTACAGACAATGACTGCAGTTATACTATATCTACGGTATGAGTCCAGTACTCAGGAGTATAAAATCCTGTTGACTGTGACAAAAAGACAAAAATGCTTCAAGTCATTACACCGTTGCCCAGGGACTGACACTGAGGCAAATTGAATCATTCCTATTGTCTGCGCCGAGCAACTTCATGAAACGCAGCTTTAGCCGACAGAAAAACTTGGGAACGAGCCACAAACTGCAAACAAGTGACTGAGCTGGAGGGAAGGAGGAAGCAGAGGTGATGAGGAGAAACGTAACACCACAGAAATCACTGAGCAGTATGTGTGTGTTAAGAGTCTCTGCATGGGGTATAGCAGCATATGAAAGTGTCTGTGCATACTCACCCTGATGTAGGCGTCCTGGTGGTGCTTGGCAAAATACAACATGTTATCCAGAGCCAGCATGCCTGGAGGAATCTGGGTGAAATCCACAGCTGGATTCACATGATTCTGTGAGACAGAGGAGGAGGAGGAGAGTGAGACATGGACTTAAACATAGACACACTACAAAATATCCCTTTGACCTTTATTCCTTTAGGTATAATCCAATGAATTCAGAGCACAGTCAATCACACTTGGAGTTAGACAGTACAACCAGGCTCCTGCTGTTGGTACACGGTGGTAACCTTTTCAAATTCCTAAGTTTTATTGGATGAGATTAAATATTCATAATAAAACAAGCAACGAATTAAAGTTTAGAGACAGAAAGTCATTTAAAACTCAAAAGCTAATCTCTTTGCCAGGACTGTGTTAGCATGGTTTATTCAGATGTCAGCATGGAAGTACATGGCATGAGCTTTTTCCAGCATATCCCTGCCCACCTGAAACCTGAGGCCCACACAAAAACAGAAATGCATACATTTCCCATGATAAATAACCAAAACATTTCTAACCATGACTTATTATTTTGTGCTCAGAGGGGAGCCCATTGCTGAGAGTGAAATGTTAATTAAAAAATATTGTTTCGGGGCCTTTAAAGCAGCAAACTACCGCATTCACACCCTTCACTTCACAGTGTCCGTGCTTGCTTTTTGTTTGTCCTCTGGGTTTAATTTTAATCCTTTTCAGCAGCTGACTCTCTGGATGTCAAAATGTCCTTGAATGCACCTCTGAGGAGATTTTTTCAGAAAAAGTCCCTGCTTGAAATGCACTGATGAAGTGATGAAAGATGAAAACCAACAAATTGTTCGCAGTGATGGATTATCTATCGGCAAGATAATCCATCACTGTCCAGAAAACCATGTATATCCATATTTGGTCATTTTTAAGTTTTCAGATAAACTGCTGTGGATTAGAGGCTCCTCTGCAGGTTCATCCATGGTTCCAAATCCACGGTTTTCATTGGATAGTGACACCACCTTTGAGCAAATTTCAATTCTCTCCAAGCTGATTTTCATAACATAGTGAAATGAATAGAATTATGTTTTGCAAAATGGTCTAAAAGAAATAGTAATAGTAGAAATAGAAGTATGTTTTTTTTGTTGTTTTTTTTTTAGTTTGGACTATATTCAAAGCATAAAAGCTCGTCCTGCTTCTCCAGCCTCTACATGAGCGCCTCCAATGACATCTAAATATTGTAGGAGATATGCAGATAGATGCTGCCTGCGCTGTCACAGTCTATCATACTTAATTCCTCCCAGATATTGCAGAGAATTCAAGCGACTAATGATTAAATCCACGGACGCGCGCACAAACACATCACTCTGAGGCTCATCCTGAGTTTAAAAGGTGAGACGGGACGCCGAAGAAGGAGAGCGACAGAAAGAGGAGGAAGGAAAGCAGAGGATGAAAGTGGAACGGAGATCTGGCTCATCACTTTTGTAATTCTGCCTGACAGGAGGCAGACTTATAGGCTTAAAACAGAAACAGGCACCCAGGCACATGCATATCTTAAAAAATACCCTCACATGGACATGTGACAAACATTCCAGCATGCGCAAGAATCCCTACTTAAAGAACCTGAAGGCATTAGACGGCAAACAAATGATCTCAGCAGTGATAAGGTCTATCTGGAGGATTCTGGGTTGTGTATGTGTGTGTGTGTACAGCGTGTTTGTGCGTCTGTGCGTGTGTGGCTGCAAGCTGTCTAGCATGGAAGGCAAACTAAGGATTTCAGGGTGGGTTTTCTCCACACTAGTGGAGACAAGGCAGCCCAATTGTCCTTATCTTTACCGAGCACACTGCAGAGGGAGTGTGGAGGGGAAGAGCCCCGAAACAGCTCTGGGCTTACACTGAGCCGCAGTGGGTTTAGTTCAAGTTCTTATGCTATAGTTAGACCACTGTGTACAACACAAAGTGACACACACACACACACAGTATACAGTTCATTAAAACATGCATGCTTCAAGGTAGGGAGATGACAGACTGATGAAGAAAAGTAGCAAACAAAATCTGTTTTAGGGAGAATGTGAGGAGGAGAAAAAGCCTGTCAGGAGGAAATACGCTTTAACAGGATGAGAAAACTTAGGTTAACTACATAAACAGAGAGAAGAACACACTCCAACCTTCACACGTACATTTAGTCAAATACTATACTTAACAGATTTTTGAGGTATTTGAGGTAAGTATTTCTATTGTATTCTATTTTATATTTAACTAAACTGCATTGCAGAGAGAAATAACTGAACTTACTTTACTTTTCAAATTAAAATGTTACATACAAAATATTGGTTTATAAAATACAATGTTTATATATTAAACCAGTTGTTCCCAATCTGTTTTCCCTTTACAAAGAAAGCAGCGCCTACTTCAGGATCCTTGTCATAATCACTTTCTATGTAAAGGATCTGAATACTTCTTCCACCACTGTTCAAAACCTTTTTCTTCTGCCACAGATACACACACACTTCTGCAGACTTTGAAGTGAAGGTCGATCATGTCCAATTAACAGCCACCCTGTGTGAACAGACCAGCTCATGTTTTCCTTTTCTGACCTTGAGTCCTGCATGTGTGTGTGTAGCAGTAAATCAGAGAGCATCAGAGTGTATTCAGACCCTGCGAAAAACGAGCCAAACTTACGATAAAGCCGAGCTTCTTGTAGTCGCGGGTGTACATGGACTTGCGTTTCTCGATGCTGCCGCTGTTGTTGGGCTCACACTCCACGTCAAAGGCAATTCTCCGCAGCTCAAAGATGATGTCCCTCTGAGCCTGCACACGCAGAGAAGAATATTAAAGTGCTACTCATAAATTCTTCTATCTTTTCTTCCATTCACCATTTTTTGATTTAAGCATGCTTCAGCCTCATTTTCGCTGTCTGGGGTCTTGCAGTGCCCAAGGCAATCTGGCCAACAGCCATGTCTCTCCGCTGCTTTTATGATTTGGCCAACCTAAAATAACTGGTTTTTAGAAACCTGGCCGGTTCGGGCCCAAACTGCCCACAAGTTGCTGAATAAAAGATTAATGACTGTTTACTCCTGGCAGATGCACCGTGCTTGACTGTCCTGGTGGAGGATTCCTCTATAAGATCGGGGCCATTCTTTGCATGCCTGCATGCTCTGAAGCTACCTGTGCAATGTGAGCTCAGTTAGACCGACATGTTTCATCTGCTTACTGATCTGTCTTACCAATTTCTCATTTTAAAAGACAAGGTAGGTGATGTTCTGTATTTTTCTAACTGTCAACAAATTCCAAGAAAAGACCAAAACCAAAAATGACTTCTGACTATCCAAAGCCTGAAATAGCTTGTTCCTCTGTCACACAGAGCTCCATTGTTGTCCAAAAGTTGCACAGCGGCGCTCGGTGACATGTTGCTTCACTATGATGAACAAGGACACTGTAGTTTATTTTGAGTCAATCCCACATCCACCCGTCCTGCTGTTAAAATTCACACAAAAGCACAAAATGTGTATTGATCCGCTGCTCGTAGTCCCCAACAAAGGCACCATTTCCTCCTGTTTGAGTGACGTTGACTAAAAACCACAGTGACCGGCAGTTTCAGGAAATTACTCAGGCTTTTCCAAAAATGAAACAATGAATATGTGACCTGTTTTAAAAGATAAATGTCTTGAGTGCAGGGTTGAGAGCATCAGATCAGAGGCCAGGGAAGTAGAAAATGATTGATCCTTTAAGTTGTTACACTCCATATTACTTCTTTTTGTTGTGCGACTGAGTGCTAATTAATTGGATCTGGATCACTTTTTGCATAAATTCCTCTGTGCTGTTTAAATAAATGAGCTTGTACTTCTGATACAGTATTTATTTTTTAACATGTTACGCTAAATTACCCCAACCAATAAGCTATATGGAGAAAACAATAACAATCAGTCTTGCTGTTCTTCTTCTGCTATATGTTGCTGCACAGAGTATTTATCTGAAGTTTCCTCAGTTCTCTGAATAGCTTTTGTAAGGCTACAGTTAACTGAGTCATGCTGAACAAAGCTGATTTCACCCACTTCCACTCATGACGCCAAACACCAAATCTGTGTTAATGATGTCCCTGTTTTTGGCATCTACCCATTTGTCCATCCATCCCTCCATTTAGCACCCATTCACAGTCCCCCACCTGGTCCTGGGGATCCATCTTAGTCATCATGCGGTCCTCCAGCAGGTTGAAGGTGAGCACCTGCAGCACATACAGCTGGTGGGCCATCTCATCATTGATAGGTGTGGGGCTCCGGATCACGTTCTACAGGGTGTGGAGGACAAACAGAGGAGGGAGGGGGGGAGTAGAAGGGCAGAGGAGAGTAAGTCGGAGAAGGGAGTAAAGGTGTTAGATGTGAAAAGAGAAGGTGAAGGAGAGAGGACGGGTTTGGGGTCAAAAAGACAAGACACGGATTTTGGAGAAAGACGGTACGAGATAACAAAGAGAATAAGAGGATTTGGGAGTGAATGAGGAGGATTAGAGCGCATAAGTCAGATGAGGGAGCAGGAGAGGGAGAAATTAGATTTAGCACAAGGGAGAGGATGAAAGAGAGAAAAGAGGAACAGGTGTGAGAGAGTGAGTACAGTAGATAATAACCAGCGACGTGAGACAGAGGCAGAAGTGGCAGGTGTCATATTCCTTTCTGATATCAGTCTGGTGCAGAGGCATATACCCGAACAGAGATAAAGAGAGACAAAGACAGACAGAGAGACACGCAGAGACTGAGGAATACATTGCAGAGGTGAAGAGGAGAAGGGCATGGTTAGACTTACACTGAGAATGATGGAGCGCAGCTGTTTCTGGGCAAGAATATGGGCCATCTCCTGCAGAGGAAGAAAGAAAAGGAGGGACAAATAGAGGTAGACAGAGACAAGTAAGGAAGAGCAGAAAGAGAGTGAGAAAGATGAGAAGATGAGAAGATGAGACACAATAAACCCACAAATCAAAAACAACCCCAATCCAAGAAAGTTGGGACACCGTGTAAAACCGATAAAACAGAATGTGATAATTTGCTTATTCTTTTTTTCACATATATGGAATTGAAAACATCACAAAGAAGAAATATATTTAAAGTTTTACCTCATCAACTTCATTGTTTTTTGTAAATATATGTTTATCCTGAATTTGATGCAGCGACATGTTTCAAACAAGTTGAGTCAGGAGCAACTAAAGACTGGGAGAGATGGAGGATGCTCCAAAAACACCTGTTTGGAACATTTCACAGGTAAACAGGCTCATTGGTAACAGGTGAGAGTATCATGATTGGGTATGAAAGGGGCATCCTGGAAAGGCTCAGTCATTCACAAGCGAGGATGGAGAGAGGTTCACCAATTTGTGAACACATGACTGTATAAAGGATGTTACTAAATGGGCTTGGGAACACTATATTAAACCATTGGTGAACACAGTGACTTGACTACATTCTGTTTCTATTTACATTTTACACCGTGTCCCAAGTGGGGCTGTACATTTTTTTTTAGGGTTTTCTATGTTATAATGAGAAATGAATGCAGGGAAAATAAACAAAATCTGCCACTGCAACGTGAGCAGTGATCGGTCGTGAGAAACAAGGAAGCCATCCCAAAAAAAGAACTTAATCTTAAAAAGGGGATACTAAATGGACTAACTGATGTCTTCTACAGTGCAAACTACAAAGTGTGCTGATCAAGGGTGCACTTACTGTCAGGGGACAATTTAGGATGTCCACAATGTGCTCATCAAACTACCATATCGTGTGCAGTGAGGAAACAAAGTCAGAGACAGAGAGACATAGAGGGTGAGTGAGTGAATGGAGAAGAAAAAGAAGAGTCTGAGAGGAGGTTAAAAAAATTCATTTTCTGTCAGTGGTGCAGCTTGTGGGGAGGGTCGGGGGCAACGGAGTCAGCAGAATGGTGAAAGACCGCAGGGGATCATAATAAAAGCTTTACTGATGGTCGTGTCCTTATCGCACTCACGCACACACACACATTGCCATCTGTCCTTTAAGACACACACAGCACAAACTGAAACCCCGAATAGTGTCATTAGCCCCTCACACATTTTAAAATGTGTCATCTGTGATCGATCTGCTTGTAAAAGACCCTGGCATGATGAACGGGTGCTACCCCATAACATCACATTATAAAAACTGCCTCCCTGCAGACATGAAACTGTCTGCTATAAACTTATATTACCACACATGCCTGCACCTGAGACAGGAAGACATTGTTCACTTATCACCTAAAACAACCCTATAAAGTTGCTTAAAATTTCTGCTAGCCTAACACATGAATCTGATTTGTGCAGACCCTTGTCAAAATGCCAAAACGTGCAAATTTGGCCCCAGCAAAAGAAGCACTGCAACCTCCAAGTGTGCTACAGTGTGTATGCGGCGGTGCTGCGAAGCTTATTTCTGCATGCCGTGTCTTCAGCTTTGTACGCTGCATAGGAGAAAAGCTGTGGGTTAGCATCATCCATTATTAATGTCACAGCACATTGCTGGACCCTATGGTGCTGATACGAGGGATCATGTGATTAGCTACAGGGCTGTGCGTGACATAGGTGAGAGAGCAAGGGAGAGAGAGAGAGAGAGAGAGAGGGAGGGAGGGAGATGAGTGGAGAAATGAGAGCATGGCTGAGCACAAAATGTCACTTCTGCACAGAGGAATGGAGAGAAATATGAGGAACGAATGAAGGGGTTCTTTGGGATTTTATACATGTTTAAATCACGACTGTTCTATTATGTTTTATTGATACACCATACTGGAGACGTGGTATAAACACATGACAATTCTAACACGCAAAAATGCATACAAAGTACACTGTTACAGTACAAAATGTGAATTTACCATGTAAAGCTGGCTGCATGGTGAAAGTGATGAACAGTACGGTGTGAAGTTGCTGTGTGTGCACGCTGCAGCCTCACCTGTCTTTTCTCCTCAGGAGCTTTGAGGAAGAGAGCATTGATGACAGCAATAGTGTAGGTCTGAATGTCTTGATCAGTCCTGGAATTGGAAGATAGCACAAACAAGATTATTAACTATACAAATAAGAAGATGGCCGTCGCCTGCCCATGTGGTGTGAAATGCATTTATCACCATGTGACAGACACGGTCTTTGAAAGATGAATCAAAATAATTCATATTCACACACAGACTTTGCTGATCCACTTACCCCTGAAGATGTGGGATGAGCTGTCCAATGGTGATCTCTTGCGCCACCTTGTGGTAAAGATCCTGACTGTTGAGAACCATGGACTCCAGGATGGCGAGGGACCGCTGCAGCACTGCTGTGTCCATGGCCGACTTGTTCACGTAGCTGGCAATCTGCGGTTAGAACAGAGCAACAGAGATGAAGGAACCTGAAAGAAACGCTGAATAATTTATGAGATGTAACACAGAGATACTAAAAGTTACAGGAATGGAGGACAGATTAAAAAAAAAAAACTTTCCTTTTGACATGTGGGAATATAAGTTTAAGGTTAAACTGCCAATTTGCACATTTAACTCATTTACATTTTCTATAACCTGACTAATTATATTTAAGGAGGTTTTAAAAATTGATCTGCTGATTATGTTCTCTTGACAACATACATTAAGAAAATGCCAAAATTCCAAACTTGTATTAATCACAGAGGCCTTTAAAGCCATTAAGCGTTTCTTTTCCAGAGAACATACAGTGTAACAGCACTGTTATTAATGCACCTTCCTCTTAAGTCCCTGCTGTGTTATATGAGACTTTTTCTTTGCTCACCTTCTTGATGAAGGCCACAGAGAAAGTGTCCCAGGAGACGATGCCGTGGTCCATCAGCTCCACGAAGGCCGTCAGAGTGAAGGACAGCAGGTCGCCAAAACTACAAGACGACGCACACACACAGACACACACACACCATAGGAAACTTCTCTCCAGCAGATGGCTTGGACCAGTGTATAGCTGCAAAGCCCAGATGGCTTGGAACATAACGAGGAATGAGCGGTCAGCAGAGACAGACAGAGAGAGGTGGTGGAGAGCAGGAGAGGGGACAGAAGAATGCAGTTTCAATGTCGCAACCAGGCTTTGCTGCAGAAAGACAGAAAAATACAGAGACAGGGAGAGAGGAGGAAATGGGACAGAGGTTTGCGATGCAGCGCAGACAGACTGGCCTTCGAGAAACAGCGGGGGCCGTCAGAAGGCCAGCAGGAGCCGGGCAGCACAGTGCGGTTTTCAATCAGGACCGGAAAGCTACATAATAGAGTGAAGTCATGCAGTTACACAAATATCAGGAGAAATAAGTCACTCTGCAGGAGACACAGGAGGCCAAAGCAGGAAACACATTGAACTGCTGATACATCCAAGACATATTACTGCTGGAAGTATTTAATGAGAAATTTAGAAATCATACTGAAATATAAAAGTCTTGGTAGAACAGAGGGGATTTCTGCTGTTTTGTGTTAAAAAAAAATAATTCAGTAAGCTTTAAGATGTTTTATAGCTTCACCAATAGGTTTCACAATACTGACCTCTGCTGCTTAAGACTGGCATTGCAGACCCACCCAGCATTGAGGCTTTTGTTTGTGCACCATTTGTGATATTTCGGTTCTAATTGTACGAAGTGACATGAAAATATACAAACTACAACCCAGACGAAAATGTTGTATCTTACAATCCTAACTTGTATTAAGAAAAAAAAGTAATGATCTGTTGATGCCCTTTCATATTTCAGAGTGAATTTAAGTTGGTTTGACACGTCAAATTTAGCAAATAAAACCAAAATGATAAGAAACTGAAGATACAGACACAAACACTCCTACAAAGTCAGTGGATCAGCAGAGAGCATCATGGGTCAGTGTTGCTGCATGGTAGGTGATTAGTGAAGAGTCAAATGGACAATTAGTAACCCACAGCTGAGGGACGAAAAGCCTTTTGCAGATGGTACTGGGTATTTAGATGACAGTTAACTACACAATGCTACAATGCTAAACATTAGAGGAGAGATTATTTAAGGCAGATAGAACAGAGGAAACCCTGTCGATGGATGGATGATGTACCACTGCTAATAATGTTGAAGAGAAAGTAAGAAAAGTAGCCGGCTCACAGAGAGCCCACAGACAATCCCCTCACCCTGAGCAGCACCACTCCTCGGAAAGAACACCAAGATTTAATCTGGGGTAAGCGCTGACTAGAAGTAATAATACATGTATCTGTACTAAGCATTGAATTCCAGAAATTCAATGGTTTTAACAGATTTCTTGTCTCATTCGGTTTTTAGAGATAAATCTTGGTCTTCTTTCAGTCTGTGTTGAAGAATTAGGAAATTGTTTGTCTCCAAAATCACATGCAAAAAAATTAAAGTGCAACACTGATTTCAAAATGGAGGCCTGGAAGTGGCTGTGTTATACATATATAAAGATAATTTCCCATAAGGCACTGGAGCCGGAGTCTTAATCATGCAGACTCGGCCAGCAGGTTAGGAAGAGCACAGAGCCAATGACGTTACCCAGCCGGGGGGGTAAGGGGAGGGGCTTACCAGGGCTTCATTATCTTCTGTAGTTTCTGATAGCGCCTGCAAAGATTTGAGAAACTTTGGTGTCAAAGGTGGGAAACAAACAACCAAACCTTTCAGTCTTTCAGCCAGCACAGAGCAGGGAACACAAATCACAACCTGCTGACTAGTTAATGCACAAATGTCCTTGAAAAGAGAGACCAGACTCCATGCAAATCCTATTCATAAAAATGACTTGGCATTGTAGAAATTCAGACACAAGCAAACTGAAATGAAACGTCAGTATTTCGTTCAACATAAGCTTTCACACACTGACTTAAAGTACCCACTTTTAACCGGAAAGCCTGCTCATGTGACACTGAAAGCATGCCAAGCAGAAACAGTTGAAAAAGCAGTTTGCTGCCGACCTGACTTTCACACAGCAAGCTTGTGTAGAGATGACAATGCACAGAAATGATCAAAGAACACTTTCATTTAACAGGAAAAGACGATGAAAAAGTTGTCACACTTCAAATGTCTTGACTTAAGGATGCACTGTAAGTACCAAAAAGACACTAAACCCTCTCTGACCGCTGTTAAATTTCTGCTGCATACTGCACGTCCTGATAGGGTCACACATTTTCTCTTATAGATGAAATGCTGCAGTAATTAAATTACACACAAATGACGATTAACAAAGGATTAACAAAGAAAAAAATAGCTGAATAATGTCGTTGAAGGAACTCAAACATCTGTGTGTCCTTTGAGAATCAGCGTCGTACTCTGGTACAGATAAAACCTGGGCAAACACAACAAAAACTGCCTGCATGGCTCAAGATCGTTAGGAAAGTGAGAAAATGTGCTTGTGTGACCCCTTAATACAACAGCTAAAATCCCTCTTCCCTTCATTTTTGAAAGCAATAAGCTGCTTAAAGTTGCACTGTCCATTCTGAATGACATTCAAAACCAGTTGTTCCACGTTTTAGTCAGCAGGGGGCGATATCCACCTTTCAAGAGGAGCTCCTGTGGGCAGCAGCAGCAATCAGCTACAGCACAACATCTCTGGCAAAGGCATTAGATCACAGCAGCGCTCTGCCCTCGAGAGCCTCGAACAGTGAAGCTCTTGAATAATTACGGTTCACCAAGGTGATTGGCAGGCACACTAATGAGCGAGTGTGTTTGTGTGTGTTTCAGACACAGATACCTTTCTGCGTGTCAGTGTTTCATAAGCTCCTTCTGTTCAGATGGCCATGCAGCAGAACCACTTGCTCTCTGTCTCTCTCTCTCTCTCTCTCTCTCTCTCTCTCTCTCTCTCTCTCTCTCTCTCTCTCTCTCTCTCTCTCTCTCTCTCTCACACACACACACACACACACACACACACACACACACACACACACACACACACACACGCAGAGGCCACTTTTAAACTCTCCAGAGCTGAATAACGGATGCGATGGTAATTTACATAGAAACGTATTTAACGAAAGAGCCAGGAGCAGAGTGGAGTCAACATCAGTGCTGCTGTGATGGCTCCTCGCAGCAAGATCAAACAGTGTCCAATATTTGCTCACTTCAGCATTATATGCAAAAAGGAGAAAAGGCTTCAATGATTTCCTGTCAAATAGTGAAAGCAAGTGTAATGCGAGAGGTGCTGCTGTCTCACTCTGAAATAGGAGATCACTAAGAGGTTTCTGCTGAGGAGCAGACATTAAATATCTGACTGGAATTTGACCCTTTTATGCACATACAAAACAATCAGGAGCATGAAAGTGTTGGGATTTTTGCTGTGCTGTAGTAAGAGCGCATTTGACCTTGTGCGAGTGTGCGTTTACAACATGACTGCGTCTGAGCCAACTCATGCAAGAAAACAATTCTTCAACCTATCTTTTCTCTCGCCGGGTAAAAGGGATGAATAATGAGAGTTGCATGAGGCAGAAAACGAGAGAGTCCCGGCCGGATGGCTGCTGCTGCTGCCCTGCCTGCCAGTTTGCACCGTATGTCTGCCTGTGTGCATGTGTGTGCATGTGTGTGCATGTGTATGTGTGTGTGTGTGCGCACACTCCTACTGGAACTTTGCTCTGCGTTTTTACTCTGGCTTGAGCCTTGCACTCACACAGTGTGCTACTGGCACGTGCGCACACACACACACGCACGCACGCACGCACGCACGCACGCACGCACGCACGCACGCACACACACACAAACACACCTCCCACTGGCATCACGGCTGAGAAATTCCACCTCAGCGAGAAATGTCCTCTCTTTTACCTTCAGTGGAGACGGTCTCCAGGGCCCTGCACACAGTGAGTTTTTGGATCTGCTGAACAGTCAAACAGTTGTGTGTAATATCACTCTCATGGTCGACAAAGGTGAACGGGAGCCCCTGGGCGTGTTCCTCACAAGCCAGCTTGCCATCAACCGGAGCTGATGTGGACCTCCTCAAAAACTGAGCTATGTAACCACAGAGATACAACTATGACTCCAAAAAGGTTAGGAAGTAAAACATAAATAAACCACTGTGTGACAATTTGCTAATCCTTTGCTAATCCTATGATTAGATGGAGCGAGGTTCACCACTTTGTGAAACACATGACTGTACAAAGGATATTACTACATGGGCTCAGGAACAATCTGTAAAAAGGCACATTTCTAAGTTTTTAACCTCCACCTTTGTAAAGCTGGTAGATATTGTTGATTATTTCCATTGAATTCCATTTGCTTTCCACACTAGCACAAAGGTAGTGAATAATGTAAACAGATTACTTCAGCTATTAATGACTGCAGGGCAGCAGATTTCTTTTCAGCAACCGGACAGGACAAACGTTCCCGTTATCACTCTAAGTCACAGGATGAATGTACGATTCTAAACAAGATTACTTCAGGTACAGAATAAATTGAGTTTTGCACCACGGCCTGATAATGGCTTATCTGGTATCGAGTGTTGCTGCAGTGGTGCTCTGAAATCCTAAAGTATGCTAAACTACAATCAGTTTCCACAACAAAGGCGTCTACAGACAGCCAGCCGCAGCACCTGATGCAAAAGCGTAAATCCAGTTTAATACAATGATTTGAGGAGTGTTACTAAACTGAGACTCCCTAACTCAGCTGCTTTGAACTCAACCAATCAGAATGCACAGTGCAACTCCAAAGACCCCTCGGATTTCTCACTGACCTCAGGACTGTGTAGGTGCGATACTTTTAAAACTCGTAAAAATTCTGTAGCTCTTTGAAATTAAACAGGATTTATGGCTCTATGAAAACACCGGGAATCTCTATTCCTCCACTCGTCTGTTCCCCGTCGTCCCTGTCAAAGCCATCACACAAAGAGGAATGAGAAGTTGTCTGAGGGGAGGAAAACACAGCAGCGCCGGAGGAAATCCAAAACAAAGGAGACAGACAGACAGCTGACTTACTCAGTGCCACTCTCCACCATCTGAGTGAGCAGGGAGATGCCGTCCAGGTTGATGAACTCTTGGGCAAAGGTGATGTCCCGGGATGCATTGGCCAGGTCCTTCAGAGCCTCCAGCTTGGCATCCATGCTGGACGACTGGATCCGCTCATGAAGCTGGATGGCAGTCTGGTACTAGAGTGGAAGGTAGGAGGACGAAGATGCATTGGTGTCAGAAGGCAAAATGACACACGTACTGTGCCTTGGGATCATAAAAATAGAGTTCTCTCCATCCACAATGATCAGAGTGTTCTTATAAGGACATCTCACTTACAGGAGAGGTGGTCAAGCGCAGGATCGAGCCGTTCTTAATGTCATTGCGATTCTGTGGAGATTTGAAGATAAAAGCAAACATTAGTGGGCACTTGAGACATTTTTTTTCCTCGGACACTGCTGCTGGAGTTAGAAAGCAAGATGACCGGACCTTTTCTGTGATGTAGAAATTTGTCGCGTCAGCAATCTGCAGAGCAAAGTTTTCATGGTTCCCCAAGGACCATCTGAAAGCCATTGGATGGAGAGAGAAAAAAAACATTGCATAATTGGTATTAAAAGGGGAGGACATCTTAAAATAAAGCTAATAGGATTTAAGTGTGGAGACAGAAAGAGAGAGAGAAAGTGAAAGAGAGAGGGCTCCTGCAAGAAGCCCGAGGAGAATTACGTTCAAATCCAAAAGGCGTGCGCATGTGCAGGCATTAAAAAAGCCAGCGCAGACTTACCCCTCGCACACTTCTTTAATGATGGCTGAGAGAGGCTTTTTCTGTGGAGAAAGACAAAACTACATTTAGTCCACAGTCCAAGCTCGCTTTCCTAAAAAAAAAACAGTCAACTCACAGTGAGCTGCAATTACTTTACATTACAGGACTGGCACAATGAGAGGCTGCCCTTCAGGAGCCTGTATTTAACGTTCCGACTGCTGAGGTGGGATCACTGACCATGTCTGTGGCACCATTTCATTCATTATTACTGGAGTCTGTGAAGCTGCTTGCAGATCAGCAGCAATGATATTCTGCTCCACAGTGGTAGAAAGTAAGTAATTACCTTTACTGAAGTGCTGCTCTACAGTGGGTTTACTTAGAGTTCATCATCTTTTTTTTTTTTTTTGCTATTTAATACTTATGCTGCACTAAATTTCACCAGGAAACAGTAGTCCGTTATAATGATTTGACAGATGGAGTTAATAGTTACCTACAAAACACATGATCACATGATCTGAATACAGCATATACCAGCCCAGGTTACATCTCAGCCGTCCACTAGAGAGTGTTTTAAGGATGCTTAAGGGTCTCTTATCCCCGCTGTGCCAAACATAATCTTTTCAAAACACAAAGGCATCAGCATGTGCACAGAATCACAGCTACAACCCTGCACACTAAAATACACACACAGCAATTTGGTGAGCATCTCTATAGAGTCACAATGTACGGAGCGTTGTGGATGATATGATTGGATTGCTGCTTCACTGGGATTTACCCTGAGCTGAGAGAGAGGCTGCTTCAAAGAGCACAAGCTGTAGTGATGGAGGACTTACAGAGAGAAGATAATGCCGGCAGGATGGTGGGCATATATGACAGGGAAAGAAAGGAAAGAGAGGTGACAGAAGAAGAGTGTGGGCTGCTATGTGAACAAAAGGGAGAACAGAAGATAAAAAAAAAAGTGAGAAATAAGCAAATTGAATAAGATGAAGGGAAAACAACAGGAAACAGAGCAAGCAGGAGAGTGGATGATAATGGTGAGAGAGGGCAGGAGAGTGGATGTTGAACAGAGAGAAAAAGGGATTGGAGGAATATGAAGAGCCAGCAAAAACACATTTAGGGGGGGTGAGGTCACAAATGTGAGGAGTGTGTGCGCAGTGTCAGTCAGTATTAGCTTAATATCTGCTCGCTCCACGCTGCTGTCCTCCTCAGGCTCTCTGGGACTTACAGTATGCTGGCACACTACAGTGAGCACACACACAAATGTTCTCAAGTACTCCATATTACAACAGGGCATCTGTTCAAACAGCATTTAGGATCTTTTCAATGTTCAAATCAAGCGTTAAAAATGAGAACAATTTATTAGTATGTTGTGTACAAATACACACAATATCCACCTCTAATAAGGTGTTGGTAAAAACAGCAAAATATACTTGAATAATTCAGGTTTCTACTTCAAATGTTCAGTATTTCTTAGCTTCACTGTAGATTTCTAATGTGCATACTATCAATACGCTCAATCATCAAAGAAAGAGCAAAGGTTCGCAAGATTTCAGAGCACATTAAACCATTTCTGCACTGCCTGGAGCGAATCCTTCAAAGCGTTTTACAGTTTTTAAATTGTATTATTAATAAACTAATACATTTAAATCTGTGGCTACTTAAATAATGTAAAAAGGTAATAATATATTACCACATGTGAAAAATGGTAAAAGCTGCAACCAGAACACAAGTCTCTTAATCTCTAGGTTCTGTGTGACCAGTGCAAACCTCAGATCTTTCTCTTATGTGAGGGAAATTTAATATATATTGTTTTAATGTTCAGATTTTTAGACTAATCAGTTATTTGATTAAGTACAAAAAAATTAATTGGGACTGATTTGGTTGAAGTGGGGGATGTCTGGCCTCCAGGCTGCATGTGGCCCTCGAGACTGTTTGTTCCGGCCCACGAGGCAATTCATAGATACAAAAAAAAAAAGCAGCTGACAAATGCAATTTTCTAGCAATTGCTTTTTGTACTTAATTTTCAAAGGCTAAGAAGCTAAAACCTCATTCAGAAGGACAGCTTGTGAAGGAGCGCCTTGTTGCCGCTGCAGAGCTGCTAGCAGCAGACAAAGTAAAACTGTCAGTTTGCCTTGAAGAGCCATCGCAGAGCAGATTACTGGTACGGTACGAGATGTTGAAAAAACACCGAAGGACACCTCAAGAAATTTGAATTTTCCCATTTTGAGGAGACATGCGGTGAAGTTTGCATCTCTGGCTGAGAGCAGCTCTTTTCCAAACTGACTCTTCTCTTGCTAAAACTCTGTTTCACTCAAGACTGGCTGACCCATACCTGGAAAACTAGCTATGAGTACTATCATCATCATCATCACTACCATCTGACATCTTGGCCAAGAGAAGCAGTTCCAGCCATCACATTAGAGGTTACTGTGATATATGTGTTCAATAACACAGAATGGCCCTCGAAGGATGTTATAAAAATGGAAGTGGTCCTTGATAGGCGTAAGGTTTCCCACCCGTGGTTTAAAGTTTAAATTGACAAATGAACTTCTAAATAAATTGAGATTGTGCTTCCCCAGTTTTCCCTTCAACAACTCCCTTCTCCTCTCCTCTTCCCAAGACCTCCACCTGCACCTTTTATCTTCTTATCTCTGAGGTCTAAACACATGCTTTTCCCTTCATTTTCATCATCCTGGAGTTACACCACCTCCATCATCCTATCTACTCTTGCCCTACCCCATCACACTTACCTTTATGAACACCCACCATATCCCCGTCTGCCTTACTATCAGCTCCACTCCACTGCACCACTGTAG
This sequence comes from Chaetodon auriga, assembly GCF_051107435.1. NCBI lineage: Eukaryota > Metazoa > Chordata > Actinopteri > Chaetodontiformes > Chaetodontidae > Chaetodon > Chaetodon auriga. Next base: position 11,974,977 of record NC_135090.1, on the reverse strand, counting down.
TGCTGTGCAAGTTTCACACCTGGTACATGAGTGGTCTTCACTTCATGCATTATCATGAATGTGAAAAACAAAGCTTTAATCAACAGTATATAATAAAACATAATACATTTCATCAAATCTGATCTTTAGTGAGTCTATATCCCCCATCAGCTCCGAGCTCCTGTTATCTCTCCTTTCTAACTGGGATGATAACAAGCACACGTAATCTCTCTTTCTGAGGTCACTGAGTTACACAACAAGCACACTCCACCAGCTTCGACTGATGCCTGATTGCAGCATTGTCTGAACTTTCACTATAGTATGTCTTTTTCCACTTCTTAAACATTTTAATTTTGCTATTATACAGCCATTATACATGCACTAAAATTAACCCAAAGAGGACATTGAAAAAAATCAATTAGTTAATTTTATATCAGGCTTCTTATACATTTCGTCTCGGTCTGATTCAGCTAGCACATTCATCTGCAGCTGTAACACAACCGAGTTGCTACAGACTATATTTATTTATCTAATATATTTTATGAATCTTTTAATATCTTTATTCGGATTTCATTTGGTTATTATGAATTTTGACATTTTCCTCCTACCTCTGGTGTTTCCTTATTGCAGACTCATGAAAAGTTATGATAACATTTCCTGTTTTTATTGAGTCCGTGTTTATAATATAGTCATTTAATGTTTGTACATGGACTGGGGTGGTGTATGGAGGGTCAGGGTGGGAATATTCTACATTGCAACATATCAAAGGTGCTATACAAATCAAGGCTGATTGACTGATTGACAGATAAGGGTTTGCTGTATTGTATGGCTGTGTTGAATTCTTTCACTGCCCGAAAGAGGCCACACAAATCAGTCAATGCACGTTTAAAGAAGCCAAACTTTGTCTGCAACATAAATTTAAAATAGATTTCGTTTTATACTGCCTCACAGCATACTGCACTTAAAAAGTTACCAAATCATAATCCATTGAACATCAACAGACCATCACAGCTTGTTGTTAAATGCTCCTGCTTGTTTCCCAAACTTATTTTCTACCTGCAAACCTCAGCAGCCCCTCCACCTTGTCCTCCTCCGGTTCTCTATTGCATTTCTGACAATAACAATAAAACGCTTATTGCAGTTGTCTGCACTTGTACCAATTCCCTAGTGTTCCAACTCAAATGCTGGACTCTTTTGCCTATGGGGCACTGAAGATATTTGGAGAGATACAAGCATCGCAGTGTGTTTTATGCACACACACACACACACACACACACACGTACCTAAACACAGTCTTAAAGTCAGCATGGCAGAAATCAGAACTAGGCCCATGAATGCCCAACACAAACAGATACAAGGATACACACATATACGGAGCCGTCAACAAATGAGCACACACACTTGCATGAATAGTAACAAGTATGCATGTTGCCACACAAACACACCCACACACAATTTCACATATGCAGAGTTGTACCCACGTAAACAAACAAAAAAATACACACACACAAATATGCATCCATGCGCACGCACGCTCACACACAGACATACACACTCTCTTTGGGTCTCAAGACAGCGTGAGCAGCTGAAACCCACTCCCCATTGCATGACTCAGACAGCCATATGCTGCTGCAGGGCCTATTGTACAGAGGAGATGCAGAGGGAGGAGGAAGAGGTGGGGGTTGACGGTGGAAGACAAGAGAGGAGGAGGCACAGCGCAAGTTTTCACAGTTACAACAAAAGACAGGGAGGAGGAGTGAGAGGGGGAACGAACAGGAGAGAAAGCAAAGAAGGACAAGGAGGAGGAGGCAACAGATAGGAGGAACAAGAGAAAGATGACAGGCAGAGATAAGAGAATTGGAGAAAAGCGGAGGAAGGGGGGAGGAGGGGGCGATGTGGCTTTGAGAAGTAAAGACGAAAGAGGGACCTAAAGATGTTTTACAGTTCAGACTGCAGCAGCCCTGCTGATAAGGGGTCGTTAAACACAAAAACTCCATCCCTAAATCAACACGTAAACGCTCAAAGACCTCCGGGCAAACCCACAAGCGCATGTACTCCGTAGTTCAATATTTCATTCAGCCACTGAGAAGGGCAATCGTGGCTCCTGTTGTCACGGTGACTCATAGCTTGTACAATCATTAGCCCATCCGTGAGTCACACAAACACACACACACACACACACACACACACAGAACAGGCCATTTTACACACTGTATGTGTAATCAAACAACGTAATAGTAAACATGTCATCCCCCCACACGAGGTAGTCATTGTTTGCCCTAATTATTTCATTAGCATGTTATCAACTGTTGGTCAGACCCTGATGACTGCTGACACACAGCGCTGGTCTCTTATCTGTGGATTCATGTTTGAGCCATGTGCCGCCACACAAACACTAAGCCAAGGATCGGGCAATCAGCAGAATGATTTAATGCTAGAAACTGCATTAGTTTAATCAAAAGCCACACCAGTCCACCATTCAGACCATGATTTACAGCAACCACATTCTGTAAATCACTGAAATTTGTTGTGATGTACTAAATCCAGAATCAAATTATTGACTCTAATGTAGGAACAGCTGTAAGCACTTCTAATTACAGTAAGTTATTATCTGCCGAGTTTTGCACCAGCTTGCAAAACGATCCTTAACCAGAAAACAGCTAAAAAGCTCTTATTTTAAAATGGGGCGAGCTATACTGCACATACCTGAGGGATCGTTTCTGCCCTGATCGTGACCAAGAAAGATCGGCAGACGTCAGAAAAATGAAATTCTACACACCTGAATCTGTGAAAATAGCTGCAGTAACATAGCTCTTTTCATGTCAGTCACAAATATGGTTTAAGATTTAAGATTTGGTCTCCATCATCACACTCAATGTCTTTAAAGCTGTGTCAAACCTGTTAAACATCTTTAATTAAGACGCTTCTTTTGGGTAATTAGTGTAATTGTTAGGAACAATTCAAAGCTGTATCATACCCTGATCACATCCGCCCACCCCCTCCAGACACCCCCCCCCCTTAGGATTGAGGATTACTGCTCAATAGTGTGTTGTATAAATCTGCAAAACAAAACATTTGCTAGCTTTTCTGCTATCATCTTCACTTGAACAGACAGTAACGGATGCTGATACTAAGATAAGTCTTTTTGTGCTCAGACACCTACCTGGTCTATCTCCATGAGCTTGGGGAAGGCCTTTGGCCACTCAATGGCCACCTTGACGATATCTGCCGGAGGCGGCATGGCTGAGGGGAGGTGGGTGGTTGGTGTGGGTCTCGCTGCCTCACACCTCTGTCACTACTACTGGAGGTAGCTCATCCAACCCTGCAGGACAAGAGTGACGGGGAGGAGAGGATGGAGGGTGAGAGGGGAGGGAAAACAGAGGTGGATGGGAATAAAAAGAGAGGAAAAATGGGGCACGTTAGTCAAGAACAAGGTCTAGTTACTTGAGAGGATGTTTGCTTGCGTTAGCTTCCTCTGACTTCAAAGAATATTACATATGACTAAGGAGAAAAGGACAGCAAGGGCAGTGCTGAAAAATACATAAGACATGGATTCAAGTGCAGCACTGATAATTTCATGTTTGCAGTAGAAGCTACTGAACAGCTCAAACCAATAATTCACTTTCCTACAACATAAGGTTTAAATGAGTCAACTGACCTACTTGCATCAGTTAACTGTTATTTGTACAGACACGCACAAAGTATACACACTGGCCCCTTATATTATCATACCCCAAAACCATGTGAGGTCAGGTTTCCCAGCTGCAATGCATGAGGGTCCATCTTCAGTGCTACTGTAGCATATAAACCACATTCAGATGCTATCACTAGTCATTAGCCCACAGCTAGAACAAGCTCCCCTGTTTGTGTCATGGTTGACCTTAAAAACTAAGCACTTCATGCAAATTCCTGCAGATACCAATGCTTAAAATCACATTCACATACACGGTTCAACTTCTAACACCCACTTGAACAAACTAAAGCAGACAAACCATTGTTTTCATTTGTCCTATGAGATTTTTTTCCAGTGGTAGCCTAATTTAATTTGCAGCTGTTGACACAGAACATACGGACGTGCCGGTGGGGCAGATACACTGAAGAGCTTAATTCAAATCGAAGTTGAACTGCTAATGGGGTCACAGCAGTGAATCGAAAAGTTACGTTTTTAAAGACCCACTTTGTTTCAGTGGGCCCTCGTCTCATGTTCGCTCATTTAAACGCTGCAGAGGGACACAAAAAACCTCAAGCAGCAGCTTGCAATGACTTCCAGAGTGAAGTCTGTGACTCCTTTCAGACATTTTCACACTGATGAAAGTGCAAGAGTTCCTGCAAAGCAGCTCCGTCTCTCTTTCACTGAAGTGAGGGCAGTGATGTAGCAGCACTTTGGCCACAATAGCCAGCAAGCATGCAGGACTTCTTTTGCCAAATTCCACAAGCTTAAAGGGGTATTCCTCCAATTTTACAAGCAAAGGTCAGATTTCTCATCATGTGGAGCACAAACACAGCCTCTGAAAACATTTGTGCTATGTCAACTCAGCTGATATTAGCTTATCACAGATGCATCCTATTGCAGAAATGTTGGGCAATATGTCGCAAAATATTGCAGTAAAGAAATGCCATAAATGTGCTTGAAATATTTTAGAAACAGTGCCTCCATTACATAGTTTGTCCACCAGAGAGTGCTGATAAGCATACTTTTCAACTGTTCGCTCTGTACCTTTGTTGGTCAGATGTTTTAAAGCCAAATTTCAGGGATTCTTACCAAAAATCTTATTATTGTATGTTATGTTTATGTGTGTATGGGTGTGTATTTGCAGATGTGTCAACGGATGTTTTTAAATTCTCAAATATCAATATTGGTATCGACCTAAAAAATCAGGTGTCGGTCAGGCTGCAGTTTGGAATTGTTAAAATAAAAGTCTTTTTTTATAAACTGTGTGTGGAGTTTGAAAGGCAGGAAGGGTGTCTTTTTTTTTTTTTGTTCTGTCTTGCAAGTCCCCCAACTTTATGACGCAATACCAAATCTGTCTTTTAAAAGAAGGGGTGAAATCAGGGGGAAAGATGCTAGGGAAAGTCAAACTTAGAGGCGAAGGCAATGCGCAGAGAGAGGACAAGAAGGGACAGAGTGAAAAAGTGAGATAAGAGCATTTGTTTGATGTTCAGTCTCCAGTGAGCCACAGAAGTGAAGTACTAACAGACACCAGCAATGAAAACTGTCACGTTCTCTGTCTTTCACTGGTCAAAAATGCAATTAAAATACACAGACTGAAGCTGTAACTGTCACCATGTGCACGCTGGTTCAAATGCAACAAACACACCGGCACTCACTTCTCTTTCACGCGAACACACACTCAAATATTGAACATATAATCCTGGTGTGGCTCCTCCCTGGCTTCAGTCCCTGTGCAGAGGACTCCAGTGAGGCCAAAAAAAAAATCCATGATATGTGACAGAGGAACAGGCAGCCGGATTGACCTGAAACCCTGTGGCTTTCTAAAATAAGCCAGTTAGGAGCCCCATGGTGGAAAAACAGCCAAATCACAGTCACTCCGAACCACACAGGGGGAGCGGGGTAAATCCACTTATGTATGCTTGCAGGGGGTCTAATGAAACCCACCACTGCACAGTTATCAAGTAGAAAATGTACCATAGATATCTCCAAAACCGACTGAGGAAGGCATCAATAATTTACCTTCGTTGCCTGTCTGGAAAGCTTGGATCATCCTAGTTCCTAGTGGAGAAGCCTGTTTACATATTTAATCTCAATTCATAATGCATAAAGGCGGGCTCTGATTAATTCCTGGGAGAAAACTATTGAGCAGAAAAGTGTGAGTGTTGATATATACAGCCTGTGTGCACGAACACAGGCAGAATAGTGAGTGATGAAATGTGCATTTCTGTGTGGATGTCTGGAGCCTCTGTTACTGTACGCTACTGTGTCAGTATGCATGGGTGTGTTTGACGAGCATGTATTAATTTAAAGATAGTTTACATAATAAGACTGGCCTGGCGTTGCGTGTGAGTCACCCCATAATGATCCACATAGCCTTTATTCAAGGGCCCGTTGCCATGGCAGCCGCTGCATCAATAGCTCGAGATGTGGATGCATCTTTCTTTCCGAAGCGCGTGTCATACTCAAGTCACGTTTGTCACAACTCCCCAAAATATGACTCACTCCACCCCTCTGCTTTGAATTTCACCACTGAATTAACAACGAGCATGTTCATTGAAGATTAGAGTGGTTTCGTAACATATGTTAAACACTTTCGGAGACACTTTGCCTTACAGCTGTGTATCTCTCCGCTCCCCATCCCCTCTGTCCCCCCTCCTCTGTAACCTTATGCAGAGAAAATGTCCATTCTTGGACAAACAAGGTGGCGAATGAGATGCAGAGGGAGAAAACACTGAGATGGATATGTAAACATCTGGATAAGCACAAACAATAGGCTAATTGCTGAAAATGTATAATTCAAAGAACATCAGCAGCACCATCCTGTTTATTCTATGTTTGAATGAAAAATGTGTCTCGCAAAGACGAGCCCTGCTGTACATACATGCACAGAATGTGTGACTCTGTGCACAGATTATCATCTTTCTCCACAGTGACTGACGACAGACAGGTAGTCAATGTGAGCTATACAGCTGCCACTCTTGACACCAAATGTCACAGTATTTAGCCATGCTAGAGCTGCATGAGTCTAGGGCAGGGCTGGCCAAAGTACAGCCCACGAGCTAAAGTTGGCCCGCCATAACGTTTGATTTGGCCTGCCAGCTGTTTCTTGGGAAAAACAAAAGTACTTTAAATCGCTTTTATGCGGTTTTCATTTTGTGTTTGGTGAAACTGTTCTTTAAAGATGCAAGATGTGCACAGAAGTCAGTCAGTTAAGGGAACAATAACGTTAATACCCAGACTATGGGTCATTTGTTAGCTTATCACAGCACGTTGTGTATATGTTGGTGGATGAGTGATGTTAAAGTGCTGTACAGAAATAGCAGAGATGTTTGAGGCAGTTTTGAAACAGCATCGCCATGACCCAACAGATTTTTCACCTGTAAGATGTCCTGCTCAGTATGTGCGCTGGTCACAGTTCTTTAAACACATTCAAGGGATCCTCATCAAAAATATATATTTGGGTTATGTTAACATAAAAAAATATAATATGGGAGACAAATATATTGTTATTGAATATTTCAACTTCCTAAATATTAGTCTGAGCCTCTGTAGTCCATTATTAGTTAGGTCTATTGTAAACATCCAAATTTACATTGTGACTTCAGTCTGGTTCAGACTTCCTGTGCTTAATGCATCTGTGCAGTGAGTGATTATCACACACTTTGGTTTCACTTCCAAATAAAGTGGCCGAAGTAATCTGGCTAAACTCTGACTGTCTAACAGCTTCTTTTTCCTGCCCAGTCAGACTTTGTTGCGGTGATGTTGCTGTGTTCCCACACTTCAGCAATTAGCTCGGCCATTCCTGTCAGCTATGACAGTACTGCGCTCACCAAAGTTCCAAAAATAAAGACCCAAGATGTAATAAACGGTATTTATACTTAAAAATGGAGAGTGGAAAGTCTGAAGTCAAAACACAAGTCTGTCCCTCTGACTGAGGATTCAGCTTTGGTTTTCCAGTAAACACCAGTGTGTGTGTGTGTGTGTGTGTGTGTGTGTGTGCGTGCGTGTGTTTCTGCTTGTGTGTTCCGAGCACCTTGTCATCATCTTCCGAGAACTACAGATGACTCAGAGATGGACGGCCTTGAGGCTTATTGATTGGAGACACACACACACACACCAGGACACACACCTAGCTCATTGCTGACAGGCACAGTAAATCCCTTGAAAATGGGCTCAAATGTAATTGAGAGACACAGCGGTTCAACACACCAGCACACCATGAGCAGGGCTACAAACGGTCCAGCTCATTTGATCAACATGTTTTCTTGCAATCGACACACACCGCTCCGGGGGAACATCTTCTGAGAAACACCTGATTTTTCTCAGGTGTGTGTGTTTTTCTCCATATATTCTCTACAAGTCATCATGAGTGTTTACGATAGCCTGGAGGGCTCTGTATCAAATCCCCAATCTGTCGCTCTGGCATCTCGTAGCAACCTCCTCACAGTGTAAATGAGACCTTGTTATCGAGCTGGCTGCTGTCAAAGCTCATCACGTCAGAGCAGGTGATTTGCTGTGAACCTGGTTTTGCTGAGCGTGAGTGCGTGTGTGTTTATTTTTCGCTTTGCCAGAGGGTCAAACAAACTAACGGGACATGTTTTTTATTTGGAGAAGAGCGCTCTCAGATTTTCAGGGTCTGACCCCGCTTCTTTCCTTTCTCTCCTCTGTTCCCCCGCTCCTTCATTTTGTCCACCGCATCCGACGGTTTCGTGCTTTCATCAATCTCTTCTCCATTTCCCGGCAAGTCTGCCTCAACTCAGAACATATTACTTGGCAGAATTTGACCAAAAAGAACATAAATCAAGCAATGAAAAACATTTAACAGACTCTCCCTTTTCATTCGTTTGACACACATTTATAATCCTTCCATTGGTTTAATTGCACTAATGTACTGTATGCAATAAAATGCTGCCAAAACCATCAAACCACAAGTCTAACTGGGCTCCACTCCAGCAAGGTATTGTAATATATGAATGTGTATTTGTGCAGTTAATCTGTCTTAAAACACTCGCCCACCTGCTGTAACCAGACAGGCATGTGCCTCCGGGTTACAGTGGCTAAAATTCCTCAGGATTAGCTCCAAAAGAGCGGGGGAAAATAAAACTAAATCTCGTGTTACCCTCAGAAACCTGTGATATGATATGCTGCCAGAGGTCGAAATTAAACAAAACCATCAATAAAGAGGGGAGAGAGGGTAAGAGGAGAGGAAACAGAGGAGGAGAGAAGGCCTGTGATTTGTCGGGCAGCAGAGGAGTGCTGGGTTTCACCTCAATAATTCACGATGTGTAATGTGAGGGGGGTCACACCGTCTGTAGCAGGAGGAGGGAGGGAAGGAGAAAGAGAGGAGATGGAAGCGATGGAGGTGAGAAATGCGAGTGAACATGAGCGGAGGCACAGGGGGAGGAAGGGAGTGAGAGGTAATAGAGATTAAAGGAAGACAGGCTCAGACAGTAAACATGAAATAATGACATTAGAAGTAAATCAAGATAAAGAGTATAAAGTCATATTATGTTGGAATATACAACAGAGGATGAGAAAAGACGTAAGGAGAGAGGAGGAGGAAGGCAAAACGGAGCAAGTGAAGAACTAGAATTACTGCCTCGTGGTTGTTTTTTGCCTCCACCGACCAATCAAGTAGCAGTTTACATCCATGTCTGTCCAGACTCACATAATATACTGTATGTAGTGAAGACTTTGAAGGAATTTAATTAAAGGTCAAGTAAAAGTATATTTTTGGAGTGCAGAGTACAGAGGACTGATAGAGAGCGTCATCACATGGTGCCACGACAATCATCTGAAGCTCAGCATGAGCAGAAACAATGAGCCTGTGGTGGACTACAATGCTTCAAATATAGATATTGCTGCAAAGAAACTACAAACTGTAAAATGTGGATGCTTCACACACATCTTCAAGCACAGAAGATCTACACAACCAGCACAGTTTCAAGGTGGACACCCAAGATGATTGTCACCAATCCAGCATCTGACCCAATGTGAAATATGGTGACAATCTCCCCTTCAGTTCCTGGGTGAAGGTGTTGAAAAATGGCCAGAAAAATGTCATCACTTGTACAAGATAAGATAATAAAAGAGCAAAAGTTACAGAACTGAGAGGAGGGAATGAGAGAAAAGAGAGAAAGAGGGTTCGAGAAGCCAAATTTAACCCTTCCCAACATGTACCTGGAAGTGGACTTAAGAACAAATTGTCCACAATAGAGAAGCAAAAAGCAGGATGCAAAAATACAATGAACTGATCTACTGCTGGAAGTGCAGGTGATTTCAGCTCTAGCTCTGTTGAAGAATCCAACATCACCACTTTCAACCTGCATGTAACACGAAGAATTTTAATTAAGACATCCAAGAGTAAAGTGAAAAAATGAGGATGCCTATTTGCTGTATTTAAGGAATTTTAACACTTTGAAGTAAGTTTTAATTAAAACTCCATCAGGAGTCGCTCACAGAGAGAGAGAGAGAGGAGACAAGTAAGAGTGAGACCGGGGGCATGAATATCAAGGGGAACATGATATAAGTAAAGTAAACCATTTCCTGCCAGCTCCTCCTGGGACCTTTTACAATGAAGCCTGGTGGTGTGAGAGAACATGAGGCAGCAGTTTTCAGACAATGTCAGTGTGACCAACCAGCAGTTCGCCCCGATGAACCTCCGACTTTAAAAGCACAGAAAAGCCTCTGTTAACACATTCACTAAATTATCACCCTTCTTCCCCCTCAAACTATGTCAAGATTTGAATTCTAGGTGATTTGAATATGACCCCAGTCTTTTTACATTTAATTGACACTTCATTTGGAGCAGCCTGAGCAGCCTGACGCATGCTAAACAGCACACTTCAGACCTCCTATGCGCTCCCCCTCAGCAGTTTTGACACATGACATACATATATATGTGTCAGCCCACAAATTGATTCCATTGATGCCTCTCTCCACCTACATCAACTTTACTACACGCCGACTCACTGGATGTAGATCGTGAGCACAAGCCTGCCATTGGTCGCCTATTTCAGGCAGTCAATGGCAGGCCCTTCCGCTATTTGTGTGTTACTGTTTTCAAAATCCCTGTTGCTATGGGTAACGCCAACAACAACCTCTAAGCAAGCAACCCACACGCTGATCTATGCTGAAAATGGCACATTACCCAAACCCTAACTCGGTCACCAATGGCACGAATGGAAACAAACTAGCAGCTGTTACCTTTCTCTTGCCGGGAGTTTTCCCAGACTTTTATGCATCTCTCATCACCTTGTTAATGAATCTTCTCGGGATGTGATGTCCCAGTCAAGTTTTTTTTGGTTGCAGCTACTAAATCTAACACATTTTATTTTTCATGAGCTCCTACAACCTTCTCTTAGTTCAAACACTGAAGGGTGTATCTGCCTTTTTTAAATGAGCCCTTTTTGGGAACTAGAACAAATACAGAAATAATTGGCACCAACTATCTGTGATCAAAAAGTTAGAATACTTTTCTAGCATTATTTGTTGCTCAAAACTATGAACTCCTCTAGCTCTACCCTTCAAAACTGGTCATTAATCTCCAGCAAGTCTTCCTCATGAAATTTACAGACGCGAGGTCAAACATCTCTCCCACTGACAAGATTCTATTTTTTGACTTTTCAAAAAAAACGACCAGAAATTTGGTGCAACCTCAGCCTCCTACAGTAGACCACATAGGCATCTGGCCCAAGTCTAGTACTTGTTTCAAACACGTTATAGTCCAGCCACTTCTTAAGGAACTCTGACTCACTCTAACTATTATAAACAATCTCAAGCTGGAATTATTTTGGCTTTGAGAACATCTTAATCTGTTATTGTCATACACAAGCAGCAACATAAAATCAAATTTGGGAGACCAAACATGCCAGCAAGAAAAAAAAAAATCCTTTGTAGCCCAACACATACCACGAAGAAAGCAACATGAGGCCACCCTGTCAATCAAAACCGTTAGTCTTAGACTGTAGAAATGGATCCTCTTTAAACATCCACTTCTGGCTGCTAAAGCTCTCGTGCATAGAGAGTGTGTGTGTATGTGTGCACCATCAAGTTTCACAGTATCGTGTGCATTTTGAGTGTGGGTGAGTGTACATGCTCATGGTTTAACATGTGTATTTCAACAGATCTATATGCCGACAACTGTGTGTGTGTGCATGTGTGTGGGTGTGTCAGTGTTAACCTATGTGCTGGGTGGATTTCAAAAGAACCCTTCTAGCTCTTCATTTGATGACTCTACAAAGGGTCTGCGTCGCCGCAGGGGCCTGTGTGGTTGGTGTGTGTGTGTGTGTGAATGACGGCCCACAAAAAGAGCACCATCTTTTATCTGAGAGCTGAGACAAAAGGCCACCGACATGGTGCAGAGGACCGAGTTATTGTTGCTCCGAGCGTGACGCCTTCACACGCCTACACACACACTAGCCAGAGGATGGTAATGTTACACCCTTAAGGCGAGGTGTGTGCATGCCAGAAATACACACACACACACACACACACACACACACACACACACACACACACACACACTTAAAGTGTAACTTAACTCCAGTCTGAAAGGCAGTGTTTTTCTGCCTGTTTCACCTCTGACCATATCCAGTGGCACTGATAGGTGTGGTTTGGTGGGGTCAAAAGTGTGCTCTTTAGCACCTTTAACCCCACCCAACAGTGATGTGAGTGCACCTGTACATCACTGCAGCAAGCTGAGAGGCTCAACCAAAAACAAGCTTTGAAACAGGTGTTAAGTTTCTCTGTGAGTTCATGTTGAACTTCAAGGTGTAGAATGTAGAACTTGATTTATGTGCCACCCCCGACCACACCAGCACCGTTAGATGAACTCAAAACCTCACAGTACCCCTTCGTGTTCAAAATGTACTAATTAGAATTGTTTTTGAAGTGGATTTTAACTATAAATAATACAAAGGTTGATAAAACAGTGGCTGCTGCAATGGTTTTTCACTGCAGTTGAACTTTCAGTGTTAATGTCTAAGTTTGTATTCAAACCACTACCGCTGGAGCATTTGCTGTCCAGACTTTCTAAAAATCAATCTTAATATGTCAAAAAATGGATCTGGGCTGGCAGAACAAGGCTCAACTGTTTGCTAACTAGTTTTCATGAGTCTTAATGGCAGCATTGTTTAGGGGTTATAAGTTGTGGAGATTTTCTTTATCAAATCATAAATTCCATTTTATCATATGGGCTGAGCTACTCCACAGAACCCCCCCCCCCCCCCAACAACTGCACAGGCAGCCTCTGGAGTGCAGGTACTCCTAATTGGGAATCGCTGATGTACAATAGTAAAACAAAAATACACCATGGACTCTAGAGTAAAGAGAGAGTACACTCAAACTGAGAATCTTAAAAACACGACTGTGTTATGCCCAAACCCTCCTCAACACACACACACACACATACACATACACATAGCCAACAGCCAGCCCACAGGAAAAGCTGCTGGCTCCAAGACAAAGGGCTGACAAAACAGCTACAAATAAAAGGAAGAAGACAAAAGGAAAAGGGGGAAGGCTGGGGTCAGGGTTTAGAAACATGCTTCTAGATTTAAGCAAAGAAGGAAGTACCATGCTCTAAGAGACTTAACGTGCATGTGTATACAAACTATATATACACACACACATATATGCACAGACACTTTTTTTTTTTGTCAATTCAGTAGTGTCTGGAAATTGCACTGGCAAGCATCAAAGCAGACTGGTGGCTTCTCTCTGTGTCCCTCCCAGCACGTTTGTGTCACAAACCCTCCCTGGTTCTCTCTAAACTGCTGCAACCAGGATATCCTGTCAAATGTCAGTACCAGCAGCTCGTAACAACTCTCAACAGCAGCCAACCGATCTCCCACTGAGGCGTGAGGCCTTTAACGGGACACAAAGTAGACTTTTGCACTTAAACTGGTGCACGTACTGTATACTAAAACTACTGTATGTGTGTCCGGATACCTAAATCTGCACACACAGGAGAACAAGTGAAGCATGGAGCTACAGTGTATTGCTGAGCAAGGTACAAGTGTAGCCTAAATAGTGTGTTGCAAGCAGAGCAAGCCAGCAATTTGAGGTAAACAAGTGAGTCAGAAACAATTAGAGGTACTTGGATGGCATTCTGCAACCCAGATAATCAAAACACTGGAACATTTAGGGATGAGGAGACAAAAAAAGAAGACACTTGCTGGAAGGAAAAGAAAATACAAGGCGAAATTAGGCCTGCAGGCACACAACTAATCCATAATGTGTATTGTGAAAGAACCATGTAGTATTGCCAAGTAATTATTTTCCAATGCAGCAGATTTATCAGCTGTGTAAGTATGTTCTTTATTTGTTCCTTCCAAAATCATAAACTACTGACACCACATTTCCACCCCCCCATCCCCCCAAACCATGTAGCCACAACGCTCAACTGCCTTAAAACATATCCGTTCTCTGACATTTCCATTCTTCTATGGTTAGATGTGGAAACCGAGTCCCATCTCGAATCAGCCAACAAGCATGTACAGTACGTACCAAGACATTCCCTACTTCAGACTGCAAACATCTAACCACAGTGTTCGTGCCCACTGGTGACACACTGGAGAGGAGAGGAGGCAGGAGAGTGCGCAGAGCCGCACCCTGAGGCCTACTGCATCCTGTGTAACATGAAGACAGTGTTAAAAAACACACGAAGATGTGAGGACTCACCGGAAAACTTGACAACCAACAGGCTTGGTAGTTCTTCTCTCAATCAACCTGCTTCTTGTGCAAACAACTGCTTAAAGTGGAGAGAGAGAGAGAGGGCAGCTCTTTCCTAAGCAACTTTATTATCTGTCTGCAATCGAAGTGCCTCCAGCATCACAAACCATAGACAAAGACCTCACAACGGTTTGTGCAGCGCTTCGCCTCAGGCAAAAGAGCGACCGAGAGAGCTCCGCGAGAGACAGACAGAAGGAGGAAGTAGGCGTTTGTCAAGAAAAGAGGAAACAGGTCTGTCTGCGAAAAAAGCGGCAAAATTCAAAGATAAGAAGACAGCGAGCAAGAAGAGGCTGCTGCAGTCTGAAGTTAAGATTCACGTGTTAAGAGGCCGCTGATCAAGATCAACCCTGTGAATTAAAAACTCACTTAATTGAGCTGATTGGATTAATTATGGATAATCATATCATATAAATATCTCATTAGTGTGCCCCTCTTTCAGTGCAGTGCTGTGAGACCGAACTACTGGAGCCTTGAAAGCAGGTTATCTTAGTTTTAGCATAAAGAAGGAACTATGGGGAAACAGCAACCCATCCACCAACAGCTCTGAAGCTCACTTATCGCTTTATATCTCATTTGTTTAATCCATACAAAAGCTGTAGTATGAAAACGGCACATTGTGGTTTTATGGGGGATTATTCTTGGCCTGATGCAGTATTGATGTAGTACAGATTTTTTTTTTTTGCATTTTTTAAATAAATTGAATCCAGTTTTTATGCATTTTACAATTGATCCCGTTTTTATCATTCAATTCTGCGATTCGGTCTACATTTTCTCAAGTGCTGGCAGGTGGAGTTAACAATAAAATTAACAATAAAAACGAAGCTCAGCAGAGGGTGGCAGCTATTTAAGCAGTACCAGGTTTGTAATGTGCATTTTTAAGTGCACAATAGCTAGTGTGCTATTGAGCGAGCTAACGCTCATAAGCGATCAAGGATAGCTATCTCCACAAGTGCTCAGCCAGTGATCCATGATAAGACACAACTACGTCAATGAGCACTTGAGCAACACTTCAATGGCTACTCAGCGACAATGTTTCTGGACATCCTTGATTGTTTTGTAGTTTTGTCACTGCTAGTGTGAGCATACAGTTAGAATAAATGTTATGGCTTCTACAGTCAAATGCAGGGTTCATTTAATACTCTTCTTCAAAGAAGGCTGGGGAATAGGTGGTTACCACAAACATACACACACTTTCACTCCCCCCAATCACCACTGATGCAACAGCAGATTACAACAACCGCCGACAGAATGAGTCAGATGGTTTACACTGTCACAAAAGACCACTGATCATGAGCTGCGAGGCTTAATGCCCAAATGAAACATTTACTGCTCGAGCAGCAGGCGATGACATCTTCATTTCAGACGGCAAGCTCAACAGGCCATCTGTGTCGCACAAAAACAGATGTTTACTCCACCCAGGCTGAGGTCAACGTTGGTTCGTATGAGCCTCATAAATGCAAACATCCAGAACTTTCGGTTTGCAAACAAACTCCCATAGAGCCAAAGAGAGGCAAGTGTCCAAGTAGGAAAACATTTCAACACAGCAACCGGAAGAACAACAAGCTAGTAGAAACAGATCATATTGTTTTTGTCTCAAGCTGAGAAAACATGAACGCCGGGCTGTGCATGAGTTCAGCTGTCATGTGATGAGTCGTTTTGCTGAGGCCAAACCAAAGAGACCTGAGGAAGTGAAAAAGTTTGGAAGACCTTTGCCACTAATGACGCTCGGGCCAAGAATATTTGTGTGATCTACACACAACTGTCTGTCAGGGACGCTGAAGTCTGCTGAGTCAGAGAGCTCACTGGGGACTCGGCCCAACTCCATGTCAAAAGCTTTAATAATCTCTCCAAACTATCTCAGCTCCCTCGTGAATACTCTGCTCTCTTCCAGCACCATTGGCCCATCCAGGATGCTGCACCGTTTGCCGACAACCTTTCAAAAACCCTCTCGTTAACCCCTGCGCTGCCTCCGCCTGCTGCTCTTGTCAAAATTCAAAACCTGCCTGTGCTGTTGAGGAATTCGCTTCCCCCTGCTTTTATACAGCCATAGACCGACCAATCTGTCATATTTTTGATATGCAGTCAAAAAGACACTATTGTACCTACTGTGACGAACTGGCATTCAAGCTTATCACAGCTGCTGTTCTGCACGAACGAGGATTAAACTGCCAATGGCCAGTTTTCAAGCTTACAAATGATGAGTGGACTATCAAGTCTCTTCTTCTGTAATCATGGCCTGCTGCTATGTTTACCTGTACGTCGCTCGTTCTGGTTTTAGAAACTCGCACCAAAAATCAAGAGCTGGAAGAAAAAATCTTTCCTTAGTCGACCAAGGACCAGCAGACTGTACTTTGATCAGCGTGAACCTGCCTGGAACTGTCTAGACTGTTTGTTGTTCCAATCACGAGCTATTCAGCCTTAGCACGCGCGGCTGGTTGTGTTGAAGCAGGCAAATGTTAAACATAATTACCACTAACAACCGTAAAGGCTGAAGTTTTTGTGAATCAGGTGTCATTGATTGGCAGAGCAGGAAATCTTGAGCGGACTGTTTATTTTCAAGGAATGAAAAATTCAAATTTGTGCTGCCATAAAACTGCAGTTTATAAAATTGTATACCGTTTTCATCCATTGTGACTATCGAGTTTAATATATATATAGTATTAAAGGATATAATCAGATAAAATAAGGTATTTATTTTCTTGCTAAAAGTTAAATGAGAAGATCAATACAACATCATATCTGCTCAAGCACAAAGATTGGATGCACGGGGAAACAGACGGCCTGACTCGCCATCTTTTGCTTAAAAGTTCAATTAAAAAATATGTATATCAATAAATAATATTCTCAGTTGGAAACAAGCAATTGTGATGTCACTAGTTGTCAATATAATTGTTTAATGTTGTTGTTTGTGCTGTTCAGGAGAGACTATTATCAGTCAGCTGTGGCTCTGACCCTGGCCCACATTACTACCAGTTGCTTGTAATGTTGGTGATTCAGAAACTGGAGCTTATGGTTGCACTCAGCTCTAAATGGCTATAGATGAGAGTGTCTGCTGAAAACCCAAAATGTGAAATGTAAATTCAGACGCTGAATAATAATATCAGGCAGGGTGTTGACGTCAGTCGGTCGATTCGGGTTTCATAACCCTTTTCCTTATTCACAGATTTTCTTTCCCATTTTTTTTTAAAAAGTGAAATGAATCTGCACATTCCCACAGTCTGCTCGCGGAGGAGCTTGTCAGGCAAAGATAATTCCACGACACCTCAGGGGATCATCTATTATTCAAAACCGCAACCAAATTTATTCCACTTGAAGAGGAGTAACATGCTTTACTTGTAATTGTCAAACTCCAGTGGTTATGATCCATGCATTTCAACATGCAGTGGTCTGTTTCAGTGGTTTCTGCTGACAGCAGAGAGCTGGGCCACATTTTCAAAGTGCACATCACCTTCCAAAACAACAGCTCACAAGTAGGTGTTTGATCCCACAATATCCCGCTTCCCAAAACAACACAAGCTCTCCAAACAGATCTGTAATGTTTACTTGACATCTGACAAAGTAGAAGAACGCTTGACGTTTAATTCAACTGCTCTGCAACATGTCAACACACAAACGCACCGTTCTTCCTGACTGACTGCAAACATCTCGTACCTTGAAGTCTCTCGACGTGTGTGCTGACGCCCTCCAGGTACCATTGCTTTAGGAAATTCCATTTCTTATAAGAATGGTAAGCATCTCCTTTGGCCTTGAGTGTGACTCTCTGCTTGGGAGAGACTGAGGACGAAGTCTGAACTGGATTACTTTCACTGGGGGATGACCTTTAACGTAATTATCATGGTCCCTATCTAATAACGACAGATAATTCCTCCATCAAATTGCAGTTTGGAGACCAGATCGACATAATCAATGCGTATCCCTGCATGTGCATGCTAGTGCAGTCTGCAAACCATCAAAACATACAATAATGCGTGATCACATTACAGAGATGTCAATTAACACTGTAATGAGAGCGTGGCCGTAGAGTTTTCAAGAAATGGATGTTGCGTAATTGCCTTCATTTTCTGGACAAAAGAACAAAAAGGAGTTAAGGACTTCTCTCCTGTAAAATATAGTCCAAACACTACCTTTCATGTGGAGTAAACAGCCTGCAGTGAAGACCACAGAGGCAAAGTTAATAGGTACACAACCTGCAAGCTACAGCAGCTACTTAATTGGACCAAACACTCCTGGGTCTATCTTACGGCATGAAATGTCAAGTAGAGTTACACTGTTAGCTGGGTCTCACTGCCCACGGGTTGTGCAAATATCCTCTTATTATTGTCTGTGACAGTTTATAATAATAACAATAGTAATGGAACGTGGTCACACAGGTTAATATGCTACTGACTCCATGCTTGTAACACTGCAGCTTGGGTGAGTTCAGTGGGAAGTGAACTGTGACTGGATGAACGGCTGAGCATAGAGACATCAGGAGGAAACACCTCATCCTGCTCTCTCCAAAACAACAGCAACTTTCCCACTGTTTCCAGTCTTTATGCTAAGCTAACCTGACGGGCTGCCGGTTCCAGTCTCATATTTACTGTACAACCAAGAGAGTGGTGTTGATCTTCTCAAATAACTCTCAGCCAAACTACTCTTCAGGTAACATGAGATGATAATCACACAAAAGTAGGTGTACATAAACAAACAGTGTTTCATAAAGAGCAAAACAAAGTGATCGTGACATGAAATTATCTGATTAGCAAAATCATGACTGATCTGAACGGATCTGGATTTTTATTTGAGTTCATCAGGTGTTTACAGGATCCAACATCCCAGTTACAAAACACTAAGTGAGCAGAGAAACACGGTGACACACTGTTCACACATGACGTTCATCACTGCTCCCTGATCAATCTCAGCTCATGATATTTTGGGATATTTAAGTGCTTATGAAACATTACCTGTACCATTAAAATACCCTGGCGTGTATATTTTAATCCTCTGCACTTACAGCTTGTGTATTCAAGAGTGTTATGTAAGGTGCCTATTACGCGTTGTTTTTTCCTCCATTGCCTTGCTAACTGATACACAACAGGCTATGTGCTCTGTTCAAACACAATCTCTTTTCTCTTTAGATTTAAAAATAACATGCCATCCTCCCCCCCTTACATAACTCAATATCAGTCAGCATCAAGGTCGGCGGTGAGAGCTTAAAAACAGAAAAGAGGAGCACAATTAGGTGTTTACCCTGGAAGCCTTTTCACTGCCAGTTAGGAAAAGTGTGTGTGTGCGTGTGTGTGAGAGTGTGATAGAGCCCACGGGCGCACTGAGTCACTGACAGTGTGACCTTCTGCTCTCAGGCTTCTCAGCCCTGTTGGAAGCAGCCTGTCCAGGTCAAACACCCACTCACCACAGTCCAAACTGACAGATAGGAGTGTGAGTTATGGAAATGTTGCCTGATTCAATGATGGCTTCGAGACAAGTCGATCCCAGCTCTGAAACTCCTGCAGCAGCAGGAAACATCGCAGGGACTGTTGGATTCTAGCTGTGATGAGAAAAACCAATCTACCATAGTGTGCACATGCTGACTTGTGCAATCAGCGAATACGCTTTAGTGTCTATTTTAGAGGTGAGCGGCTTGAGTAATTCAGGAATAAGGACTTTCGGCCTCACGAATACAGCTGGAGTTAAAGACACCACGCTTGACCAGTCGTCCATTCTGATCTTCACCAGACGGCTTTTACGAACCTCAGATTCAATTCTGAGCCTGATAACAGTGGTTTCTAAAGCTTAAATTGCCTCAGCTTGAGATGCGCATTACGGAGATAAAAATGTCAGCTATGCTACGTGCGTCCCCAGAAGACTTCACAGCGGCTGGTCTGGCTGCGGGCCCGTGGGGTCTCTGGTGTAATCAACTTACATAGCTGGACCATTAGGAAGAGAAAGGCCTGGATGCCTAAAGGAACAGACTGGAGATGCAGGTCTTGGCAAAACAAATGATTTATTAGAAAATACAAACGCTTGTATCAATGCAAACTCAAAAATGTAGCTGAAAAATCAAAGCACGATCTCTTAATATTCCCACATAGGGAGATACAAAAGATTTTCTTTGTCATCCAAAGCAAAGCTGAAGTCCATTTGTCAACATGAAGAAAATAAAAAGAAGTTCTAAAAACTGGAGCAAGTTCATGAGTCAAAAGAAGCAAAAGTGTGCCTTGATTCCAAAGACACAACAGTTTGTCATGTAGAAAAACAAAACATCAAAGTGCACTTCTTCAAAAGCAGCAGAGAGTGGGGGGAGAAACGGGGAATGGTTGGACCAGAGCCGCCCCCCCGCCCCACCCCCAACTGATCACTGCAGACAACAATGATGTGAGCCTCTGGGGTCACGCTTCAAGGAACGGGCTATCCTCAAAGTTCACTGGATCCCTCTGTGTGTGTGTGTGTATGTGTGTGTGTGTGTGTGCGTGTGTATGTACAGAGGGGATGGATAGGGAGCACACAAAAACCCTGCCAGGTCACATGACCAAGGCGGGGATGAATGTTGCTTTTTGGTTGGTCAGAGAGAGAAGTCATGGAAACAGGTCTATAGTCCCATTGTCTAACTGTGAAGACTGAAGACTGTGTGTGTGTGTGTGTGTGTGTGTGTGTGTGTTGGAGGAGGCGGGAGGCATCGTAGCACCAGGAGGGACCAGCACAGCATTCTTCATTCACAAGCAGAAAAACGCCTCCATCATAAAGTGACCTTGACTCCTCCAGCAGAACAGCGAGCACATCCAAGCATCTCTCTCTCTCTCTCTCTCTCTCTCTCTCTCTCTCTCTCTCTCTCTCTCTCTCTCTCTCTCTCTCTCACACCCCCTCTTATTCCAAGTGGGTGCATTTCAGAGAAGGCAAACAACCACATAAACATAAACTGCCTTTTGTCTATAAAACCACTGACACAGTTCAGGGTATGAAGCAGGGCTTTCATTGAAAAAACAGGCATCAAGTTATGACGAGCTCCAGCTTCCACATTGTGGAACTAATCAAACTGTGTTACTGCAGGGCAAATCAATAACTCTTCCCAGCGCTGTCATGATAGTTATGTTTTATCCACCACATGCCTGCTACTCTGGCTCATGCAAACTCTGCTATGGAAATGAAAAATAATCCTTACACAAGCAGCAATTGGAAAATGAAATTGCTTTACTTGTTTTAAAAAGATAGAAATCTTAAAAATCCACACTCATTCATGATGTTTTAACTGGCCCCTTCCGTTCAATTCAGCAAGGTCAAGCTCGAGCCTCTTTCGATTCTACCAAGAGTTAAGAAATGAAAAGAAGCACTGAAATCCCACTTCCTCAAAGTGCTAAAATTACACCCCAGACAGCGGGGGAAAAAGTACCAGACAAAAGGTTATGATGGAAAAGATGCTCACACAACCACGAGTGTGTTTGAAAGCAACGGACGTAAAACTGCCTTTTATACTCCCCTCTGCAGGGCCTCTCATTCATAAAACACGGCGTGGTTATCACATCCAGGCTAAGCAAATACAGCTCTTGAGGGAACTTCCATCTCTTAACTGGATTAGCACTGTTCACGAGGAAGATAATGATGCTACATCTTCTGCGTGCTAATTGAAAAGCAAGCGGGCAGGTGCTGTGGAAGTTTACTCGCACACACCCACGAAGCCGTAAAGAGAGCAGAGCACTCTGTCGACCAGGCGTGAGTTAGTGTGTGGAAGTCCCAGAATAGAGCGGTGGGGATTATGCAAGAACAATACTGTGGCTAAAGGCTTGGTTTCACTCATTTTACAGAGAAAAGAGAACTTTTCTGCCCGACAGCATGGGCAGTATGGCAGAGTAGGGTAATTACTGTAAGTGTTATGTTCATATGTTACGCTGCCCGTCTTGTTAAACACGTCTCTTTTGAAAATGAATTAACACAGATGGAGCGGTGGTAAGCCGGGTGAACAACGCCAGCAGAATGAATTAGGAAAAGAACTGTATTGATTTCAAGTGGATTCTCTGATTGACCGATGACTCTTTCAACAGCTGTAGGTCGTTTGAGATTATTATTATTATTCTTATTTATACCACAACATGAAGGCTTGTTGAGGAGGCTGCAGCCTCACTCCCCTACAGACATCTTTTAAAACTAATAAACATGCTCCGCGTGGAATATAAATTTGTGTCTGAGAGGGTTTTTTCCACCAAGAAAAAGTTAAATGTACCCAGTTTAAACATTCTTAGAAGTCCATCTACTCTTTCTCTCTCAGAAAAAAACAAACAAAATCTTGGAATATGTAAATAGTGTTCATTTCAGAAGTTTAACTACTGGAAAAGATGCCTCCTGCTTCACAGTTTATGTGTGTTAGAGGTTTAAAGTTTCCACATAACACTTTGCAATTTAAATATCGGTTCATGGGGTCCAAACTCGTTGTGATGTCACCTGCTCGTACCAACGCGTCTCAAACTGAGATTTAAGGTGAGCAAAGAGACACGTCCCCCGTTCAGCGGATTAATGTGAAAAGAGCCTTCTAGATAAAAAGGATGCTTTGACATATTTGGCAAATCTACAGCTTTGTAAAACACAAAGAAGGATGATATGTTACAGTAACCGATTTGATTATAAGAGCCTGGTAGACTTGAGGTACCCAGCAGCCTCCGTTGCTTGCTGAACAAAGAGTGATACACTGGGCACTTTCTTGTTATGGAGTACTACAAAAAGCATTACAGTTATGACTAGAGTCTTAGTGGGATTTAAAACTAAAAGGCTACTGGTCTGCTGATGACTAGAAAGCTTTTTCAGACCTGCTTTGTCACATTACAGGAGCTTAACTCCCTCTGCTCACAGTGCTGGCCGGGCTGGCATGTGCTCCATCGAGTTAAATGGGATGTGAAGGATTGGGCGTCCCGGGTCAGAGAATTTCCATTGCAAATGATTGCTGAGCCACCAAGGGCCGGCTTTCATTTTGTTCGCCGTTTAGACAAACATACACAGTGAGGATTGCTTTCAGGCGATTTCCTATCAGGAGTTGCACACGCAGGAAGACGGCGCATGTTCCACCAAAGTGTTTGCACTGCATTGCAGATTTTCCCATGAAACTCGAATGCAATGAGAGTTTCTGATACATCTGGTGCCTTGTGAGGACGGGGTCAACACAGGATGATTGGCTGCACGAACTCGGCTGCTGTAGCACTGCTTCTGGATGCCGTTCATCGGAAATTAGATCACAATTTTCTCTCATGAATTTTAGAGATGTTGTCAGGTATGGTCGCGACAGGATCCCATTATCCATGTTTTCTTTGTAACATGACCGTATAAATATGCAGTGTTACCCTGAACTGCTGCAAACATGGCAAAACATTG
Organism: Chaetodon auriga; assembly: GCF_051107435.1. Classification (NCBI taxonomy): domain Eukaryota; kingdom Metazoa; phylum Chordata; class Actinopteri; order Chaetodontiformes; family Chaetodontidae; genus Chaetodon; species Chaetodon auriga. Next base: position 11,951,258 of record NC_135090.1, on the reverse strand, counting down.
TTTGAAAAGATAAATGTCATCAGCAACTTTGAATATGGAGATCGAGGGGACCCATTTTTTGGTATAAGCAGGAGGTTTTTGGAGTTGAATAAATTTACTTCCTCTACTTGAAGAATAACCAGGAAGTTTTCTTTGATTCCCACTCATTTTATTTTTCTGAACTGTATTTTTATCTAATCTCTCTCACACTCACACACACATGCACACGCACACATGACTTTCAGTTCTGCTGACTCTGGCTGTGCAAAGCTTGTCATGAGATTTAAGATAGTTTTGTCATTAGGGAGAAATGAGGAGCGCTTGCTTTGATGCTTGTTTTGATGTTGCACCCTGCAAACACTGCAGAATTGTGTTCATGATAGAATGAGATGGCATAAAAGTGTGAACGGAAATCAGTTCAATCAATTTAATAATTAATATTAGGTCTCAAGCAACAATCAAACCCGCTTGCCTTTTAGCACTATAAATACGAAAATACTGGTGTAGATTTGAGAATATTTTACCATAAAGATAAAAAAAATGTAGTTTTATTTGATGGAAAAAATGGGCAGAAGATTGAAGGCAGAAGGTTGGCTAGTTTAATGTGGTTGTAGTTGATGTGAAAAAAATAATTAAAAAAAAACAATGGTATGAACACCCCCTGCATAAAAAGATGTATCATTGCTCTTTGCCCGCCTTAGCCCTGCAGGATTTCCCACCATCTCTCTTGTGGGATCGCACAGCCCTCACAGTACGTGATGTTTCTGCGCTATCGATTATTCAGCCTGCCATGAACTGCTGCTGCAGTGTTGCACACGTCATATACATCTCTTAATGGAAACATGGTCTCCACTTAGCTAAATTCAATAGCTCAGAGGATTACCACCTCTACTGAAGCATGTAATAACCAAAAGGTCATATCATCATCATAACTCAACAAACCATAATCCGCCACTGCCTCTTTAATGGCTTTTAAAGTGTGTCAAGGCCCGAATCACTGCCACCAGTCACATTTTTAATGAACACGCCCTCCTCTAAAACGCCAGTCTGCCAGTCACTCTGCCCAGCTTTGAATTTCGTGTCACTCTATCCCCTGTTGGGTTGTCCTAGCCTAGATCGAGATGTGCAAAGAGCCCGAGAACATTTGGGATTGATTTGTGGCTATTTTTACTTGTCCTACTTGAACTAAATGGTTCAGATGCTCAGAAGAAGTAGTCAGGCGCAGAGGAGGCTTATTGAACTCCTAAAAAAAAAAAAAAAAAAAATACACTGGAAAGCTAAATGGTGGTAAGAGAGTGGATGCTGTTGAGCTTTCAGAGAAAAAGAGCACCTTTTAATACCAGAGAGGAATAAGCTACAGAGTACATCCCCCATCCATTGGTCTATTATTTAAAGGCCACTGGCATTCTGAGGAGTGAAAATTAACGTGCTGGGAAAGACAAATGCCCACACACACACACAGAGACACACACACCAGACAGGTTTAATAAAAGAAAGGTGGAATAACCTGTCTCGAGTGACCTTGCACCTCGATAAACTCAACGCACACGGCAGCATCGTTTCCTCCAGAAGCCACACAGGACTGCTGCACACATACTGCACTCCTCTCAGCCGGAGCAAAAATTACTCCTCTTATTAAACCATAACTCAGGAGAGAACACGGGCCCTCAACAACACTCATTACCTAAGCATATAGCGAACAGGCAACTGTTCAGTGTTGCTGGTGCTACAATTATGTTAGCAGCTGATGACTATCATCACGAGTGTAATAAGCGCTCTACAGGAGCACTGACATTATGGGAGATCGTTATGGGCTCTCTTGTGGAAATCTCTAGCTGTCGTTGCCGGCTCTGGTACAGAGTTACACACACACGCGCACACACGGTGAGGAGGGCTAGTGTAAAGCTACACTGTGTATCTGGCCTAGGTGCAGTGAAAGGATTCAGTCACTTCACAGATCAGCCATCTACTCACTGTGACTGGCACAAGTGAGTGGGAACAAAGGAGTCACTGTGGCTGTCACACTCACTCCTCGTTACACTCACCCTTTGCTCTGCCAGCTGTCTCTCCGTCCCCTCCCACAGCCCCTCCACCACCCCACCCCAGCTGTGGCTATACATCAAGCTACCATTAATTCCACGCGTACACACACACACACACATGCAAAACACACCCCACCCGGTACGCACGTCTTGGGTGGCTTCGGGGAGCTGGCTTCACCGAAACACACTCTTCCTCCCTGCTGGGTGCTCTTTGCCTATCCGCCATACTGACTGACTGACTGACTGCACTGTTAGAGGCACAACGTTATTCATCGCCACCACCAACGGCTCATCAGTATCACACCACTGCACACAGCCACAACACATGAGCTCATGCTTGCTAGGAAGAATACACTGGGGCTGATTTTCTAAATATTTTCCATTTAAATCTTGTCTTCTGGAGTACTGCCTCACAGATGCTTGTTATTGTCCTGCCCACTGAGACTCTTTGCCCAGCCTCCACTTCATGCATGCCACACCCTTTCACCACAATGCCCTCCCCTCTCCTGACAGATGCCCCGTGGCCAATCTCTGGGCTCACCCATTAATTTCCTAACCCCTAAACTCTGCCCTCACCCTCCCTCTGTCCACAGCCTTCCCATTATTTATTCATCCCCCACGTCTTTTTTTTTTTTTTTTAACCATATGCTACACCCATGCCCTCTCCTCCCTATGTTTACCCTGCAACAGCCTCCAGTCCGGCCTGCCTGGTCAGTCACAAGCCAGTGTCAGTGCCAGCTCGGCCTCCACCCTTGCAGTGTGGTGACTGACCACTGTTGAAATACTTTCATCCCTCGTGTGTGCCTAACCCAAGTCCTACGAAGCCATTCATTCGGGCTTTGCAAGTGGCTGCCTTATTATTGTCAAGTTATAGTAAAACTGTGGGTGGGGGCTCCACTTGTGGGATAGAGGCCGCAACAGGAGTCTAAATGAGGCTGAAGTCAGGCTATTTATGGATTGGGGCACAGGATTCAAAGAACTTCATTTTTGCCTTTTATGGGTTAACTGCATGTAACCCACATTTATGTGAAACAGAGAGGGACAGAGAAAGTGGGGGGAAGAAAGAGGGAAAGAAAAACACAAGTGGAGGGCATTCCTCAGGCCAGGCTTTCATTGCTGTGGGTACGATGTCATTGGATGATGTAATCGCTGCATAGCAGCCCCCCATACATCTACTCACTGAGTACATGGAAACTGACATCAGACAGGACATGTTTCACTTGTCACCCTGGCCTGTAATTGATACTGAAGAGCATTAATGACAAACCGCATTACACTGGGTTGTGCCTGCACGTCTTGACCTTCCTCTTCACACTTCCTGTCAACAGGAAACGGATCGTTTCACATGCAGATGCTGGCAGGAAGTGGCTCACCTTCCACCTTCAGTTCAGGACGGGCATGTTCATTTGTACTAAAATCTACTTCTGAAACCTGCCGCTGTGTATGCAAGAAACTTTCACCACACGTCTTGAGAATGTTGTGCATCCGGTAGCTCTCCAGTTATTGTAAAAATGCCATTGGTATTTCCTGTGCCTTTCTTCCACGTCCCTGTCTGGGCTGGAAAGCACAGCCGCACAAGTTGGACACACACACACACAAAAATACAAACACAGCGTGTTAAGCTTCGCCTCCAGACAACAAAAGAACAGACACAGCAACAAGCCCTGAAGGCAACATTAAACCCAGCTAGTCTGCCATTACAATACCTCTCTTCTCTCAATAGAGAGCCACCCCGAGCCCAGCTGAGCTGAGCTGTACCGTGTTATTCTTCAGTTTTTAACATTGGTGGGAATAAGATAAGGGGCAGGCACAGTGACAACGCATAACATCCAGGAAATGGAAAACACTGGCCAGCGCAGACCAGCCAGGGTGACACAGGGTAAGGCAGGTGGTTTACAGATGGGGAATCCGCTTAGGCCACAAACAGCAACAGAAGCCGAGCTCAACACAATGGTACGAGTCTGAGAGACAACAAAGCACTGCTTGATGCTTGTTCTCAGATGGCAGAGAAAACCTGTGTCTATAGACACAACAACATAACTGAGCAGGAATAACAAGAAGCAAAAACACTGATAAGGACAACCGGTTGTCCTACGGGTGGTTTCACAACAGCAGCGCACTACATTTTACCGTACAGTGTCATCAGGAAGAAAAGAGACTTATGAAGGTTGTGTAAAACCAATGATAATGAAATAATGTTTTACCTCATCAGCTTCATTGCTTTTTATAAATATCTGCTTATTCTGAGTTTGATGCAGCAGCACATTTCAGACAGGTTGGGAGAGTAGTGGAATGCTCCAAAAACACCTGTCTAGAACATTCCACAGGTAAACAGGTTCATTTGTAACAGGTGAGAGTATCATGATTGAGTAAGAAAGGGGCATCCTGGAAAGGCTCAGTTGTTCACCAGCAAGAATGGAGTGAGGTTCACCACTTTGTGAACACATGGTTGTAGAAAGGATGTTACTACATGGGATTGGGAGGAGCTGCAAATGATTGCATTCTGTTTTTATTTACATTTTACACTGTGTCCCAACTTTTTGGAGTCAGCCCACCAAAGAAGTCTTCTTCATGCAGTGTTTGTTTTCCAGATAAGTTCCTCCGTCTCAGATCACATTCACTTGTTGCCAACTTCTGATGAAAGGCAGCATCAGGGTGTGAGGGTGATTATGGCTTGTTTCTGTTGGCTGGTTGGAACCACAGAAACTCACTTCAGGCTGCTACTGAGCACAAAAGTAGCAGCAGGACGAACGACCACTGGAGCCTTGCGCAGGTCGATCTATTCCAAATGCCCTTTTGAGCACAGCTGCTGTGGCTGGTCAATGTGTGGGCAGCGAGGGCCAGGAACTGTACAATATGTATATGCTTTTGTTTAGAGCGTAAAGCTCTGGTGAGAACATAACAGTGAAGGCTGGAGAGGAGGCAGAAACAGTGGTAAACAGATGAGAGCGCAACACAAAAACAATACATGAATGATACATGACGGCTACTGAAGTCTTACAGGGGGAAGACATGAAGAAGAGTCTGGGAACAAATGTATGATGAAGACAGAGGGATATCGGAGTGTCTTGTTTCCTGTGTTGTGATCTATTTAGACACCTGGAGGCAGCCCTGACATTAAGCAACACATCTTGAATCCAATGCTTGCAGTTCCCCAGCCAGAGCGAATGGGCGAGCCGGTGACCTTGGCATGCTATGAGAGGCCCTCCACTCCTCCTCAGTCTGCTCTCTCTAGAGGAAGCCTCGACGAGACTAATGGAAAACACTGGTGCTGCACCTTGACGTTGCAGAGGCCCCCGTCATGACAGAATGGGTTCAAATCCTTAATCGCAACCCATGCGTTAATTATGCAACACGTTTGGCTTTATGTTATAGTGTTGTGAGATCTTAAGTGGAAATGATACAGCACCCCTCCTGCCTTTGCCGCACAACAGTCCTCATTTCCTACCAATCATTGTGATTTCGAAAATAAACTCACATTTCCTTCTTCATTTCAGAGTTGCTGTTGTGGTTTTATATCTGGTCATCCTTGGGACTTCTTATTTAACAGTGCACAGCAGCTACTGTCTAACAATTGCATCTCTCTCTTCAGTTTACTTTCAAGTCCTCCAAACATAATAATAACTTGAAATGAACAAGCTTGCTCCAGCTATAAGCAAACAAGTGGGGGAAGTACCAAAGGGAACTGCTATCTAAAAAGGTGTTTTTGTAGTGAAACATTGCGAGGCAGCGACACCATCAAAGCACACACACACACACACACACACACACACACACACACACACACACACACACACACACACACACACACAGCTACACATCTCGCCAGAGTCTTCTAAGTATATACTGTGTTGTATTTTTGCTTCCCTTCCAGTCACTGCAAGGAATAAATGAAGTCTTAAGCGAGCTGTTTTCTAACCAATCAATAAATTTAAGAACATTGGGACCCCGGAATTGTCAAAGGGAAGAAACAGAGCTCAAGAAAACAAGAAGAGAGACAGGGAGAGCACACTGGCAATAACGTGAGGGTAACATAAGAAACAAACAAGTTTAGAAAGGTTTCTAAGAAACAGTGTTACTTCTTCACTTCCAGCAAAACAACAGGCTAGTTTTATTTCCGGTCCACCTCACTGAACCTCCAGTCATCCGTGTGCGCTGTCCACTGTCATCAAAGAGCGGCGTTGACAAGATCAGGGTTGTGTGCGCCTGTGAGACACAGAGAGACAACATGGGGCTGTCCTCGGTCTGGACCGTGGCTTCAACATAGTGACTCATAGCTTCCAACACACACACACCAACAAACATCTATGTATACACACAAAGATGCAGACCAGACCAGATCAGTCAGACCTTTACTTGGAAAAAAAAAGCTTCCTTTAATCTCCCCCTCCTCTGTGTCTTTGTAGTGCTTTACTGTATGTGATACTGGGCTTGAGAGATGGAAGTGACCATGGTGCCAGTCCCAGTGTCCGCCCTTGAGCACCAACCCATCAAGGACTTAAATTAACACTGAGGCACTTCTGTAGCCTGATGTGTGTGTTCGCTGCTCATTTTATCAAGGTTGTCTTGTCAATTTGATGAAAACAAGCAATGTGACCGGTTTTAATAGGATAAACATGTTGCTCGTGGGTTTTCAATTTCAATTCTCTGTCATGCACATTTTTAACAGAAAAGGCATAATGAAATGTGGGTAATTCCTTCGAGCAAACTCTGCAGCATTTTACAGACAGGGCTCCAAAAGCCAGCCAGGGAGCCCTCAAGCACTTGCCAGTTTTGCAGGGGGGCAGCTCTGAACCCTTGAGGACTTCTGAGGACTTCACTAAAGCACTTTGCTTTCTTCTCTGCAACTGCTCAGCCTGACACAGAGTACTAGAAGTCAAAGGCCAATAAACATTCGTTGGCTCTGGCACTTTACCCACAATACAACTCTAGCGCTGATGGTTCAGTTTGAGATTCAGGTGTGTCATGCTAGTAGTGGTTAATGTAGCCTCCAGTCGCTAGCCTCAAGCAGAGATGAAGAGCAGGCTGCAGAGGTCTGGTAAGCTCACTTCTTTCTAACTACATACCCATTATTTCATTTTCAAACTTGTAGTCTTCAGACCCAACCAACACTGACTCATGTGACATCACTTGAGTCAGTTTATCAGACCAGCTCCCCCTGGAATCACAAAAGGCTTTAAACCACTTTTTTCACATATGCAGTTGTACAGCCAAAGAGATGCCAAATGACTCTGGAGAGTCTATATCAGTTTTCAGATGAAGTTAAAATGAATGCGCCATCAACTGTGAGTTCCTTTAATATGATGGCGCCTGTTAATGTGCACTTTGCTCTAGTCCGTTACTTTAATGCAAGTGAAGCAGAGCAGTGGATCTAATTTCTTGGTTTGGTTGTTCCATGCTTTTTCACCTGTATGCACAGTACGCTGCTGCAGATGTGAAGGTCTTTTCTGTGCTGCTAAAACAAAACAAAACAAAACAAAAGCTGTGACATTTGAAATGTATTTCGCAGTAAGCAAGCATGATAAAGAATAGCATAAGCTCCAGGGGACATGATGCCATGACACCTTCAGCCTGCCCTTATAATCTGAGACATTTGGGTAAAAGTTACTGTGTGGCTCACACCCACAGTTCATAAAGTTTCTGGGCGGTACACAGTGTGAAAAAGTACAAATAACACTGCAGCAGTGATCAACACACACACACACACACACATACACACACACACACGCACACACACACACACACACACACACACACACACACACACACACACACACACAAACACATTTATCAATATATGTATTTCCTGGAGACTTACCATAACCACTGCTTGCATAACCCTAACCTTAACCCAAGCCTTCACCTTAAAATGTAATGAGTTACATTATGGGGAGTTGTGTTTTGTCCCCATAAGGAAGTTGAGTCCCCACAGTGTGACTGTGTAAACAGATTTATGTCCCACAACGTGCGTAAATCACATCCACACAAACACAAACAGAGTGTTCATAAAAATCCCTATCCACCGCAGATCTAACATCAAACAGGAAACTCATTACCACATCAGACACAAACATCCATGAACTAATGGGGTCAACATTTCTGGAGATACCAAAAGTCAAATGAACAGTTTGGGGAGAGAAGTGCAGCAAAACCAGGACACCTCCATTGACTCACACTCACTGAAGACAGCCGTGGGCCTGAAGGAATTCACACATACATATCTGCCATCGTTTCTGAGCTATTGAAATCAAGGAGGGAGTTCACAATGATCCATGAATGCAGCTGATCAAGCATTCGTAGATGACCTGATCATATTTTCAGAAAGAATAAAAAAGGCAAACGGATGTATGGATGGATGGACTCATGGATCACAAGATGCAGTGGTGTAAAAATGGACGGATGGAGTGATGGACAGCCAGGGCAGCGTGACAGCAGCCATCCATGCATGAACAGCAAACACAGATCAAGCAATGACCCAGACTATTACACACCACCTACAGGGCTGAGACACACACACACACACACACACACACACACACACACACACACAGTTATAATTAGGTTACAGCTGAAGAAAATCTGTGTTTAGCACCTGGGTCACACTGAAACATACTTTGAAAATGACGCAGGCAAGCCTTGGAGAAAAATAAAAACTAACGCAGCACTGAAAATCTGCAGCACATGTGCACACATGCCATAAATCATACACTGTGTGATGTTAACACCGCTAACACATACACACAATCCTTCTAGAACAGCTGTATACAGCCTAGTAGATGCTAACACCTGCTTTCAACTGGGCAATCCTTACAAAGTACCCAACTCAAAAATGTAAAGTCAGTTCAAGCCACTCACACAGCTGGAGTGGGGATATACTAGCTAGACAGAGAGACTAACCATTTATACTGGGTCAGTAGGCTCAGAGGCTGAGAGGCTCTTAGCCGCGAGATGCTAAATACCACAAACACACACGGAGCAAGAGAGCTGGCTAACCTCTCACCTAATATTTACAGAGCTCTGCGGCAGCACCACAGCTGGAATGCAGCGGGCAGAGCGAACACGCAGAGGGAACCATATCACTTTCTGGGTCATCTAGGGCTGCTTCACTCCTCACGAAGTCTAGACTCGGACTGAAAAACACCCCTGCGGTTGCTCTCCGCTTAAACTGATGCATACTCTAAGAATGTACGGACTGTGCCCCGGGGACAAAACATACACAGTTATAGAAGCACAGGGTAATAGATCAAAACACATCCATGAGTGCGTTCCCTTACACAACTGCTAAGAGATCACAGTTGGTCATAAAACAATTTCAAAACAAGTTTTTCCATCAGCATCTCTTGTTTATTGCATTTCTGCACAAATCAAAGAGTCGCCTGGCTCTGAATTTAGCCCGAGGCTACAATCAGTAAACTAAAGAGCAGAACATGGCAGCAGTGCCTATGAGATCTCTCCTCACCCACCTATGTCTGTCTGGCTGTCTGGCACCTTCCCATTGCACCTTCAGTACCTACCTGCTGTTTTAATTAACTTCATACCACAGGGAGCAATTATGCAAGGCAACATTCATCTCATTTGGAACTGCAAATTAATCTAACCTCAAGCTGCCGAAGCACAGGCGCACCAGTGTGCACTGCAACCAAGGATACTAGCGCATTAAAGTAGTTTTTCCTTTAGACAATCTCAATGGTTGTTACCACAAAAAGACATAAAAAAAAAAGCGACAGAGAGATGACAGGAAACTTTGGGCCCTGAAGTTTTTGGTGTCGCGTTAGTGCCGCAGTCCTGAGCTTTTAGGAGGAAAAAAAGGGGGAAACAGGTTCATTAAGATGGACAGATAGCAGGCCAGGCATCCATCAAGGAGAAAACAATTTACATACCTCCATTTCCCTTAGGGAGCAACAACAGAGAGTGAGAAAGTAGATGAGGGAGCTGTGCTGCAATGTGAGAGCGAGCAGAAGACAAGAAAGTGCAAGAGATGGGGGATAGAGAGAAGCCACAATGAGCGAGACGGTAACGTAGCGTGTGTGAGAAAGCGAGTAAGCTAATGAGAGAAAGATAACAAGCTGCAAGGGGGAGGGGGTGGGGGGCTCTGACAGGCGAGAAACGCAGCTCAGAAACTGGCAAGGTTGCACCTCAGGAGGTGGTGAGAGGATGCCAAACAGTAGGCAGCGTCAAACAGATGCACACCAGGATCTCGTTTGTGATGCAACTCAATAAGCGAGGGCAGGCACCCGTCCTCTGCCAAAAAGTACTCCGTCTCTGCCTCTTTGCACTAATCTGATTTCCTGGATTAGGTTTCACTATTTAAAACAAAACACCAAAGCGCTCAAGTTTAATTCCATCCGTTTATTCGGCTTATGACTTATGGCGCAAGTCAGGGCTGCCGTATTTTACCGTCTCACTTTACATTCACTCTTGTGTTGCAACACTCCATTTCAATCGGTGATTTTTAAGACCCTGCAGGGATAAAGAAATATTTATCTGGGCGAGCCAGCTAACAAGAAATGGAGGTTTGCTGTGGCTAATAAAACTTGTTTTCGCATGTGTGTGTGCATTCCTTTTGACATATAGGTCCCTCAGGTGGCTGTAAAGCTGTAATATAAGGCTTCTGGCACGCTTCAGCTCTGAACCGGACAGCTACTGGCCAAAGCTGAGCGCACACCAAACTTCACATACCGGTTTAATGGGAGAGTGCGCTTTAGTTAGCGGTCTGTTGAAAACTGCGTTCCTTGACTGCTCAAAGCTGTGCCAGACCTGAAGCTAAAACCAAGCATCAATCTCCAACCCACTGTCCACCACAGCTGCACACACAGGGTGCACATATAGGCCAAAACCTCACAATGCAACATGGAATCGCTCCGTGTAACTATGGAGAAACTCAGATTTCACATCGAATAACACAAAAAAGAACAACTACACCAACCAGACAGTAACCTCTGACTTTCTACTTCGCTGATACTCCCAGAATGGCACCTGAAACAAAAACTGCCACCCCCTACATGGCTCCTCATCAAGCTCTTGAGGGCTGCCTCTGTGTGTGCGACATGGCTGCACATACGTGTATCTGAGCTGTGTTTGCCTTCGTTTATTGTCGAGTTGACACGATAACGCCGGCATGCGTGCGGCTCCATCACAACTGGGACATCTTCGGTGTCTAACAGGGCATGTAAATGGGCTCTCACTCTATCAGAAGCCGCCTGGAGGGCCAGAGGGACCCAGAGAGGATGGCAGCGTAGACCCTGGGCCGCACCACAACTGATGTGAGGGGGAGAGAGCTGAGGCACGCTGTCTGCCGCCACAGCCCAATGCTGTTGCAGTCCATTATGGTTAATCACTGAGGAAGAGCAGAGCAGCAGATCTCAAAGCGGGTCTTTGAATGACCAGGGGCCCTTCGAGGACCACTGTGGGACCAAAGGCATAAAGAGGAATATATCGTGTCCGACGTATCTGCACAGCCTCATCAGACAGGCTCAAGAAAACAGTAATCCTGGAACTGTCTATGTCTGCCCTTGGTCTTTGTTTTACAGTATGTTTGCTCAAGTCGATATTAACTTTTATGACTTTTGTGCTTTTTTGCTAACTAGGTTTCAAATTCTCTCAACTGCGGCATGAATTGACCCAAGTGGTTGGTGGGAAGTTGGTTCTGCCATAACTATTAGGTTATTGTGGCAATAAATACATTAAATTCAACATCACACCAATTTGTACACTTATTTTCTTGTTTATTTTCCTCCAAGAAACAATTTATTTTTTCAAATTAGTTGAGCTAGACCACAATCTCTTCATGTACCCTCTGGTAACTGCAGAAGCATCCCTGGTTGGGAATCGCTGATCGACAGTTTTAATATTTCTGGGTTTCCGTTGGAGTAAAAACAAAACCTTTAAGAAGAGGGGGCCACCGAGGGCAAAAGGTTTTCAAACAGCGGTCTGATGCAGCGGTTCCACACCTGAGAATCAGCAGCTGCAAACTATTTCTGAGGGTTAGTGCAGCAGTTATCAGGACGACAAGGCAGAGAAACATTATGAATTATTAAATCCCAGAGAAGAAGAAGAAAAAAAACACCCAAAGACATATGCAGACATGCAGTGATCAAAAGAAAGTTAAATAGCAACTATTCTGATGATCAATTAATCATCTCAGCCATTCTTCACACAAAAAACATCAAACATTTGGTGGTTCCAGCTTCTTAAATGCCAGGATTTGCTGCTTTTCTTTGATGTCTATGATAGTAAATGAAGACGCTTTGGGTTTTGAACTGCTGGACAAAATACAAAATAAGATGAATACACACAAATAAGGCATCACTTTGGGCAGTGGGGGAACTGTGACGGACACAAGTACACTAAATGATCAATTAGCCATGAAATAATGGTTAGGTGCAGCCCTAATCTGTAATCAGTGTTGAGGGGTCGCAGGGTTTGTTTCAGGGGGTCACAAGCCACAAAACTTTGGGGAAAAAAGACACATGAATTAGTGATTGCAGGAAAACTTTTGGGATGTAAAGAAAGAAGGTACTTTAAGTTGTAGACCTCAGATAAGTGGATGAACTCTTTCAGAGGCTGCCAGATTCTGAGCCATCCTGTTATCTTTCCCTGTCATCTCCTGAAGGAGAGTACAGGAGCTCAAACGCTGCATTTGCTGCCCAGGCTTCTCCCTCCTAATCACAGGCCCACGGTGCGGCCAGCATGCTGGGCTGGAGTTACACACCGCACACCATTAAAAGAGCTCTTTAATTAGCAGTGAGGGGGGGTGAAAGCGGAGGCATCTGTAAACGCAACACTTTTCTTTTTTGGGGGGGGGCATCAAGCGAACAGCATGCACTGAACACACAAGCTGTGGAGCAGCCGCGGCTGCAGCCTCGACTTCTTCTCTGTGGAGCTGCTGCAAAACACACAACTTGCAGCTTTCTAACACGCACTTGTTTCCCCACCACAGAACTAAAAACACACACATGCGACACGCAGAATGAATTCACAGGCAGTTTCATATTCACTGCAGCTCAATGTGTCTCTCGGCGTGTGTGTGTGTGCGCGAACGCGGAGCGGCGGCGACGCTTCCATCACACACGCATGTCAATAAGAAAGAACAGCGCCCAAAGCCGCTAAGGCCACTTGACAGAAGTGAAAAGACAGACGGGGGGAGACGGAAAGAGAGCGCAGGCAAAGAAGAAGCACAACATTATCTCGCTACAACGCAACGGAGCCAGAAGCGCTCGCCGAGGCGTCAACACGGAGCACAAAACGCCAAACAAGTGAAGCCAAAATGCCGCTGAGCAGCGCCGCGTCCGCGACAAAACAAAGCTGTGACAAACCTGACGAGGCGAGGACACTTCTTCCGCTGATGTCCGGAGTTAGTGTGTGTGTTGTGAGTGTGAGTGTGTGTGCGTGTCACTCACTGGTGTTTTCTCCCTCTCTCTCTCCTCTGCTGTAGAGATAGTGCTGATGTTTCCACTTCCTCTTTTCTTCTGCCGTCTGCTGGCTGCCTCGATGATACCAGACAGAGGATGCACAGGAGCGGAGCTGCAGCTCAGCGGCTCCCTGCTTTGACGAAGGGATGGGGACATTCAGTCAGATTTAATTACGAAGAAAAAAAAAAAAGAAGTCAGTAGCTGCTTTTATTTTAGCAGCTCTGGAGTTAGTTTACAGGAAAAAACAAACAAAGTTTTCTTTCCTCTGATATTTAAATGTAAAGATGGCAGGAGCGTTTGACACAGCTCTGCAGGTCTGGTTTCCATATACTGAGCTTAATAAGCAAAGAAGTAAAATTTTTTAATAGTTATAATTCAAAATCTCCTCCAATCAGAAACAGGTGTGAGTGACGTCACTCCGCCCCTGATGTTCAACCTGTGCACATCGAGAAGAAACACACTGACACTTGATTATGAGGACAAAAGTGTGTTTTTAGGTATGTTTTGTTTTGTTTTTGTTTGTTTAATGTCGACTCACATCAGCAATTAAATATCTTGTTATTTTAAAAGCTGTTCTCTTCTCTTGGACGTTTGGGATTTAGGCCAGGCAGTGTCACATTTTTGTCATCCCTTTCAAAAACAGGACAATACAAAGAGGTTTGACATGAAATAGCATTTGGACAAAATCTGTAAACACAGGGCAATAGAAAAAGTATGGATGAATGAGATTACACTGATGAGAAATGAAGTCCTGGATGTTACAGCTTTTTTTTTTTTTTTTTTTTTTTTACATCTTAAACTAATTAATAAACTAACAAAGCTAAAACCTAAGTGTCATTTAATACAGTACTGAGCAGATTAAGATAAAGGTTTCAAGAAAGGTTAAACATGAGTTAACTGAGCTAACGTACACAGCAAATTGTTAAGTAGCTTAATTTTGATTTTGATTTGATTTTTTGATTTCCCTGAACTCCCCTAGTGGACAGTAGCCATGCTGACACTGTCTAAACAAATGTAGTCTAGTGAATAAAGCGGATTTACGATGAACTGCATCCGAATAAACAAACAAACGATTAAGGACGTCTTCTCCCTCCTCGATGGGACACAAAGACATGAGTGCAGGCAGGAGGAGGGGGGGCAAACAGGAACAATGGTTTCAATAATTCATGGTTATTGAACGCTCTCTGGTCTCCACATATGCACACAGAGCTGTTTGGAGGGTGAGATTATGACCTTCTAATGTTACATTATGTTACGAACCTGTTTGATACGGCTCAGCAGTGGATGGCGTCGCACAGGTCAGGACATAGGACCGCGTCCCAGAGCTCAGCAGCACTGAGCCACAGGAGGCCACTTCTCTTTAGTTTTGTCAGTGATTATAGACTGCATCTGATGTAAAACCCAGAGTGTGTGTGTTTTGAGTAATAAAGAGAGAGAGCAGTGTATAGCAGACAGTCCAGCAGCTCATCCTTGTCTCCACTCAGCAGGAGCAGGATTAGTGCAGGAGCCCTGTCCGCCCTGATAAATAATCTGGAGCGACACACCCAGCTGAAATCTCTCTATCTCTCTGTTGGTTTTTGTCTCTGTGAACAAAAAAAAACACAGGATGCAGGCCTCTAACCTTTTAAATGACAGCCTGCGTCCTCTACTAAACTGTGAATCTGACTGCACACAAGGGATGTGAAGGCGACGGGGTCTGATCCAAAAATAGCAGAACGCAAGCAGATTATTTGACTCGGTGTGACGGCGATTTAGTGTAGCAGGACACAAGTGTGTTCAGGTATCTGTCAAAGATTACACACAGAGGTGAGTCAAACACTGGTTTTAAGTAATTCTTTGTTTAAAGCCCTGAAGGTTGAATTAGACTGGGGGGGATTTAAACCTCCAAGCAGTTCAAATTGTACACAAATAAATTCACCACTTTCGTTTTTCCAGATGAGGGAACATAGGCGAGCAAAACTTTTCTATTTCCCTCGATTCTGTTCCCATCATTAAGTTATGGTGACTTCCGCATCTCCGACTTCAGCCTTAAAGCGGTCAACACTACATCAGAGGGCTCACAGGAGATGTAATCTTTTTATCTGAGACAGCGGAGAGGCAGCGGGGTGGGCTTGAGCCAGCCCGTATGGTTTAAAAGTACTGCATGGTGCATTCAATAAAAAGTGCAGACTCACAATGCAGTGCAATGTGCCTCTGCATCCAATAAAATGCAGAGTCACTCTTGTTTTGCCTCTTACAAGGTAAGCCTTGGATTATTTCCCCATATGCTTGGACCTCAGTTGTCACTTCTACCGTCTTGTGTAACTCACTCGACTTTGAACGCACCTTGCTTCACAACTGCCAGCTGAACCTCTGCACATCTGGTGTGAAGTTGATATCGCACAAACCCTGAGTTAAAGAGTTAAGTGGAGTGCTCCAGTCATAAAGATTTAATTATCTAGTTTTCTGCAAATATGTTGGGCCTCGATCGCACTCTGCACAGCGAGTCTGGCCTGGCACTCAATCTGACCTGTCCCTTGTCCAAGAAGACAGAGTGCTTCAATAAAGACTCTCCGCTGACCAGACTCTCTCTACGTGGCACAACCTCCCCCTGAGCAGCCTGTGACTGAATCTCATCTGGGAGATTCATTGTTGTACTCAGAGGGAGACAGAAAAGTCAACGTGGAACAGACTGTTTCAATGAAGCTGATTTATCGTAGCTTATTGGTTGAATTGCCAGAAAAGGGATGGACAGAGCTGCCGCAGACAGAATATTAGAGAATAGCTAAGCTCTCAATCAGCAGCTAAAATGCTCTCATGGCTGTATAATCTGACACTCTTTGATGGAACTGTAATTTCTCATAAACACATAGACTCCCTACAGCATTTGAGTTACTCGGAAAGCCTAAGACACAAATCTAAATGGAAATCTAGTTTGCTTGTTCCCCGTAGGTCTACTGTAATTGTGTCTCTATCAGGGTCATTAGGAAGGGGGAATGTTTCAAGTTCATTTCCACGGGGAATCCTCTTCAAAATGTGCTGCTCACGAAGGAGAAAGCGGCACCAGACTTCCTCGGCCTAAAGGGCACGCCGTGTGTGAAGTGGCTGCGGTGAACTGCCGGCCTGACGCGGTTCTGCTGGGCGAGAACCCGGTTTGATGAGACGTTGGCGGTTCCGCAGAGAGGGAGGGTCGCTCTGCGCCGTGTAGGCTACAGACTGTGAAATGATTTTTGAGAAACACGCTCTGAAGTGTCCTCACGCTGCTGGCAGGACAAGATGAAAAGAAAAATGCTCTTCGTCTCAGGAAGGTCGAGGCTGTAACGCGCCGCGTCCTTTTTAATGATCACATTTCTGCGTGTGGAATTCACTGCACCATCCACAAAGCGGTAAGTCGCCGTCGACGTGAAAAAGTGTCACACATTAAGTCAAGGCCAAGATTGATATTAACATCTTTGTTTTTGCTAGAGCCGGGCAAACACTGGAGAGAAGGAGCCAGTTTTTCCTCCGCATAAGGGAGCACATTCACATACATTCTTTCCCCAGCTCTGTGGCTTTTTTTTTTTCAGAGCAAATAAGCATATTCCAACCTCAAATAATTCAAATATTTATGTACAGTCACAAGCGTTCAAACATTCGGGCTTGTGTGGAAGACAAATTCTAGCTGTACTCCAACGTTTCATTTGGACTTTTTTTCCCCTCCACCTCTCTGCGTTTAACAACTCTACAATCAAAGTATTTAAAAGCAGCGAGATGGCGGGGTTAACAAAAAAAAGGAAAAAAATAAATGGTGGAAAATACAATCTCCTAATAACACACTGTATTTGCTGACATGCTATCTTAGTAGACCCAGTAAAAGATCTCTTACACCAAGGGGCTCATTTCATATCATTGTAGATTCATTACCCATGCAGCTAATGCTTTTTGACACACACTTGCACCAAGGCACACATACATGCACTGACTTAAGGAGCTGTTCCATTACGACCCTGCGCTGTGTGATCTAACAGAGAGGATGTCAATGCGAGCTGTCACCCTGGAGACACTGAAACGACTGGGAGAAGTCGCGTGCAGTGGAATTACAGTTTTAGGCCTTCAACCTGCAGAGGAAGGGCTTAAAAGGGTCTCCAGAATGCAGTTCTTACTCAGGCAGAACACACTTCACTACTGCAGAAGATCTACCACTGCTGCCACTTCATTCACAGGCTCTTCCTACGCTTAAAGCACGTAGTACACACATCAGCATGTTCCAAGCGCTCAGTCTGAGTCGGAGCAGTCACTGGTTTTAGAGGACTTGTGCTTCCGTTTCCTTTTTCTCTTCTTCTTGTCTTTCTTCTTTCTCTCCTTCCTCTTTTTCCTTTTCTTGCTGCGATGGTGGTCGGAGGAGGACGAGGAAGAGGAAGAGGAGGAGCTGTCTGAATTGGAGGTGGTGTCCTGGAGCAGCTGCTGCAGCTGCTGGATCCTACAAACAGGAAGGGCGGGGAGGAGAGGAGGTGGGGATTAGAGTCAAGACCGGGGAGGAAAACACAACTGATGCAGACTCGGATGCCCGGAGTTGGCAAGCACCTGAAGTGTCCTTGAGCGAGACACAGTGCGCCATGTCCGGACTGTGGACTTCGCCAAGTGCCTACTAGTGTTACGATTTTCCAGAAAATGCTAACAGAGGCCAAAGTACCAGTTAAAACTGCAGGTGTGTGGAGGATTTTCAGAAGACACTGGGACATGCCTGAGGTCATCCTGTGGCTTAAATACAACACTCAACATCAGATGACTTGTTCAATTTTAGTGCTAACAAGTTCTGCTTAACTTCATTTTAAATTTGAACAGAAATTTGAACTAAAACATCAACACGTCGCACAGTGACGGAGGAAGCGCCACACTGCTCCATGACACATAAAGGAAGGGAAAAAAAAGAGATATTTGACGTGCAGCATTGGAGCCCACTGGAGTACATGCCCTTTAATTAGCTCAGAGGAGTGAGCTGGCACACTGATCGTGACAGCATCAGCATTGTGCAATTTTTGAAGACGTCTGGGAACTGTCAACTTTTCAGCCATCAAAGTGTTTCTTTGAGAAAGGGTTCACACACTCTTGTGAAGTGTCCATCAGGCCTTGTTATAGTGGGGTTGATCTCACGGAGCAGAATGATCACCTGAATGGTTGGAAAGTCACGCTAGTCCTTAAAGCATGCCTCTAGTCCTCCATCATAAAAGCACTTCATAACATAGAGTTAAATTAAGAAATAAATCTCTTCCTTCACCTTGAAGACTGGTTAGAAAAAGTTACAATTCCTGCAAACTATCAGCACTAAGTTCACTAGAGAACTTTTCAGACCTTCATCAGGCATCAAATTCACAATGTAAAACAGTGAAAAAAGGAGGAGGACAACAAGAACTGATAAAGAACATCCTTAAATGAGACAAATAATGTACATCAAAATCTGTGGAATACAAATGAAAATAGGAGCAATAGAGAGTCTCAAAGATTAGATGGGCCAGGCTAAATGAGACATTTGGGGAATGCAGATCAGATAATAATGGGTCCCAGTCCGATCTCCAACTGGGAATATCTTCATAACCTTGGACGAGTGCAAAAAATGAACTTTCAATGAATATAGATGCAGGTACTTCAGATATAACTAGCTACTTTCTAAATTTCTGTCATGAAATGTTTTCATCAATTTCGCCTCATGACAAGAGGCTAGCATCTCGAGGACAACTTGAGACTCAATACTGTATACGCAATTGGAAAGCTGGGAGAGGCTGGACTGTTTCACTTCCCTTTCAAAGACGATGCCAGAATGAATGTGGCACAGACACGCAAGCGAGACTTCAAAGCGCCACTGGCCTTTGAATAACCTTTTTGTAATGCATGCAAAAACACACACAATCAACACTGCTGCTCTGCATGTACGCACACACATGCACACACACACACCTACAGTGAGCCTTCATAATAAGCAAACCTCAAATTCAAACACCCTGGTGTCAAATGCTATTTGCTAGAAACCCGGACAGAGAACCAGCCACCATGAGAGAGTTTCCAGGTCATCTGAGTGTCAAAACTGTAGCTTCTCAAGAGTTGGACTGAACAGTCACAGAGCAGTTTAGAAAATCTTTTCCAGGAAAATTACAGCTAAGGACAAGAACAACATGCACGTCTCAAAAGAAAAAAAAAAAAAAAAAAAAAAAAAAGCATGTACCTGGTTTCTTTTTCGTTCCTTTTGTTTTCCCGAATGATGTCGTACATTGGGTCTTCATGAGCCTAAAAGAAGAAGGCACAATCTGCCATTACCTACTGTGAAGAAAGGAGAAGAAAAAGAATTCCTCCTTGCAATGAGAGTTGCTACCATTCACATTCCAACCATTGTACTGATTCTACTGTTAGGTCAGCATTTTTTAAAAGCCTCCCTGTGACAATACAAGGTAGGAAAATATGATACAGTTGCATTTATGCTAATCATTGCAGAGGCTTTCTGTCGCTGCAGTAGGTATTGTTCCATTACAAGCAGGCTGCACGAAGCAGTCTGCGGCCCACATGTTCCTCAGTGTAAACTAAATGTGTTCAGACTCTGTAGTTAACCTCAGCAGAAGGTCTCAGACACAAACTTGTCTCTGTCAGCCCCTTGACCTCACCACAACCCAGCCTGCATTCTTTAACAGCAGACTATTATTTGATATTGTCTCTAAATGGCTATATGTGGGCTCGTTTTGTTCTACGCAGCGAACAAACTCACCACCCTGAACTGCTCCAGCTTCTGGTTGCCTTTAATGAAGAACGGACACTCCTTATCTCCAGTCCTGTGGCCGTAGCGCTTGCATCTCCAACCTACGGAAAAGGAAACTAATATGAACTGATGCTAACGTGTAGATCACACCAGATTTTCTATTTAAAAAAACAGACCAAATATGGGCATGAACATTACGTTCTTGAACACTGGAACGTTTGACAAAATAATCTTCACTCATTATTCCACTTACTGGCTCTTTCTCAAGCGTTCAACTACATTTCAGCTCTGGAAAGCTCTGGAAAAAGCTGGCAAGTGAAGCTTCAGTTAAGAATATTTTGCAAAACTAGATAATACGTTTCAGGAGCACACAGGTCCCAAGAATACATTCATTTAAAAAGGTAAAGAATTTCTTTTTCCTTTTGTTTGTATAATTCAAAAAGGCAGATAAAAGCAACTTGGAGTCACACACTCAAACAGCCCTGCTCATGTGGTGATGTGTTAGAAAACATATCCCTCATAATGAAGAAAGACCTCTTTGAACAAATGAGAAATCATCCACGCTTCTCTGAAAAGACGTGAAGAAGTCGTCAAAACTCAAAACCTTTGGTAAAGTGAGACCAAACAAATACTGTTTATCCTCCAAAAGCAGTTGTGTGCACAATCGTTTACTTGGGACTCTTCATGTTCACTTCACTCACTGTCACGTCTCTCTGTCCTTTTAAAAAATATGACATACTGAAACATTTTCTCCAAGATTCTGCAGAACAAATGTCAACTTGCGGACAAGGCCTGTGTGTATATGTGTGTGTGTGTGTGGGTGTGTGTGCGCACTGACTCCGTAAGTCCCTGGCTGTTCACACAGCATGACAAGGAGTGGGACGAAGGAATGAATGGAGACTGAGTATAATGAGTCTTTGTGTGACCATAAAGACAGAAGGTGGTCTCCACAGTACCATTATTTATCTCTAGCCCTTCATATTGGTCAGAGAAACAACAGACCCAGTGTTGACTGTTATGTTCTGAAGGTTGCACCTATTACCTATAAAGACCGCTGCCCAGTGCCCACATATGGTGGAGGTTTACTCCCACCTACAGTTCTTGAACTATAAGTGCTGCTGTTATTTCTATGGCTGATGATACAGTTTAAGCTTGTCATCATAATAATCATCGGGAATAAATACAACTGTGGACGTATGAGAGGATGCCCCGCATAAGTTCTAGGACTACACTTAAGGTGAAAAGCACACATTTAACTGTATTCAAACCCAGAAATAAGTCCTCTAATTTTCATAATTTGGGGGAATTTAAAATATCTTCAGGCCTTGCGGACACTGCAGATCTAAACATAGTTAGACATGCCCTTTGACCATAAACAAATGGAAAATTGAGAGGAGTCAGTACGAGTAATAACAAAGATCTGAAATTTAAAAAATCCAAAAACGTATCATAGGGTCAAGACTCGCGAAAAAGTCATATAAAAGTCACAGGGGGCTGTATCTTGGGACTGATCATGAAAGATGAGCATCCTCTCCTCCAGGTCTAAATCTTTGCCGATTTGACAGTAAGCTGCACTTCTGTCTCACTGTAAACCCTCCAGGTGACATTGCTGAATTAGTGTTGCTGTACTCACACTGCATCACCTTCACCTCCTTCCCCAGAGGCATCCACAGCCCTTTGGTGGGGGCGTTTGCCAGGAAGTTCCTGGCCTCTTCATTTCCGGGTTCAGCAGGGATACAGTCCTCTGGTTTGTCCTCGTGCTCCTGCAACAGCAGTTGTCACTTCTGAACTTTTCTTCCAGTAAACAACTATATATGTTAAATGTATAGCAATCTTTGAAGCTTCTTGGCATTCACTAGATGTGTTTCAGTGTGACTAACGTTACCTTAATTAATCCTGGTGGAGGTTTCTCATAGCTGTATGAGAGACACATAATACCGATGTTATTCGTAACTATTTCAAACTTAGCTAGCTGCCATTCCCAGAACTAGCTAACACACGTAAACCCAACGTTTACTGTTAACGGGCAAAGAACACTGGTCGGTTACATTTATAATTCATGCAGAAGTTTGCAAGATTAAACAGAGAAGCTCTCGCTAACATTACTCACAATGTCTCCACGTGTTTCAGTGTTTGGACCTTTTGGTTGATTTTTTTCGTCTGTGTTGTGAGTTTCTCGAGATCCTGTTTGGATGTCTTGTGTCTCTTGTGGTCTCGTCTTTCCTCTTTCTCTCCTGTTCGCTTCCTGCTCGACATTGTCGTGATATTGACAAACTGTGCCCCCGAAGAAAAACCATTAACGTAAAAGGGAAGCTAAATTCAGGGGCAATTTGTTAAGTAAGAAACTACGGCCAACCTGCTAACCTGCTGCTAACTAGCAAACATTTCACTGGTGCTGCTGTACTTCCTGTGCAGCCGGATTGGTTAGTGAAAGTCCAGCGCCATCTGCAGGACATGTGCGGTAACACGTGAAGTACTGCTGGAGTTCATGCATTGTCACGCTGTAAGTACCCCAAATTAACACATTTTGGGTTTATTCACAGGTGAGCAAGCTAAAGTGGAAAGGCTCCAGGCTCCTTAAAACATTCTCAGTAAATGGCGCTGGATTAATGGCATATATTACATCCGTATCTGCAGAGACACAGACATAAAATATGCAAGAATAAAGCTGCAGCATAAGACATTTTCTAGCCCTCCTCTGATGTTCTCAGAGAGTAAGAATAAACATCCCAGTTTCACAGACTGAAAAGGTTTTAATTCAGGTGCAGGTGGAATACAAATGTGAGGTATTTCAGGATTTAAACACACACTGTACATTGAATAGTTAATGGAAAACAGGTAGGTAATCAGGCAGTACAAAATGCAGCAGATATATCTAAACTCCTGCTCTTAACAAAAAGATGAAAAGAGTAACCTTACAAAAACACATTGCCAAAGAAAACATTAAAAGAAAATGTAAAGTCTTGACAATAATGATTGTCAATAAGGATTTAGGCAGTGTGCCTACTCAATGTAAACAGCAACTGATGAGTCCCATTGTAGACGATAATTATAAATATCTTCATTGGTGACTGCGCACAGTTTCAAAATCATTTGTATGCACATACTACAATGCAACAGTGGCAACAACATGTATATATTTGTCAGTCTCTCATATTTAGCCAATGCCATAACAAATCAGTTCACACAGATGCATCTCCCCACTGGAGAGGGCTAAAAAAAAGTTTTAACATCAGGTAATATGAATACGAAATAATTTTATATGTATTTATCATATAAATGTATACTTTTAACTTTAGGAAAAAAAATCCAAAATGGATACACGTATTGGCATGTAAACCAGCTTGTCATGCCATAAATGCCCCCACAGAACAAAGTTGGGCTTTGCCTTTTGATAAATACTGCCATTCCACTTAAAATAGCATCCCCAATTTAGGAGATCATAAGAGGCGTGTCCTAAATTAGACAGAAGAAGCGCTGTCCTCTGACTGGCTCAGCAGAAGATGCTGTAACCCTGATTAATAGTTGAAATAGCCAGCCCAATGCTCCCAGTGCATTCAGGATACCAGGAGCGCCATTCCAAACAGCACAACAATAGCCGAGTTGGTGGGCAAACTATAACCTCCCAAACTGGCTCGGAAACCAAAGTTACTTCCTTAAGTTGCCCCTTAACCTTTGGTGTAAACAGGTTACAACAGGGTCTAACCCCTTTAAGAGTATACATAAAGACATGGTGCATTTGGGAGATACTCAAAGTGAGGAGAGAAAATCTTTCAAGCCCCCCTTCTTGCTGCCCCGGGTGTCTTCTCGCATGAGTATCTTGCTGAGACGCTGTACGACCCAATTCTTAGGTTTCGAGGTGGGCTTGGAGGAAGATGAGCTTGACCCCGAAGTGTTGGAGGAGGTGGAGGACCTGGAGGGAAAGAGAGAGAGAGCTGTTGATTGGCAGGAAATGTTCAAAGGGTGCTGTCAACAAGTATATGATCAGTTAAGCATGAACACCGACACGTACTATGCCTACAGCTGGCTGCAGTTCTCTTAAAGCTGAATAAATAGAAATGCAGTAGTTCAAATGCTAACATGTCTGACACATCATCCTCTAAATATTAGCTCAGGGGATATTAATACCAGCCACCTTAAAATAACTTACCTAGGTGTATGAACAGGAGTCTTGTCTTTGCCAGGAGTCTTGGGGGTACTCATGTTGGCTCTGTTGGTGGACTGTGGGGTCTTGTGTTTGCCAGCACTCCCCGGTGTGCTGTGGGTCTTAGCGAGGGTCGTTATGAAGTCCCTGTTCATTCCTTTGTGTCTGGATGTCGTGTTGCAAGTGTGGCAGGTGGCCATCTGGGATAAGAAGTGGAAAGGAACACATTCATTAATATTGTATGCCCTGCATCTATATTCCTCTCATACATAACAAGGTTTGGAGGTGAAGGCATACAAGGTATCCCCACAGGCATATCTTTTTTCAAAATCCTGCAGGCTTTCTAAAAGGTCCTTGAAACTACTGTTATATAATACCAATCTATCTACGAACTCATGTAAATCTGAGTGAGAGAGGGGGAAGTTTTTTTTCATTTCAGTCATTTTCCATCAAAACCAGTACAGGCACAGCTGTCTGAGTTTCTCTGAAACACACACTCGTTTGTTGTGACTTAGTCTGGACACCGACTGCAGTGACAGAATGACTCCAGGGACACTGAGAGCAGGACTAGCTGTGGCTGTGGCAGGCGAAGGGGCTGTAATGAGAAGTGCTCATATGCCCTCTGTGATGCAGGCCAGCCCCAAAGCCTCACAGATGTCAGACACATCGATTGCCATGTCACAGCTGAGAACAGTTCACAATGGGGTCCAGGAAGCAAATTCATGGCAGGAGATGATTCACTCAACAGCTGAGACTCTTGCCATTGGCCCTGCCAAACATCCCAGAGATTACCTTACCTTTGAATGTTTGCACAGATATGAAAATAACTGGATTAGTTAAAGCAGGATGAGAAACACTGATTTAGCCTATGGCAGGGCAAGATGAGGCTGTTGCCATGCAGTTTAACCTAGTCAGGGTGTGGGTGCTATAAGAACCGTCAGCCATTCAACTCCATGAACCTTTTTCAATAACAATTACTTCAGCCAAGTTCACTGAACCTCATCTGACAATTTCTAAGCAAAAATCATAAGCATGGCACAGATTACACAAGACCCTACATAAGGCAAAGCAAAGAGTTACGAGACCCAACAGATCCTCGTGATTGAGGGCAACAATTGGTATCCCAGTGTCCTGCCTACTGCTGTCTTGTGTCCTAATAAAAAAGGTACAGTGCATGTAATGAGACTGCGACTGGAAAATGGCTGCCACAGGGTGCACGTATCGTGTTGTGAAATCATCAGTGATCAATCAATAAGAAACAACAGCTGCTAAGGATATATATATGCAGCTGCTAACCAATTTTCACAACTAAAACACCACCATCAGATCAAGTGACGGGAACATTTCAGGGACAATCACATCATCCCAGTGATAAGCTGACCCTAAGTGCAAGACAAGCTACAGGGAGTCGTTTGTTTCTTGTTCTCTGAACAAACCTTGAACCAACTCTAGGATGGAATAAAACTCTTGAACAGGAGAGCCAGTTATGCTTTCCTCCCAGAGAATACTTTCCTCACTGTAGGAAATGCAGCACAAAGTGTTAAAAGTTATGCAGTGTCGACTGAGGACTCTTCTTCAACATTCTTCCCCAGCCTTCAGTAAGTTGTATCCCATTAATGACACAAGACATCCAGAGTTGCACAAGGTTAAAACTGGTTAGAACAGACCACCACTGCAGAGGTCAGCAAGTCTGAGCCGAGCTGTCGACAGCCCTGAATGCTGATGAGATGGAAAACTCACCGACACGAAGGTAGCCATTTCAGATTCTGACAGGTGTCTGTTGGAGAGTTGGGTTTCAAAGCACCAGGAGTACAGAGTTCCTCTTTCGTTCTACGTGAGCTTATGTGAAGTGTTTACTACATGAGTCTGCATGTCCAGCTTTATACAAACCAAGCCCAGCAACTCGCCCACCCATCTTTGCATAGGGGTGTGGCTCAAAGGAGGACTGACCAATGCACTGTCACAAGGGTCGACTAATCTGTGGGACAGCCGGCACTCTGCTGCTGCTTTGTCAGTGGTGACACTTCAATCCAAACTGGACTATTCTAGACACATCCTTTAATTTACAATACAGGATAAAAAGTCTGGACTTCATCTAAGCATGTCCAAACACAGAAAGGTAGCGGTGAAGGATATTGTTAGAATAGAGGAAGATAAAAATTCTTCCATGTGGAATATATCACATTGTGTCTGTATGCAAAATCATTGGCTAAATTATTCCAGTTTGTAAATAAAACGTGCTTGTTAAATCCAGTAAGGCCAAAGTCAAAGATGAAGACACTCAATTAAAAGCTGTGGGACAATATTATGTAAACCACTGTAAGTAATTTCCTCATGTCATAAAGGTGTAGTTTACAAAAGAAGTCATCAAAAACACAGGCCAGCGTGTAGATTTCACCTTCAACACTGCCTATAAAAGAAAACTCCCAGTTCAGCAAAACAGTTGAATTGAACATGGAAAAAAAAAAAAAATTTTGCTCAGTAATTGTCACAGCAAGGTGTTCCACAGTCTACACATTAAATCACGCACTCTATGGACAAGGCATGAACATTAGGTTTTTTTCCTGTGTGGTTCCTGAGTTATTACGATCATATCAGTGGTATAAAACCAATTTCTTTTCAACTCCTAAATAGGCAAGCCTCAATTTCAGCAAGTGAGGCTTCATACTGAAAGACATTCAACAGTAAAAGCCTTTTCATCAAACTGATTATCTATCCTAAAATAACCAGTGCTCTTCTAAAGTTAGCAAAGCTCAAACCAATTATGATTGCAATCGTTATATAAAAAGAAGTCGTAACAACTCAAAGCAGCTATGCTGATGATGCAGATAAAGCTTAAGCACAGCGCTTTTAATGCACTAAGGATGATTGTGCAGCTGTTCAAACTTATCATGAGTGCTGTCTTGAAGGCTTTTCTTTGTACCTTCAGACAAAAAAAATGCACTAATGTTACAAAGACATGGCAAAGGACGAACACACTGGCACCTTTAATTCTGGTTATATAGAGGAATCTCAGAGTAACAGATAAAAGTGATGGCCTACAGTGGGTAGAGTGGCACTCCACTGGAGGATCTGGGTTCAGGAGGACAGTGACAGTTGACTGACGGAGAGACATGGAACCACTATATTCAAAGTTACATGCAAGTCATTTTATACATATTACATATACATTTTTTATATTGTTGTATAGCTGTAGTACAAATAAAAATACCTGGACTAAGAATTTCCACCTCCTTCCTGTTTATATCCATCTATCCATCTCATATCATATTTTGAAGTGCTGTGATTAGTCTTATTATATTTCTCACCCTGGATTTGATTTATTATTATTTAGAACCTTTCCATCATCACCTACCGCCTGTTATTTCCTGCTGCAATTACCCAATTTCCTCCTGTAGATCATTAAGGTTTCATCTAATCAAATATGAACAGGAAACTGGTGGAAAGTACTCAAACAAACGCTATTTGTTCCTCACCTACAAATGTTGCTGTAACACATACTGTAAGTGATCAGGGCTGTGGACATTTAGGTGACAGCCTAGATTTTCCTGGTTTGAAAAAAAAAAAAAAAAAAAAAAAAACGCAATCACAAGACATGTGTGTGTGTGTGTGTGTGTGTGTGTGTGTGTGTGTGTGTGTGTGTGTGTGTGTGTGGCCCATAGTGGAGTGGATCAAACACAGACAGACAGCTGGGCTGCAGATGGATGTTTACAACTACGGTGACCTCATGCTGTTTATCCTCTTGTCCTCTAGTTACCACTAGTGGCCCTACTATCATCAGCTAGCCTGCACTGAAGCACTGATATGACAGGCTCTAAGAATAGAAACCTTCACCCAGTGAAGGTGTGTGTGTGTCCATGTGCACACCATAGTGGACAGAATTATCAGACTAAGATGTCAACAGAGGGACACGTTCCATGCCGAAACAACAATAACGATATGGTTGCTGCATGATAACCTGAAATGAAACCCCACCCATCACGTGTACTCGTCTAACTTACGCTAATCCTTTGACATGTAGTGTATGCACTTGGAGGGACACACGTGAACCGGTGCCACAGAGAGATTTGATTTCCTCATCTTGGGCTGTTGATCCTGGCAGCAGACAGACCTAAACAGTGGCCAGTCAAGCATATGGCAGGGGTGACATGTTGGAGCTTCAGGGTTGGAAGAGGACAAACAACCGCATATACACAGCTGGGGGAATATTAAGGATAATTGTTTTTGGCAGGAAGTTGAATTTCTGTTAGGAAAATAAATCTAGGTTCACCATATTGTCTGAGGAAGAAAGCATTCCTTGTGATCACAATATTAAACTGCCATCCAGAGTTACAAGATGCACTGAATTGCTACCCTGTGCACATGCAGTACATACAGTATATTTTCACACTGGGTCAGCCTTGACCTTTCCTCTTACTGCCATCCAAACAAAAAGACCAGGCTTGTGTTTAACATGAAACGTGAACCGACACAGACAGCCACAGTCACAGACAACCTTGATGAACCCTGATCCCATCCACATATGTCATGCTTGTTTAGCTCTAGCAATCATGAACTGTTCATGGAATGTCAGCATCTGCTGTACATCCTCTAAATCCTAAAAAAAGACAGCGTGCATTCATGTATACCTCGCTAACAGCCAGCTTGAATGGCTTAAATCTCCTTCATGCAATTATGAAAGCAGAATAAACCGATCTGCTAATTATCATGGTGTCTGTGCAGTGAAGGGTTTAAAGGCAGTTGAGGCTTGCCATCATGCTGACAAATTACCAGCAACCCTTATCCTTCTCTGAGCTCACCTTTAAGACATGCATCTTATGTAAGTGTACGCGAGTGAACAGGGATAACGGTATGATGTTTAAATGAGCAAATGAGTGAGGCATAACTCATAAATGTGGCAACTCTGTTTGAGATTCTGCAGCTTTGTGTCGTGCAGCTGAAGCTGTGCCCAGTTGACCAAGTGTAATTCAATACTGTGGCAAATGAGAAGAGGGGGGTGTCCATGAGTTAAACACTTCTGAAGTTCCCTTGTGAATAGGTTTGAAGCTAGTCAACTGGGAAATCTCTGCTTCCGCTGTCTGGGAACTGCATTCCCATTCATGCCATTTCTTCCTGAAACATACATGCAAACACACACATGGCATGTGGAATAATGAAATGACGCACAAACACATACAGACCTACATAAATCAGCTCTGCAGACGGACCCTTTTTTCTATTAATAGCCCCTGCTCCATAAATACCTCCCTTCCTGTCTTTCCCTCTACTGCCAGAGGTCAGCTTGTGTTGATTAATTTGACCTAGGCAGTACGATACCACCCCAGAGGGGGAAGAGGAGTAGAGTAGCAAAGTGAGTGACAGAATTAGTTGCGGTTAAGAGTCTCTGAACTGAATATATGCTTGAAAAAAGTTTCCAAGTCCTGAATGTTGATTGTGTGACAGAGTTTTCAAAATATCTGAGTGTGTGTGCACTCAAAAGCACAAATATCCGTGTGCAATGTGTGTGAAAGTCATTTGAGAACACATCAATACAACACAATAAAGCCCAAAGCAGAAGAGCAGTTGGGGGATCAATATGAGGCAGGCTGTGATGTTGCAGGCAGCCACTTAGTCACACTGTCTGGAGGCAGGCTGCCCAGCAAACACACAGAGACACCCGATCTGAATGCAGATCTGCTGCACACTGCCATTAAAAAAAAAAAAAAAAAAAAAAGTCATGTTTCTTTCTGTTGGCAATGAGGTCACATTTTTTCCTGCATCACACCGGCAGGTCTGCGTCAAAGCAAACCAGAGCAAAGGTATCAACACAGGAAATGATTTATCCCATAGTCCTCAACAAGTACCATTTATTCAGTTGTCTAGATTATATAAAACAATATGTTATTCACGGTGCTTTGGTTTATTTGTTTCAGTAAATTATATATGAGTCGCTGAATGTTGAATGAACATCTGGAACCCATTAAATCAGCAATATCTCACTGTGAGAAAGGCTTGATAAGATTCTTTCAGACGGAACATAAAAAACAAGAGATAAACTGAGAACCAAATGCCTCTTGAAATACCACAGATATTATCTGTGGAAGCTTTATCCGGGGAATGCTGTCATGGTCTGGTTTAAATCTAGAAACATACCCCTGCTTCATGGCCTGATGTATTTTGCATTTATAACTAAACATAATGTCTCCATTGATAACTAGAATTAACGCCTCGTAGTTGTACGCGTTCACTATCCAGTCAAGTTGCAGTTTACATTTAAAAAATATACACAACACAGTAGAAAATAGCATAAGAAGTAATGGATGTCAGCATTATTAGCATACATAACAGAAGCGCAAAAAAGCTAGTAGGTTTGTGATGTTGAAATGGGAAACAACATCAACACAGTGCTACATTAAATGATGCGGCAGTTAAACAGTCTTGTATGTATGATGTAACATGTATGATTCCAGTGAATAATTTCCAGTGAGAAACATGCTGAGGAATGCAGAGGGTTTATAGAGAGCTTCATCACACGGTGCGACGACAGTCACCTGAAGCTCAATATGAGCAGACTATAATGCTTCAAATATGGATGTTGCTGCAAAAAAGCTAATTGTAAAACATGGATGCATCACACACATCCTCAACCCGACAGCACAGATTATCTATACAGTCAGCACAGTTTCAAGGTGGATGCTCAAGATTAATGTCACCAACTGAGTATCTGAACAAATGTGACATATGGTCGCAATCTGCCCTCCTGGTCCTGAGTTATGGTGTTGAATAATGGCCAGAAAAATGTTTTGACAGAACATTCTGTGAAGCTGACCTTTGACCTTTTGAAAAAAAATGTCATCACTTCATTGTTTCATCCCATGAGATATTTTTGCCATGATGAGAACATGAATTCTTGAGTTATGGCCAAAAATGTGTTTTGTGAGGTCAGAGTGAATTCTAATGACTTCATCCTTGAGTCCAAGTGAATGCTTCTGCCAAATTTGAAGAAATTCCATAAAGGATATCACATTCACAAGAATGGGACGTACATACATACAGACAAACTGAAGACAGAGTGCCTTCAGCTGTGGCGGTCGCCGGTGTGGACGTAAATTAACGGTATGGGTGCTGTGAACAGTCACAGCTCTGCGTAATGACAGCTGTTCTAAAGCTGTTTGAGAATCTCGCCAACGCAACATGATTGGTAGAACTGCACTTTCCTGTTCTTCTCATTGACATTTCTAATGAGTGGTTCAGCGGGCACAAGTATCGATATGCAAACAGATGTTTAAGGGTGTCTACATCCACTTATGGTTAACTGTAGGAGTGGAAATGAGGCTGCTGCAAGTGCACCCAGTTCCACAATAATTCAGATTTATACACCAGACCAAGCGGTACATAAAGAGTGTGTGCGCACAGTCGCATCTTTGTCGGTATGTGCAGTTTTAGTTGTGAATCTACACACAGTGTTTTATGCATCTGACCCCTTGATGGACTGGCTGTGTTTCAGGGTGCCGCTGCTCTGAGTGCAGATGGAGTTTTGGGGTTAGAAATAAACATCACAGAATAGAGACAGATCTGGATTTACAGCTCCTCTGTGGCCATTTTAAGGAGTAATTAATGTGCACACATGCCGACAGAATTGATTACAACAGCAATATACCATGAATGCTGGTGAGACGGGATCCAAAAACTGGGCAGTGATGGCTTCCAAACCTTGACATCCGGGCCAACTTAAGCCTTGGCAGGGATTGCCAAGTTCCAGAGTAGACTTTTAATAGCGGTGAGGAAACGAAATGAAGAGAGGCACAGAGGCTAACTGAGAGATGACATGCTGTTATGGTGCCGCATCAGGTTCTGTATGAGGGGTTTATCCTGCTTGTGAGCTGGGCTACAACCATGATGACAGCGGAGAGGAGGTTTCCTGGGGATGTCAGTCATTAACTCAGCTGGCATTGACCTGCCATCACTGCTGCTTCTACTGTATGTGTGTGTGTGTGTGTGTGTGTGTGTGTGTTAACATGCTTAAAATACTTCAGTACACACTCTGCTAAATCTCTAGACACGTGAGACATGAGTGAGTGTTTTACATTTCCCAGCAAGTCTCTGTTTGTATCTAAAAAGCTCAAGGCCACTGCCACTGTTACTACTGCAGATTCCCTCCTGGCCTTTCTCTTCCCCAACACACCGCCCCCTCCTGTCATCCCGTCACTCGCTGCACACCCTTGAGGTGTCAAAACCCTCTGTGAAGCTTTTCTTGTTCCCTGAGAGCAAACAGGCAAAGCACCAGCCAGACACCGCTGTCTCCTGTTTCCAGTCATCTATTCAAGAGGCACATTCTCCAGTGACATTACTCCAATGAAGATGAATATGACAGAGGGATGTGGTGAAGAGATGGCCATGAAAGGAAGGAGGAGAGAGGAAAGCTGGGGATAATGCAAGGGGGTAGGTAGCGGTCAGGTAGATGAGGTGAGGTGAAACGCAAGAGAAAAAGAATGGGAGGGATTGGAGAGTGCAAGAAAAACAGAAGAATATGGGATGAGATGTGGTCAGTGAGGTCAAGAAGAAGTGGAGACATAAATTACAAAGAGAGGTTGGACTCAGGAGTAAATAGCTCTTCTGGGAAAGGGAAGGATTTTTCGACCACTTATGTTCTGCCACTCTGTTTTTTCAGGGCTGGTTAATCTTTTGTTCTATAAGCAAGTGTTATTTTCAGAGTGAAACAAGTGTTTTCAGAATAATGCAAATGTTGTTTTCAGGGTAAAACAAGTGTTGTTTTCAGAGAACAGCATTGTGACTCCACATTCTGTAAACATGTCTATCTACTTGTCTTGGAAAAGAGTCATTCTTGCGGTGAACTTCCAGGTAGAACCATTTCTTATTTTCCTAGTAAGCAACTGTTGAGTTTAGGCGCTTGGCATAAATTCATCCCCCCAAAACAACACAAGTGTTTACGCCAGGAAGAGCCTGAACAAAACATGTTTTTTTCTTGTAATAAGCAACTCTGCTGGGAAGTAGAAGCAGAAGAAAGAAGGCGGGGGAGAATGTGCTATTCTTCGCTCCATTTAGGGTGTCTGCCTCTGTTGTGGGGCAACAATCCAACTTATTTCCATATCCTTTGCTAGATAACCTGGCCAGCATGCATAAACATACCTGATTTATAACACCTCTAAGACACAACTTCACAGAGCATATCAGCCATGGCATCCACCTCGAGGGCGGCGCATATATACATCCTAAAGGAAGAGCAATATGGTATGAAATGAAGGAGATTTACACCCTGGAGTATAAATACCGCCACACCACCCGTGCCTGTGAGTGTGACTGTGCATCTACTGGTCACGTGTTTCCGCTGTCTGATGTTTTTATGTCTATATTTTTGTTAAGATGGGCACATATTTCCTTAAGTTCAATGCATAAATTTACTGTAGATACAGAATAGAAAGTGACAAATACTAGAGTAGTATGCAGGATGCATATTGCTTGGAGCATGGTGTCTCACAAAAGGTGGAAAGACTTTATGAATGCAATGTGGCCTGGAGGAACTACTTAAACTAACAATTTGCTCTTCAAAGTGTCTCACGACGCCTCTCATCCAGAGAAAGATCCCAGAATTGTTTTGACACTTAAAAGAGCACTGAGACATAAGCAAACACAGACACCTGTGTCTGCAAATGCTCACAACTTTTTTCATATAAACGTTTGCACACAAACAGGCACGATCATGACAAATTTATATGACAGCATGCTTTGATTATTTCTCCAATAAATCCTCCACGTCTTCCTGTGGTTGTCACGTTACCAGCTGTAAGAACAGCAGAATATTGTGTACACAGCCATAACACTCAACATCGGCACACTGAAACAAAACAAATAAAGGGTACATGGTCACTGCGACACTTTATATCAGGAACTTTGTGAACTTTGTTTTTTCGTAGGGATAAAAATCAACAGCAGCATCTTCTGAAAATGCCAACTGGCACAAGTTTAGCATCCAAAGTGGATGCTAATCTCTTTACTCAGGCTCTCATGCTGAGCCCTTCTCCCTGTCAGGGTCGTTGTGCTCTGTTCATCAGCATGGAGCCAGGGAGGCAAAAAAAAAAGGAAAGCAGTCTAAATTCCTCCTCTTATCTCACCGCTCCACCACTCTGCATTTTAAGAGTATCGCCTCACTATCACCCCTCTGCCAAGCACAGGTGGATGCCGTCTCGCATACATGGCTTGACTTGTTGCTCCCTGAACCTCCAGTATATGACGGGCGAGTGACCGTGAAAACAGGGTAAAAATACCTTGGAGGACATGTTCAGGGTGTATTGGTTTACAAGGAAGTCACATGATGAACTAGCATCAAAATTTCCCAACGTGACCAAAACACAGTTGACAAATGAGTAAGAGGAGAGGTGCACAGTCATAGCTAAGGTGTCCTTAAGAGAGGCCTTCAGGGTACAACACACAACATGCAGTAGATATGTTTGACTAGTGTTGATATATCGGCTATGAGTTATACAGCAGAGCTGCACAGGTTTAACTTTATCGACCTTAAGTCAAGGAGTGGGTTGCACCAGTTATTCATAAATCTATCACCAAGTTTGCTTGTAAAGTCCTTCCCATGATCTTAGAAGCTACTAGCTATTTATAAACTGATAAATTTAGTAAATCATATTTCATCATTTAAATGTAACGAATGTCTTAGCTAGCAAGTGACTTCAGTAATGTGTAAACACCTGAAGCACGGTCCAATCAAAATCAGTCAACGATATAAATAGAAGTCATGTGCAGTTATAACTGCGATTCCAAAAAAGTTGGTGTGGTGTCTGTGTAGTGCAACCCGTTTTAATCTAGTGATGTGTAAATCTGCAGTGACGGTGTAACGAGGCTGGGTGTGAACTTGCTAGTGCAACTGGTTGAAGTGCTAACTTTCATGGATCAAGAGGCTGTAGTAGCTATTAACTGGATGTTTTGCCTAAAAGTCTGTGTGACATGAACCACACAGTATTATGCTCTATGGTATCATACAAACAATTCAGAAATGGTAACATTTCTGCTGGATTCCCAAATCAAATCATGTTTCAGATGCTGTTTCTGATGCAGAGCGCTATTACTCTTCCTATGAAGACTGTAACTACATTCTTAAATTATAGGACAATTTAGGCTCCGTGTAAAAAGGTTATTTTCATTTGGTCAAGTATTTAATTAACTGTGTGTGAATTCACTGTGGATCTCTAAGACTTAAAACAGTCTTCTTCATGTAAATATTCCCTGAAATCTCTTTCTACGGATGGCTTCCCTATCAGACCCTGGATCTGACCTTCATCACAGTCCATAGAAGTAGAACAGGAAGGGGCACCCAGCCACTGTTGCATACAAAATGATGTTACAAGATGACAACTTCTTCTCCTGCAGTCCATCATTTGACTTCCTGTTCACCTTTCTTATCTGCCTTCCACCCTCTTGCTTTTTTATCTCCTTTTCTGTTTCAGTCCCCTGTGTTATTCTCCACATCGCTCACTATTTTTTCTATTCCTGCTCCCTCTCTCCATCTCTGTCTTCCTCTTTGGCCTCAGTGTCAACAGATATATAGTGGAGAGTGGGTTCAGAGTGCCTCGCGCAGCGAATACCTGCATATGAAATGAACCCAACCAGACTTTAATAAGACAGCAGCATTCCCACTAGTGTCATGTCAGATTATCAGAGGGGTTCTTCAGTTGTTCTCTCCTGTCAATGTTCTCTGTTTGGCTGGTGTGGGAGTTGGGGGGGGGGGGGGGGGGCATATTGCCACAAGCTCCACCACCACCTCATCTAAATGGTCTTATCAATAGAGTGCGAGTTGCTGACCAAAATAAGCTTTCCATTTTGTCACTGCCTGGTGCCGTCCATTAAGGGGATAGACCAAAAGGACCACTATAACAATTTAGGGGGCAGTGGGAGAGTGTTGACCAAGCACTATCTGGCAGCATTAGCTCTGACAGTTGAGCTTAATGGGACCTCTGTAAAGACTGTGATAAGTGGAGCACCATAATGAAACCAGGGACTGTGGAATGAATACAAATGACTTCATTCATCTAAACAGCAACAACTGGAAACAATGCATTAAGAGACAATGTAGGGCCTGTTAAGTTATAACAAATAATGATGTGATATTTTTTGGATCATCACTGAGAATTTTTGTCATAGATCAGAGGTCAACACCAGCAAAGCGGACATAATGCACAAAAATCATTTGAGGTAATTTAGAAACTTAGTAGAAACACATTACAATTTCCAGCAGGTATTATTCCAAGTACCAATATCAGTATCTGTGCCTAAAATCCAACATAAGTCAGGCTACAACAGAATTAATGCCTAGTGGTTATGTATGTCCGCTAACCAGTGAAGTCACAACTTGATGTCATGGTGATCTTGACCTTAGACCACCAAGTGGACGTTAGGGTGCCAAATTTGAAGAAATTCCCTGAAGCTGTTCCTGAGATATCTCGTTTACAACCCGAAAACAAAATGCCTCCGGCCACAGAAGCATAAAAACCACTACACCACCCTGCTGTCCATACCCTCCCTTATTTCAACACCATTTTTGCTGAGGACAAATTCAGGCATATGCCCCTGGTGTTTTTCTGCAAGGACAATATGCTGCAGTGCATACAATATGTAAGGTCTGTGGGGTTGTAGTGTTTTGTCTTCTCACCAGTACTGAGGAGGACTTTTGGAAGCAGTGCAGCAGATTTTTCTGAAGCAGGCTGAGTCGTTTGCCCCTGGCCTTCCTGCGCAGGACACTCTGCACACGTGCTGAAGGACGCCGCTTGGGCCGCAGCCGCATCCGGTGATTGTCAGGCTGCAGCCACTGATAACAGTGAGGACAGACCGAGGTGCTCTGCAGCAGATCGGAGGAATTCTGCTTTGGTCCTGCTGAGAAGAGGCCAAACAAAACCTCATCAGCAAATATTCTGGTGTGCGGTAATGCATATTTCCTTTCCACACAATAATACCAGAATATCTAGCTAACTGAAGTGGGGAAAGTGTAAAAGAAGGTAAGAATGAGAAGCCTGTTGATGGTTTTCTATCCCTTTAGGATTCGACTTTAAGCAAGGAGGCAAAGACCTATCTGTCTAAGATAGGTCGTTGAAAGATCAATGTTGGGATCATCGTTTTAACAGCTACATACAGATTCTCAGTTGATATAATCTTCATCACTAAAACATCCCATATTTCTACGTTCACAGAAAAACAATGCACATTCCAACTTATTTGTCATTGCCAAACAACACTTTCATTATGATGTTTGTTCTCTCTACAGCTAGACTTCATAAGTTCATGTCAAATTATTAATTTTCTCCAAATCAGGCTCTGAACAAGCACCATGTCACCCTCTCTGGGACCAGCCCTCATGTTATTTGGAGGAGAAAGCCTGAACAGCCGTACTAAATGGCATCACTACCTACTGATGTGGTTTTGGCTGGCATGGACCTGTGTGTGTGTGTGTGTGCGCGCGCGTGTATGTGTGTGTGCGTGTGTGTGTGCGTGTGTGTGTGTGTCTGTGTGTGTCTGTGTGTGTGTTTGATCCCACCAGGCAGGCTGCTTCAGACAGCTGGCTGACTCAAGTGTGTTTGGCTGAGGGTTTGGAGAGGTTTATCAATCTTGACAAGCCAGTGACAAGGTCCTACGTACTATTGCATTCTGCTCTTTGTGGTTATTCTACACTCTAGAGCATCACTGATGTTCACATGAAATGAAAACACAACAAAAATTGTAAATGGAGTCAGATTCTTCAAGGATGTGCAGGCTTGTTATCTTACCTTTAGACTTCACATGACACTGCCTGAGGAAGAAAAAGAGGAGTCAGACATGTTAAACAATCAGTTAATCAGTAACTGAGATTAATATTAAAACCATCAGCAGAAAATGATCATGAAGAAAAACTTTAATAATTTCAGCTTCTCTAAAAGAGATTTTTGGTATCCTAAATTTTAATGAATTCATAAGTAATTCAACATATTCATTTATTTCAATGCCGTTTGCATTAGAGCAGCTCTTTCCACAATGGAGCAACGTAATAAATTATGAGGTTAATTGATAAGGAATTTGGACTCATTTTGTTTGGCAGCATTTTCAGTTTAATTCATTTAGCGAAAGAAACTGCCAGTTGACAATTCGGCTTAAAATACATTCATGTAAATAAACCCATTACAAAATGGAAACACCAATTTGGAAATTATGTGCAGTGGAAAAAACACAACTGGAAAAGCAAAAAGGTCTCTTCCAAACAATATAGGGCAACACTCCAAACCATTTCAATGGCCTGCCCCCCTCCCCTCCACAGGGCTTCCTCTGTGACCACTACGCTGCCACCAATGTTGGAACGCTTGCAATGAGATATTTGTGCAAACATTTTGACTAAGCCACTGCTAAGCCTGACTAAAATTAGCCCCAGGCTTAAATCGATGGAGGGAAATTTCCTGTACGGGTGCACGTGTGGCGGGGAGAGGCAGGAACAGAGGCTGTTTATGGAGAGGAGATGGGGGTGGGGTCAACTTTAATCTGGAGTTGACCTGCTGGCTGCTGCTGTGGCGTCTGGCGGCAGCAGTTTGTTGACGCTCTCCACTTACATTCTCAAACCCCCCCATATGTGGGATGTTGCATTATATTGCTGAATAATGTTTGATGTATCTGGATGAATGGCAGGGTGTAGAAAGATTACCAATCCATCTGCCATCACTCATGCCACAGTCTGACTCACTGTCCCTTGATCCCCGGCAATTTAATAATCAGCGACTGGATTAGACTGTCAGATTATGTGGAAGACGTGTCAGAAAATACTGGAAATGACGAGAAGCTGTTCGAGGCTGACATGGTGGAATGTGACTCTGCAGAGGACTGATAATGATTCATGGGCCTTGAACATTTCCCGAAACGTTTGGTGGTTGTTCAGAAATCCTTTTTCATCATTCTTATCTGATCTAAAATTCAGCTTTTGAAAGTTAGATTTTGAATACACTTCCTCAGGTGGTTGCTCCACTAGTGATAATCAATGATCATTAGATGCACTTGACACCGCTGACAAATACATTCTGACTGCTAAAATGACACATTCTTCGCTGCTTTGCAGTAACGGGAAAGAAAAATCTCTGACAAAGCTATGAACAGACCACTGATGACTCAAGTGCAGAGAAGCCGGATTCTTGGTTTATGCTCCCCGCTGCTCCCCTAACTCTGAAACTGTACACCGCAAAGTCCTCTTTCACAGCCCTAATCTTATTAACATACTTGTCATGCATCTCCTTTTAAGTACACGCTAAGATGTGGTGATGAACACTGAAGATATGGGCCCTACACATGAACTGCTGACAACTGAGAGATGCAGAGATACACAGCCTTGGAAGATGCAAAATTGTGGAGTGTAGGGAGGGATATCATGCGGTGCCTATAATGTAATAATGTAATTAGAAACAGAAGCGATGGCTGAAATGAAAAGCGCTGTGAATGAATATTTTATTGCTACCATCAGGGAAAAGAGTGCAACTCTGAAAAACCTTCACTGATGTTCTTCAACTCAGATATTTAGGCCTTGACAACAAGAATATTTTTAAAACGGATATCATGTCCTTCCCCTGTCCCTGTCCACGCGTTCTTCGTTTTACAAAATATCTCCATACACATGGGAAAACTATTCCAAACGCCCAACAAGTGGCTGGGCCCGTAGGTGGCGAGAAGCACAGTCAAGAACATGCCAAACCAACATGCGGCGATATAACCCTATCCGTAAAGCTATGTTGGCCCATCAGGAGCCTGAAAAAGTTACTACCGGTAGTCTATCTGCAACTAGAGGTTCAATCCCATAAT
Source organism: Chaetodon auriga (assembly GCF_051107435.1). Lineage (NCBI taxonomy): Eukaryota > Metazoa > Chordata > Actinopteri > Chaetodontiformes > Chaetodontidae > Chaetodon > Chaetodon auriga. The sequence goes on along the minus strand of NC_135090.1, from coordinate 11,911,169 downwards.
GGTGAAGGCCTTCTTTACAGTAACCAACGGAGATAACGGCCCACACTCTGATGTCGCAAGCCAAAACCTCTGTTTTCCCTGTCTACACGCGCAACACTGCAGAGTTTCTAAATATCTTCAACCCGGGAGATTTCCAAAAGCTCCATTTTCAGTGACCTAAAACTAAGTTGATGTGAGGACGAAAGGCCAAAACACACAGAAAAAAAAGCTACATTTTAAAAATAGCCATGTGCGTGTGGATTAGGCATCAGACACAAGCATGCTGACGGTGGCATGTCGCACAAAGCACCACTGCGCGGATGTACAGCCAGCGCCACTACTACGGCTTGCAAATCATAGCAATTGGAAAACAACACCATTTTCTGACATTTTATACAATAATTAACCAATGAATTCAGTAAAAAAAACACCTGCTGACATTGGATTGTCACTGACATATTGGTATTAGCACAGACACTATGCTGCTCTCTATGAAGAAAAACAAATAAAGTATCTAATGCAGAACAAAAGCAGTGGGTGTTTAAAAACAGAGTCACTGTGACATTGTTTGTCCAGCAGACATCCTGCATATTTTGGTTATCAGAACAGTCAGTCAGGCTCCTGTTACCAGATGCACGACTATGATGATGAACTTACAGGAAAACAGCTCCACTTGTCTGGCAACGTGATAAAGTGACGTCAGTTTACACACATGGACAAAAATACACATGAAACAGCCTGTCACGTTCACTAAATACACTCCCAGAACCCTCCCATACACACATGAAACAAACTACTGATGTTGCTGTAACTGTTGTTACAAAGGGCAAAACTAACACTTAAAACCAACTGTAACCCTGATGCACACATACACACAAACCCCTTCAGTCATCATCAGCCTGACAGAAGGTGAAGACAGCGGCAGAAGACAGTAACACTATCTCCAACAAATATGTGTGGTAGAGCGTATGAATACTGACAAGCACCCGTGAAACAAACACTCCAGTGACGCATGACCGAAACCATAACTGGGGAAAGCAAAGACATTGGAAATTCCCAGAAGAAAACAGAGAGACAGTTGTGGTTCATTAGGATTAAAAACACTGTCAACACTGACCGCGCATGCCAGCCATTTGTGTGGATGCTGATAAATACATTTTAATTTCCCCTCAGCTAACTGACCAACTGTGTGTCCAAGACCTTGATCTGAAACATTAATTCTTAACAGTATTATCCCTCCAAGTATGCCTTCCATATTATCATCCTGGCAGAAGATCAAAGTCAGCAGTCAATTAGCCCATCACACTTGGAGTAAATTTTGGCTGTGGCTGCTAATTGTGTTTTCTCTGCCAGACACTTTGGCATGAAACCAGCCAGGTCTTATAGCCAGTGGTCCAAACACTCAGATTCATGTCTATCCTGCTGGACAGCTGGTCATAGTTAAATGTGGTCAAAATGTTCTCTACAACACCAGCTCATCATAGCCAGGGAATCTGGGGAACTGATCAGTGTCTTAAAGCAGAAGTGGGCTCTCACACACATCCGTAAAACAACCCTGATTTGGGGTTTCACTATTAAAACCTTTGTTTTTGTTTCCATGCATGGTTTTGCCCACAAATTTCCTGGCTCAGGTGAAAGTAAAAACAAGACAGAGGATACAGGGACATGGCTGCAACCCAACTCAAACACAATGCACGGAGAGAGTCTTTTACGAATATACTTTTTACGCACTTTAAATGCAATAATATCCATATAAACTGTGATAAAGACACAGAACAGTACACCTGTAAGTGTGCAGGGCCTACACACACACACACACACACACACACACAAAATCTCTTCCTTGCACACACACACACAGGCTAAGGCTTAAGAGGATTTCTCCTGAAATTACTTTTGGCTTTCACTTTCCACACAATAAGGCAATCACCACAGTGTGGTATATGCCATAAGAAGAAAATGGAATAAATTCTCATTTTGGCAAAAGAAAGAAAACTGAAGCAGTGAACTTTAAATGATGAAGCAAATTAGAAACTGGCATTAATTACTATCGTGCTTTATTCTAATAGGAATGAAAGGAACTGACGACAGGAGGCTAATTAGAAAAAGACAGTTGGTACGTTGGGAGAGACTCAGTACTCTGCATGGGTCCCTTTGACAACAACGCAAAGGACAGAAGAGATGTGCTCACAGGCTGTCTGTCTGGCTCTCCTACACCATGATTACACAGATTGTTTTCTTCCTGTTGCTCTCATTTTTATTCTTATTGGTAAGGTGCTGTGACCTCAACAATTTAATCATCTTCGCTCTGAAAGTGCGTAAGACTGAGTGACAGTAAAGCTAAACTGAATTCATCAGTTGCTTGCTCACATGCCGCACAACTTGCCCAGCACCACAGCACATGGGCAGCCACTGGACACACGTCCATCTTCAATATTAAGAGGCACAATTCAACTTTCAAAAAACCAACAACAATATCTCGATTGTGGTAGAAAATGTAAGCAAGGTCTTTGGCTATAAAACGTAGCATTAGAAATCAATTAAACCTGTTACTGAACTGTTAAAAGCTCTGTTAGCATCATTAATATTTGTTAAACATTTTGTAATATGTATAGTATGAAACGTACTGACTGGGCCATGAACAGTTGTGCTTTGTTCTGGTGGATTTCTCACGCACCTCATGTCACTAGAGACATTTCCAGTAATTTCGAATAAGTTAACATTTTCTTTGAAGTTTGCTACTTTAAATTAGGTGCAGATGTTAAGTCATTATTTTCCACTGCCTCTTTATACGAGCATCTACAAAATGAAATAACACTGACTAGTGGAAGCATCTAGGCACCACTCTGGGAATTTTCTAATGTCAGGAAATAAAGATGTTATCGGCTTCTACCAGTTTCCAGCACACTGGCAAAAGTTAACCGTTAATACTGGTCGAGCTTCTCCACCTAGCGCCGGCACGCTGCTATTACAACAATAAAAGGACAGAGTAAAGATTGGGCAGTGAAAGTGACATTCCTGTTGGACTTTAAAGAAAGTTTCTTACAGGAGGAACCGTGATAGCTCCGGACACGTTTCTTTATACAGGAGAGAGGCGTCTAACAAGAAGTTGGCTGATGTTTCTTCAGGAGGAGTCTTCATTTCCACACGAGCTACTGGCGCGACTCGTCAAAACCGGTTTTCAACTGCAATTCCGTGTTAAAACTTCTCCCGAAAAACGTGTGAGCGGTAATTTAGGTGGAAAATGATGTTAAAAGACGTTCGTACACACGCCGCTTAAACTGTGGCAGCTAGTAAGTGTTAAAAAGGTATTAATTTTAATCTAGATAAAGCTAACGCTGGGTTGTAGCTAGACAGCAATCCACGTTGAGTCGCGAGATTCTGACGTCGCTTGCGGTGCATTATGGGAGGCCGAGTTTATCAGAAGCACTCTGCGGAGCGACTGTACGGTTCAGTAGCTTGCTGGTATTCATTGTAAACCATCGTTTTCGCCTATTTAGTAGTTTGTCCTTAAGAATAGACTAAAATAACATAAAATAAAATATGAGATTGATTTAAATGGTCACTGTCTAAATAGAAACTATCAAAGTAAATGCGTAATTCCTTCACATTGAAAATATATCCGACGTAAAATAAACTTTTAAATGGCTTGTTTAAGGTAACCGGAATCAGGTTACTAACAGTCTCAGTCTGCAGCCAACACTTGTGATAATTAATCAGTAACTGATGTTACCCGCAGCCAAAGTTAAATACACCAACTCGTGACTGCATTTCTGAGATATCCACAAATGTCAAGGTATTAATTTAGCGCAACCGACTCTACTGAACTGAGATCCTTTGATGTCATCACTCCTTAGATCTTATTGGACAGTAAGAATTCGCCTACCAATGTTAGACGACAGTGTGGTATGTTGACATCATTATTGCTGTATCCTGCGCTTATCAGAGCACTAACAATCGAGGTTTCTTGGGTCCAAGAACACATTAACCTATTGCATCCGACAAGGACTCGAGGTATCGCCTGAGTCTATCAAACTCCTGCAGTGTCCAGTGACATTATTGCATCTAATTGAAAGGGGAATTCTGCCTGGAGAAACAGAGCTACAATGTCAAATTGGATATTATGAAGCAGCGGCAGCAGCACGGAGGAAGAGCCTACTGAGAGCGCAACGATGGGTAGGCTACCCTCTGGGGTACGGACATCAAAAGAAGCAACCCGGTCAGACACACGCCCGGTGGAACAGAGACGGGCGATGACAAGACAGAAGTTATAAAGAGGTTTTTTTCGGCACAAGAGGAGATCTCATTCTGCGCTAGCGACAATACAGCTCCCGCTCTGCTCGTCTCCAAGGACTGATCGCCGGAGCGGTGCGTTTTACGCACATCTTGTCCTGGAATAACCACCCTGACTGACGGTATGTTCGTCGCTTTCATTTATGACAAAAGCTGCAGATTAATCAAAGGCAGACAATTGGACATTATTACAGGCTCTTGTAATTTATCATGGTCCCAGGTGAACCTGAGTTAAAATAAAAAAAGCCTCTGGCGCAATCCTTTCAATGGATAAGTGGTCATTTTCCATCCTATTATATTCTTATTATGTTCCTTTTGGATCTCTGGCACACTAAAGTAGAATATGGGGTATATAGGGCATTAGAATTAACCAATACAAACAGTGCAGTATTCCCCTTTTACTGAGAGTTTATGATTTCATGCTTATTTGTATCCTTTATGGTTTAATCACAATGAATATTTTCATATCGGCTAACATTATGCTGCTGCGGAGCCTGAGTCTTCTAAAATATTGTTATTTACAGCTTATACTTCTTTCTTTGCAATGCGTGCGTGTGCGTTTCTGGAGGGGAGAGTGGGGGGGTGGGGTGGGGGGAGTGAGGGCTGCCACCAAACACTGAAGATATATTAAATCACGGGGCCAGTACAGAGCGTGCAGAAACTGATGGAGTAAGCTAAAGTGTGAGGGATTGCTCCTCACTTTGTCCACGAGTAAATCTTCACTTTATCAGGCGCTGTCAGACAGGCGCTTCCACACAAGATTGAAATAGCCGAGCAGTGCAGCTCCGCGTTGTGTAGTCCGCGGATAAACGGATTTTCCCTCGCTACCAGGCACTAAATTGACTCGCGATTCCGAGGGACAGACAGATAGAAAGAGAGACAGGCAGGTGGAGAGGTTGATATGATGCTCAGAGTGCGGCCACATCCTCATCGCGTCCTCACTGCCGTGCTGCTGAAATGAAGAAGCTCCAGGACAGCGATGGAAAGGTAGGCTGAACCCTGTTCACTCATTCTGAGGTCTCACAGTAAATTGGCACAAATGAATGCTGTTGCTGTGATGAGCCAGCATGCATGACCAAAGACTTGTAGGATACTTGTCCATTGATCTGCACAGTTACAAATGAACCTAATTTTCCTGCAGGGCACAGGAAGCCTGAAGCCTATGGAGATCATCACATAACTATTAGATAGTATTGTAGTGTTAGTAAGTGTTTGAAGGCTGCCTGGAAGTGAGGAAATTGATTTGGATGCTTTTGCTTTAGAGATCACATTGTGCACATTTTTAGAATCAGTGGGAATTTGAAGCCCTAAAATTGCCAAAGTGCCATCCTCTACACTGACCCAAAGATGATGGAATCTGCAGCGCTGGCTCTATTAATGCACTACTCATTGAGCCACAGAGGACCACACCTGTCTCCATTGTGCTGCGGTCAGATGGGTTTGGTGCCAGCAGGACTCTTCTTTCACCTATGGAGGACCTCACTGGGGAGCAGAGACATCCCAAAGTGTCCTGTCAGCATCTGCAGGGAAAAGCCAATCCCAGCAACAGCGGCGGCAGCAGCAGCAGCAGCCATTGAGCCTGCTATCACTTCTGAAACGCAACACCAACTCCAATACTGCTGAGAAAGCTCAGGAGAAAAGGCACAATGCACTGTACCGCTGCATGTGTGTGCTTAAGTGTGTGTGATTGCAGCCAGTTGTGTGTGTGTTGTTCTTCTTTGTGATGACTTCTTGCGGCCGTGCAGCTATAACAACTCGAGGGTCCACTTCAATCAGTTTTCTCCTGCATACTGATGTGAGTGGCAGATATGCATTTGTCTGCCGCTGTTATCTGAGGTCATTCCCCTGCAGAACTCCCTGACTTCACACATCTCCAGCTGGAACATTGCTGAGTTTAACAGTCTATTTTCTGTAATGAGTGTGATTATCCACTTTAATTAATTATTAATAGCGATAAGGTCACTCAGTGTGTCAGGTTTTATGCTGTGTCCTGATAACTGGCTGCATTTGTTTATGTCCTTTGTGCATAAGCATCTTGTTACTGCAGTCTTGCTTATCCTGAGCTTATTTACTACTTTGTAGCAGCGAGTACTTCTGTTTTTCTTCCCCTATCTTAGTGAAAACATGTACGCTTGTGCACATATGTGCATATCTGCATTCCCGCATTTTCCAGACCTCTGATTCTTAGTTATGGAAGTGTTTTTCTTTTTAATGCATCATTTGGAGAGTAAACGCTCCCCTGCTTGTGAGGCGTTTATCACAGTCATTCTTCCAGTCACAGTATGGATGAATAGTCAGATGCAGGGGCAGAGAGTACAAGAAAATGAAGGTCACAGCATCACTTGCTCAAAAGAATTTTGTCTGTGTGCAAGTTGGAAGTTGTCTTTGCATGGCTTCTTAGCAAATACACATTCATCCATACACATTACTTCAAGGACAACAGCTCTCACATTCTACTTCATTCACAATCAGTAGCTGGGTGGCTTTGAAATGCTGCTTCACAAAGCTACTCTATGAGATAAATATAATTTTATATTCAACATTTGAAGTTGCTACTTGCTCTGTAGAGATTATTTGTGAAGAGGGCTGAGTCACTCAACTGTTACTGGAAGATGCACACGTACAGGCCAAGAGACTTCATTATTCTCTTGTGCTATTTTCAACAAACATTCCTGCACATAGTGTACTTCCTGATGGAGGAGCATGTGAAAACTGAAAAGGAGGTGATCTGGTTATTTGACCTTGTTACATATTCCTCCGTTATCACAGTTTTCTTTTTCTTTTTTCACCAGTGCCTTAAGGCAAAATTCTTAATAGGTCTCGGAATCGAAGTCCATTTTTAGGCAATGAGAAGATGTGTGTCTCTGAACAAAGCAGAGCGAGCCTTCATACATTCCTATGTGAACGTGTGTACATGCACTGGCTGGTGTGTGTGCCTGGGAAGCAGAGCTGCTGGTACAGACTACTTTGCCACACCATGCATAATCAGGTTGACGAGAACAAAGATGTTAGTTCTGCAAACAGTGTTTGTTTGGATCAGGACGATCCCGGCATCCAGAACCCAAGAGAACAGTGGTTCTTTCACAAAACACAGAGCGAAGGGACCCAGTGGAGGGACCGGCTAAGGTCTCTGTAAAAGGTTGTGTATCCCTGGAGAATAACAAGGAGAGGGATAGCAAGGAATAGTAAAACCTTCTTGCATTATGTGCTGTTCAGAGTAAAATGAAAGAGGGTTGCTGTTCAAAGACGTGCCCTGAAAAGCTTTGAAAAGCTTTATAGGTGTACACAACTTTCACAGTAAGGTGTGTATTAGTAAGCTTCTGCACATTCGTTTTGAATATATTTGCTGTGGAACTGCTGTGTTTGACGGATATCAAACAGGTAACCTTGTGTCTAAACCTCTGGCCCATGATTTCTTTATCCAGTGGTTGAATTTGAAGTCATTGTTAAAAGTTGCTGGTTGGAAGTCAGGCTTAAAAGACAATAGTTATGTCTGAAACTATGGTGTAAAATGTTGCGCGATAATGATGGTGCCTGTTTGTTTGTTAGTTCCCCATGGCCTCGCTTATAAAGTGAATGGATGGGCATACAGCCTCAGGCCCAAAGTGGCTGCCAGACAAGACTTTTCCTCCCTCTGTTAAGTCAAATCCAAGACAACTAACTGGTTGTTGCAGAGGCAATCTAGAAGCTTAACAGATGCATTTAATGCACATGTGTGCATCCACATACACATAAAGTTTTCTTACAGCCATCACTGTTACATTATGGATGGACCCAGTGATCTGTTTTCCCTTATGTGATAATGAACAGCTTGAGCAATTGCCATGAGTAATTTGACATCTGTATTTTTTCACTTGGCTCTGTAGACTGTCTCATTGCAGATATGTTATACAACAGTCGTACTCATAAACACAAACTAGCCTACAGATGAAGTTGGGGCACTGGCATTATGGAAATGTGGGAATCTGGTATGCTGATTTTTTTTGTTCCCTCAAACTAATTCTTCATGAATCAAGGAATCATACTACATACATTTCATTCACCATGGCTCCTCTCCTTATGATCTGCCAGCAAACTACAATCTGCCTCCATATCACACTCTGATCCGAAGAGCCACGCCATTGTTGCAGCTGGCACAATGCACCATTGTTAAGTCGTCTATTGTGTGACTCTTTGAATAGGGGTGGATCTTTTCAAGTGATAAGGTTTTGGCAAAGGGATGCACGGCACGTATCCATTACACTCCGTGCGATCATTGTCCTGATTATGGAGAATAAGTGGGACTTATTACTCAACATCAATACTTCAATTACAAGTCACATTAATTGCACACTGTGTCTGCGGCATTTTTGTCTGGCACAGTCATTTCAGTTCTGTCAAAACCCATTGTTACTCCAGTAATGAAAGGCAATTCACGTAAACGATTTAATGTAGAATCTGGGTGGCCTCTTTCTAATCACAGCCAAGTTGCCTTGAGCAGTTTCCAGTAGTATGCCATCCATTATTAGTCACTATTTTTGTCAAATGTCCTTTATGAAGGCAGGAATGCACTGTGACTTCGATCACAAAGGGAGCCAATACCCGGTTAATGCCTTGTGCATTTGATGTGAGAGATCAGCGTTTCCTGACAGCATACTTCAAAAAGATCATTCCCAAGTGTCAGGCAGCCTTTTTTCTCTCCTTTCTGATAAAATATCTATGCAATTCCTCCACACATTGTTACCTTTAAAGCTTTTAAAGACTTCACTCTGACCCAAAACCTATTCAAAATCCCAACTGTATTTTTTTCAAAATGTGTATTCTCTTTTACAAGCTTTTTATCCAGAAAAAGGAAAAAAGGGTTAAATGAATTGAATTCTGCCCCCGGCTCTCCTCTGCTTTCCTCTTTTGCTTGCTTCGTCCTTCAGCTCCTTTCATCTGTCCTCTGAGTTCATATCCCTGTAGTCTCAAATCTAGGTTGAACCCATTTTCATGCGAGGAACTAGGCGAGAGAAAGATACACATGTAATTGCCTAACCGTATACTGCATCACAAAAGCAGAAGTCTGGTTTAACCAGTGAAGCTGATGTAAGCATCTTTGAAAAGACCGGGGGATTGGAGAATGAATCCGCCACAAATACAGTACATCACAAATTTAGGGTAAATGCCACAGAAAAAAAGGGCTGTTGATTATTTTTTGTTGTTTTGCCTGTTGATGTTCCTTCAGCAGATACGAGGACATGTCTGTGAAGCCATGACATTTTCAGACCTTTGTGATACACACAGCTTGGAGTTCACTCAGCTTTGACCTTTTAATGGCTGTTACATGGCAGACTCCCCGAGAGAGGCGAGTAGAAAATGACAGAGAATAACAGAGGCTCGGGGTGGTTTGTGAATTGATTGCATGCCTTCTGCCTCTTTGATGACAAACTGCTCCCCCATGAGACCTGTAGACAGCATAAACACCAGTTTGCTTGCACACATTTCTAATTTTCTACATCCAAATCACCCCAGCAGATCTTATTTCTTTTCAATATGCAATGCACAACTATAATAATGATTACATTTATTTGCAATGACATGCTCCAGTTCTGCCACAGGGCTCCTATATGAGGCCATTGCAGGCAGATCTTTTTTGTTGTGGACCCATGACACTAGTAGTCATTAACCTTCTACTCAGGCAATTTGGGCCAGAGGAGTGTTTTTCTCGGGGTGTTGAGCACGGTGGATATGAGATGTAGCTGGGAAGGCCAACCCCCTCATCGCGAGGTGAAAAAGGCTATTTTCATTGGCCAGGTGATGAATGTGGTGTCTGTGGAGGAGCATCGCCCTTTTGGCGCTCTCTCCCTCGCTCTCATTCGCTCTCCATTAGTATTTTCCCTCTTTCTATTACCCGTCTCGTTCATTTTCCTCTTCGCTCCCCGCATCATTCGCTCATCCCACCACTCTCCGTCACTCTCCTCCTCTTGTTTTCTCCCATCTGCTTCCCACTGCCTCACACACAGAATCTATTGTAATTGACTTTATCTCTCTTTCTGCCCCCTTCCCTCTGTCCCTCATTTCCTTCCTCCGTGTCTCCCAGTCTTCCTCTTCACAGTGGATCAGCTGTTGCCGGCCTGAGCTGAAGGTGACCTGTTGGCTGGGCCAGGGGCTGCAACACAGGACATGGGTCCTGCCTCTCCTCCCCGCTCGTGTCTTGTGTTGCAGCCAGTGGAGCTGCCTGTCTCTCTGCCGGGACTGGACTGAGCTCCCAGAACAGATGGATCCCACCGACCTGTCAACCCTGCTACTCACTTTACAGCTCTTTTGTACATTATCACTGTTATTTTAAGTGTAGTTTTTAAAATCAACGTAGAGTCCTCTCTCACAGTTTAAAGGCAATAAAGTACTTTAGAGAAACAAGTTACTCCTGTTGTATGTGTAATGATAACAGCAGGATTCGAGGATTATTTGTTTTGGACTGTAATGGGGTGTGCTCTGTGTTCCCAGTTAAGATTCAATGCTTGCTTTAGGTCATGTCATATCAAGCCATAGCTGCAGCCCTAAGAGAACAGCTCCCCAGTGACATTTGCACTGTGACATTTAAAACAAAGTTAGCACCAGTGAAGATTATTATTATTATTCTTTTGAAACTATAAACACACGGCAAGCCAAATAGGTTTTTAATGAGCCTTGTCTTGCATCAAATGAAGCAGCACTGCTGACTTTCCCAGGGAGCAAACATCATTGAGAAGCAATAGTTCCTGACAAGGTCAACAGTGTACCTCAGGGCGAGACAGGGAGGTGCACGGGAGGCACTTGTGGGGTGTCTCAGCCGCTTTAAATGCCTCCTCATCCACCCCTCCACACCAAGAGATACCCTTTGTCTTTGTTCTCATCTCAATAAGATGAGTGGAGATGAGAGAAGTAGAGGGAGCAGGGAGGAGGATAGAGATGCAGTACAACGCCTCCTGCTACCAGATATGACTGCTCACCTTGCCTCGTCACTCAAACAGCTCAGAAATGGCCAGAAATCACTGTGTGTGTGTGTGTGTGCAGAACACAGAAAAGAGAGATAGTGGGGTGAGTAGAAGTCGTGATCAGGTGATCAGACATGCTTGTTTTGCATGTGTCCATCTTTGTAATAATGGAGTGTATGTGTGTGCTTTAGAGTGGAGAAAATGAAGCCATGATCTGACAGGGGTGTCACTTGATTGGAATGTAAATCCCGGTGTGGATGCTTGCTGTTTTCAATCTCCCCCCGCCCAGATTGTTTACCAGAGAGATTGAAAGGAGGCTGTGTGCAGAATGCTGTGAGCTGATATTGGCTGACTGTGTTTACCCCGTGTTGGTGCAGATGTCTAAGAAGCAATATTATTTATTAACCAGCATATAGCCCTAGGCGCTGCCAAATATGTTTTGTGACATACCACCTGGAGTGTTCCATGACCTGAACTTAAGGTGGGCTTAAAATGAAATCTGAAATGGCGTGTTATCATTGGTGTACACCTTTTCGTGCCCTCTGCAAGATTTACTACAACCACTTCAGGGTACCTTAACTTTAAAGGTGCAATATGTAACATGAATGTTAGCCTTCATGTTTAAAACATTACAATTATCTAAAATTATGAACAGAATGTGCAGAAACAACAGTTTTGAGGTTGTATCAAAGTCCTTTATGTATTGTGTTGCAGAAATATCTATTGAAGTTTACATGCTAACCAACTAGCCCTGGCCTGTCTTGTAATACCACTTTTTAGCTCTAGAGGCGATTGCATAGCCACCCATCGTTTCAGCTGTGAAGCGTTTCACAGCGTTGCACTCAGCTTTTTAAGCTGAATAAAAAAAAACAAAATGAACTCACAAAATGCCAACAAAGAAAATATTCCCACACCTATTTTCCTTAATAAACAATATAACTGTACAACTTCTGAATTTCCTGCTTTCACCCAACTAAAATGAACTTAACTGCCTTGTAAAGTCACCGTAAACCAAACTTCATTCAAATTTGAAAACCATCTTGGTTTGTCCTTTCGCTGTTCCACCAACTCTGGTTTGGCGGAAATAAAACCTTTATTCACAGAGTGAGATGTGAAAATGTTGTGGCTCTACGGGTTTCAATGACCCACCTTCCTCTCGCTCTTCTTCCTCTTCAGGGTGCTCCTGTCCCCACTGCCGTTTCTTTGTTGTCCCTGCATTCAGTGTTGCTGTAAATCACCTCAGCACCTATTTCCCTGTCTTTGAACTGGCCTCCGTCAGTCTCGCAGGTTGTGTTTGGTGCCGGTCCGGCCTTGTCACTGGGAGGCTTCTAAGCTCAGTTCTATTGCCCACAGTGTAAACACGAGTCAGCTAGTAACTAAATAGCTAACGGTAGCTAGTAGCTACAGCCAATGTTAACCACAGTTTCCTCTTCCACTTTTGGAAGCTTTGTATGTTTAAGGTTTGCATTTTGAATGCAAAGGATCTCAGTGGTTTCCTTTAGCTTTGAGGACCAAATTAAATGAAGGGTTTCACATTCTCTCATGTCTGTAAGCTAAATATGCAGCTTCAGGTGGCAGACTGTTAGCTTATAACTTAGCATAAAGAATGGAAACGGGGGAAGCAGCTAGCATTGGCTCAAGTCAACAAAATGCGCTCAGCAGTACTTCTAAAGCTCACTAATAAACTTGTTTGTTTAATCTGCACAACAACCAGTGAGTAAAAATGATTCCCCTGTTTCCAGTCTTGATGCTAAGCAAAGCTAACAAGCTGCTGGCACTAATATTGTAAAGACATGAGAGTGGTATCAATCATCTTATCATACTCTCAGCAAGAAAGGGAGTATGTCCCAAAAATATCAAATTATCCCTCTGAGTTTTGCCTGCTGCCATCCCTTGATCATCCCTCACTCTGCTGGTCATGAAGAAATATTTTGTACCTTAAACCCCATGCAAGCACAAGCCCAATTTTGTAAAGCACCTAATTAGCTAAATGAAAAATTTGCATCTTACGCCCAGAGAAGTGAGCAGGACAGATCAGTCTGAGATCTAACAGATTGCTGGGTCTTAACAAGGATTTGCTGTGCCGCATATTTTTCCACACCAGTGCACTTTGTGTCTGCAATCAGCAGCTACAGATTGAGACAGAGAGAGAGAGAGAGAGAGAGACAGAGAGAGAGACAGAGAGAGAGCTATGCCCCTTGCTGCTGCAGTTTAACCCACCCCCATGGTTGGTATGGTGAAGCTACAGCAACAATATCAAGTCAAGGAATTTATTTAGTTCATAGCTGGGGAGATGAAGAGAGAGACTGAAGGCAGGGTCGGGAGTGGGAGGGAGCCAAGAGCAAAGTCCTCTTGTTACAGGTGTCTTGTCACTTTGTGTTAGACTGGATATGTGTGCGGCACTCGGCAGGCACCCTGAGCTGAATTTCACACCACCAGGGTAAAAGAATGATGGTTGTTCGACAATGATGTGGTGAAATATAGTCGGTGATTTGCTCTGAATAAGAGAAAATAAAAGTAGTCATATCACAAGTGTGTGGCTAATCAGCTGTTCTTTATGTGCAGTCATTCATGCTGAGGTACAGGTATAGAGAAAGGAATAAACGATAGTATGGGTGGATGCTCATAATCAATTATAGCATATTAAATGTAGTCAAAGACAAAGAGTGGACACCAAGGCCTCATAAAGTCAGGCTTGCTCACTGGGATGAAGGATTGCCAATATACATCGGGCTCATTTACAAGATGGAGTATGTGGCAGTGTAATCAATTCCTCAGTCTATTCCCGTGGCTGTATACCCATTCACACTCACAAGGTCATAATGCGTTTTGTGTTCTAGTGCCTATTATAAAGGGCGCGATGGCCACAGGAGGAGAGACTGGGAGCGTATGGGCAATAAGAGGAGAGAAAACACACTGAAGAAAGGGCAGGGACTGTGTGAGAAAGCCACTTCTCCATTAATTATACCATACCTCTGCAAAAGTGAGGAATCCATATTACCTCACTCCATCTAAGGACCCTGAGCTTTTAGAACAGGCTCAACGTACCAGCACTCCCAGAGGAGATGACAGAGGAAATGGCTCTTTTTGAGCAACTTAGAAATGATAAGAGCCTCTAAAGAGAGACCGGAAAGGAGAGAGAGAGTGAAAGAGAGGGAAGAGGAAGCTGCAGTAAGTATTAAAGCGGGGGAGCTGGAGATGGCAGGAGAGGGACGAAGAGATTGGCAGCTGGGAGAGATAAAGACAGACAAGCAGAGAGGGGAAAGTAAAGGGAGGGAAAGAGAATGGCAAAACAGAGATAGAGAGGTGAGGAGGGAAAGGCAGCAGTCTTAGGAAGTGAAAGGGATGAAGCTAAAAAAGATGGGGAATACAGAGGGAGAGATTGGAGAAGAGTGACTGGGGATGATTTATTAAAACTGAGCAAGGTGGCACTTTAGAGACAGCTGCCACTTCTCACCAAGTTTCAGACAGGCTGAGTGACAGTGACACATCAGTCAATACAAACAAAAACTTTGTGCGAGTGTTCAGCAAAAAAAGTTCTGAGCAATGCTTGATAATCTGGCAGTGGAGGTCAGCGAGGTTGTAGATACTCAGAAGACATATTCTTTAAATATCCCAGTGGTGTGGTGTTGCAGTAGTCAGTACTCTGTGCAGTTCTCAGTCCCTACAGTTTCTGTTCTTTGTTCCCCCTGCTGCCATATAGTTTTTCAATCCAAGTCTATTTACCTGAAGCAAAGCAAACACAGACAAAGAATCCGAACACATTCACGGATACTCTCCAAGTCACCCTGAAATGGAATAAGCAGTTTGAGAGGAAGAATGAATAAGAGACATTTTCACCTATTGCAGCGTCAGCACACAAAACAACCGCTACCAGCATTACAGTGTGTGCCTTCTTCAGTAGTGTAGTATAGATTTGATCAAACTATAAGGGACAGACAAAAGAAAACCATAAAGGAAACAGATTGCACAGTATAGAGTAGCTTCAACACTGCTCAACATACTCTGAAGTGAACTTTTAGAGCAATGTGAGAGGTTTCAGGTGTATTACCTCATTAATCAGCCACAGTATGTGAGGATACAGGACTGTGAGTACGACATGGCTGTGTGCAGCAGGGGGTCCCTGCTGGGAACAGTCCTGGCTTCCTTCCTCTTCACCCTCTAGGCTGCAGACAAATAAAATTACTGCCACCTGCAAAAGTTCTCTGACAACTCTACAATCGTCAACTTGATCACAGGTGGGGACAACAGGGAGTACAGAGAGCTGATCCAGGGATTTGTGCACTGGTGCTGGCAGGGGCACCTCCATATCAATGCAGGGAAATCCAAAGAGCAGGGAAATCCAAAGAGCTTTTGGCGAACTTCAGCAGATGCCTCCTACACCAGTGAATATCCAGGGAACATACATTGAGACGGAATCTTACAAGCACCTGGGTGTTCACCTGAATAATAAACTGGACTGCAAGACAGGCCAGAGCAGACTGTATCTGCTGAGGAGACTGGGGTCTTTTGGAGTGCAAGGGGTGCTCATGAGGACCTTTTTCTGACTCTGTAGTAGCACCAGCCATCTTCTATGTAGTGGTCTGCTGGAGCAGCGGCATCTCAACTGCTGACAGGAAGAGACTTAAGAGACTAGTTAAGGAGACCAGATCCTGTCCAGTGGGGGTGGTGGGAGACAGGAGGATGATGGCCAAGCTATCAACCCTGGTGGAGAACATGTCCCACCACGTGCAGGACACTTTGACAGCACTGGGCATCTCCTTCAGTGACAGACTGCTTCACCCGCAGTGTGTGAAGGAGAAATACTGCAGGGCCTTCTCTCCTGTCAGACTTCATAATCAGCACTTCTCTCAGGCCATCACACACACCAAAACTGACAAATTCACTCGTGCACTGTCAGTGCATTAACTAAACTGTGCAACATCAATATTTCCTATGTGCAATAATGGGAATTCAACAGCTGTCTGTTTTACTTATTATATTGTTTGCGTATTTATCATATCTTGCTTTTTCTTTGTACTGATGCTTCTTACTATTGCACAATCCCCTTCGCTGCACATTTCTCTGCTGTGGAATGAGTAAAGGAATGTTTTATCTTATTATGTCTTATTAATACGCAAAGAGGGACAGTCATGACAAACACAAACTGCATTGCCAGTTTGGCTGTGTTATGGGGGAATTAACAAATATTAACAAATGACATCCAACCTAATATGATCCACCTTCACCCAGAAGTTGAATGGGGATATAATTTCATTAAAAAAAAAAAGTAATTTCTCATTAAATATTTGCAGAATTTAATCTCCTTCGTGCACATATTGTGCCTGTATGCCCATGTGTGGTGGTATGTGCATGTTTGCATGCGTGTGTGTGGGGGGATCCTTCTACTGGGGCATGCCCTTGGGAGGTTCATTGAGTTGATGGAGAGATTCGGATCACAGATTTCCTGTAAACCCACTGAGCCGTGTCGCAGGAACAGGCAGTCAGACATTTTGTGATGGCCCCTGGAAGCACTTGTAAGCTCTTGGAGTGTGACTTTGATAATGCAAACGTCAACGTACGCTAAGCCTCACCAGGCTGATGGCCCGTGGTTTGCTTTGGGGAGAATTTGCTTGTGATTTTAATGAAATCCCGTATTTCATCAGTGTTTTGACACCTGGGGTGAGATCGATTCTACGCTCCCTTTAGTTATGGGAGATGAATTAAAAATCACAGCACTTTGTGGGGGGATGTCTCTTTGCAGAGAAAATAAATAGACTTGAACTTCATTCCCCAAGCTGGGGCAATTTATGCAAAGAAAAAAATATCTAAGATTGTCTTTTGGATGTCATATTCATAGCAGAATGGCACCCACTGTTAGGAAGAAACAGGATCAGAGGAAAATGTTCTTTCTCATCTGCACATCTCCTGTGTAGGACTGGATGACCACTGTCTCTCAGCTCCCATGAGTACCACTGTTCCAGCATAAGGCCTCATGGTGGGCAGTGTTTCTCTGTGTGTGTCAGAGTGTCTGTATGAGACAGACAGACGAAGCAAAGGCTCTACATTAAGTAACATCAACTTTTCTAAAAGCGAGGTGGAGAGACAGAAGAGCGACACTCATATAAAACGTGGACAGTTATCGTTCAGAGACAGACAGGGAGAGTCTTGGAGGCGGAAGAAATGGTAGAGATCAAAACGAGGAAAGTGTGCGTCTTAGAGAGAAACAGGCAAAGTAATTAAAAAGAAGACAGAGATGAAAGACAGGAAACGATTCAGACTGCTGAAGAGTCACTCCCTGCTGGAGATGATGTTTTAAAAATGGACCCACTGTCCTGTCAGCAGAGGGAGGCCAACAGGACAGAGGAGGAGAAACAGAGGACAGAGGGTGTGATACGAGCTTCAAAAGATGAGAAATGAATCTCCAGTTGACAGCAGATAGGGGTCAGTTATGATGAGTGTCGCCTTCTCTATCCTCAGTGGGAGTATAGTCCAGTGCTGAGTTATCAGCTGCCAGTCCCCTGCTCAGGTCCCACAGACACAAGGTGACCTTCTGTGAGTGAGCCAGTTGGTGGCAGGCAGCCGCAGACTGCTGACAGTGACAGGTGTTCACTTTCAGCTCCCAGCTCCCACCGGCACACTGTCATTATGGTTTATTCATTTATTCTGAATTCGCACAAAACTTTAAAGGGTAAAGAGGGCCCCCGCAGGGTGGACATGAATCAAGCAGTCTGCACATACTGTAATCCTTGCTCGATTGCAAAACGATTACAATGCAATGTACATTCAATGAGGGAAATCACACCAGATGCGACAGGGAACGCGTAAATGTTGACGCCCTGTCAGATTCACTCAGAAATGATGGGAGGCCAATTATGTGGGTGTTCCTTAAAGGGCCAGAGCTTTAAAATGGGTTAAGAAGACAAAAACTGAAGTAATGAATTGCATTTCCTGACTGCCTGGGATAATGTGTTTTCAATATAGCCTGCTTTTCCGCTGAGAGTGGTAGCGATTGTAATACATCAGTGAAATGTGAATTTAATGTGGTCAGGTTGCAAAAGATCTGCAGGGGAAAAGTAAGGTTTCCCTTTTAATTTACTATCAAGACACAATTTCCTATTCCATTATCAGCACATTTTCAGTTTATTACATGAAAAGTTTCACTTTGCAGAACATCCAACATGGCAAAAAAAAAAAGAGGAAACACATCCTGGGAATAAAACTCACATGTCTTTAAACAGAGTGGTAGAAAAAGGTGTGAGATATTTTCAGGAACTTCTCAAATCTAGACCCGATCAGAGGCGGCAGTGCGATGGCAGTGACAACCGGAGTGGAAAGGAAGATATTTTAAAAAAAATCCTCACTCATGCACCAGCAGTTCCCAGGCACTCATTTGGGAGCAGTACTTTGGTGCTGCAGCCGCTGATGATGTACATTATTTGCCGGCGGTGGGGTGAGGATGTTTTTATGAGGCCAGCGGCCATGAAAGCACCAGTGTGTGGACAGGCTCTGAACAACTGTATTGTCCCAGGGATGTTGATTAATACGAAGTGTGGCTGAGGAACAATTCCAACAGTGTTATCAGGAGCAAACAGAGGGAGACAAGGGGCCCTCAAGCTCAGCAGGGGCCCCATCAGTGGGTCCCCGTGCCGCCTGGCTGTGATTCATACAGCTGGATTGATAGCGTCTGATGTGGGTTATGCTTCTGTTTACCTTTGTGTGTGTGTGTGTGTGTGTGTGTGTGTGTGCGCGCGCGCTCACAGCTGGGTTGGAGGGAATTGTGTTTCTGTGTTTACCCAATGATTGAAAATCTCTCTTCCACGGCACTTAACTGCTGATTGGTTTGACCTTGCCGACACACAATCCATTTGTTTTACCAACTACCTCCGAAAAAGAACTTCCATCACGCTGCATTTGTGATGTAAATGTTCTGAACTGAAATAAATACTATCAGATAAGGGCTGGTACTTATTTGCCTGATGTTGGATTTCCTTTGAAGACTAAGCAATACCAAATACTGTCATTATTTAAGTCTAGACATGCACTTTCATCTTTGACAGCTGTGCGATAATTCCCTATGATGATTATGTGTCTTGCTTTTAATTACAAATATTACACTGTTTCCCTACAAATGAGGCTGACATATGAACAGCTCACTCTTCAAGTCTCCCAGTTTTTTCGGGTGTTTGTTACCCAAATGATGTCCCAAAAGAAAGAGAGTGAGAGAAAAGATTATTTATCACAACCCCCTCCCTGGAAGAAACCGTCAGCAGCTGTCACACTCATTTAAGAAGGAGGCAATTATAGCAATTTGACTGTTGTGCACATTTCTGAACGGATCCCGTTTCAAAGGAGCAGACCTGGCTTCCTGCCTGGCGCTCAGAACTTCGTGCCTGCTCTGGCGAAGAGGCTTCGTTTGCATGCCACCCTCCTCTCCTCCGTTTTCTCTCTCACCCTTTTCTGCACCCCCCCCCCCCCCCCCCTCTTTCTTGCCACTCTATCCCCTCCAATTGTGAATCAGAAACAAACAAGTTGGATGCTCACTGGACTGAGTGTGATGTGTTGCCTGGACGACGGAGGGACAGGCCTGGGGAGTCTGGTGCTGGATGAGGGACTGAAGAAAAGTGAGGAGGTGGATGTATGTGTGTATCTGTATGTGTGTCTTTTCGGCACTCCCATTGGGCCCCCTAGCTGGCAAGGGCTGACTGCTGAGTGGGCTGATTGGCACATAGACAGCAAACCCCTCTCCCCCCCTCAACAATCCCCCCTCTCTCTTTCCCTCTCCTGCTCATCTCCCCTCTCGTCTCTCCCCTGCCTCACTCTGTAATGCTGATGATACGTGTAGCTCCCGGTCTACTTCAGCTGCATAAACAAGTGGATGGTGCTTTGTCCTAACCTTGGTATGGTCATTCATACGCACTCCAACAAAAAGACAAGCGCACACACTCACCGTCAGCCTTGGTTGGCAACCCCTTAAGAGAATAACACACTCTTGTCCTCAAAGTTCAAACTCTTTCTACACATGCAATTAGCATGCAGGGAGAATGCAGCTCAGCACGCTGACCTTAACAAACACAGTTCTTACTTTAGAGCAGAGTGTCACACGAAAGAAAAAAACCTCCATGTCAGGTTTACACTAAAAGGAGCCTTTTTTTTTTCAGTTCAGGCCAACCCAGCCTGATATGCTGCATTATGACAGGCCTTCTTCATTTTGACTTGCATTAAAAGCACAGGTGTTATTAATATTCCAAAATCCAGGTGAGCGGTGATGATGAGCCAGCGTGCAAACAATCAGGAGCCTGAAACAAAAGTAGCTAAATGGAAGTCAGCCATCATTCATTTCATTGTTTACGCCTGTGTGCTTCCAACTGTGAATGTCAAAATGTCTTCAGTGAGACAGGCCCGTTACAAACACGGCTATGAAGCTCGGTTGCTCAATAGCAGCATTCATCGGCATCAGAAGATACGTCAAACGGCACTTTGATGTCATGAGACGACTAATAGAGCTCCAAAAAGACCAAATCACCTGCAATAACAACAGGGAACCGTGATCACAAGCTGAACCTCACCAACAGGCATCTAAAATATCACATACATGCCAGCATGACTCAACTTTGTAGCAGTTGTTGCAATACTGACTGCTGATTTAGCTGCTTCAAATTCAAAGTTTTATGAAGTGTTTACATTATTTTTCTCCACTTTCTTTGCACATAAAAGTCAGCTGCAAAAGGGTATCATCATATATTTCTGTCCACTTAGAGTTTTAGATTATTTGAGTATGAAATTCTCAATAACACCTAATGATGTTATTTTCCGAACATTAACTGTGATTGTTGCTTGTTAAATTGAATAAAGGAACACATTTCCAGTGGCTTTATGGCTTTGTTCTTTGGCCAAATTTAGTAAATGCGACATAATGCAAAAACTGTCTTGAAGCACCACAAGCTCACATTGAGATGTCACTGAATGTCTCACACAGACACACACGCACACACACACACACACACAGCAGCAGTCTCTGGTACAGAATCAGAAGGGGCGTGACGATTAGCCTTATCTCCGGCCATTCAACACATTGTGCACAACTCTCCTTACAAGGTGAAGATTAACAATTAACAATGTCTGTCACATCCTTTTGACCATTAAGATCAAATGTGCCTTTTTCTTGTTAGTCCAGAAAATTTTCTTTGTCACTGCCTTTCTTTCTCTCTCTCTCTCTCTGTTGGAGCCATTTATGTGTACACCCACTTCCAAAATAGACTGCAGACTCGCCAACCTCTCTGAGGGAGAAAATGTAAAATATTAACCAGTACTGTGAGCATAATGATGCCTCTGACAGATATTTTCACCCATCATTTTAAGGGACATACAGGTCAATGAGTGAGATCTGACTGGTTTATAGACCATTCAGTCAGACTGTGACCAAGGGCAGAAAGAGGCCCAACCTTCACTATCAGAATCACTAATTGATAACCACGTTCAGTCCTTACGGCTGAAGGTCACTGTGACTTCTGCTCTATCGGAAGCTAATAAGCTAAGGGAGCATGTGGGCCAGAATCCATCTCCATTAAATTAAAGGAGCCTAGTCCCACAATGTGACCTCTATTCACTATGATTTATTGCATGAACAGAGTAAATGAACATCAAGCACAAAGGACACACAGCTAATGAAATCATTGGCCCAGCAGTTAAGTCAGTTCAGATGTGAATAGAGCTGTAATTGAATAGAGTTGTAGAGATGTAAAAGGCCCAGAAACACACACTGCTTGCATCACTGTTGTGGAGGTCTAGTACTTTATTAGTCCTTTGACAAACTCAGCATGCATGTCAGCTCTTTGCTTCTAATTTTAGAGAAAGGATGACTTGCTCAAATAAACTGGAATTCATTCGTGGGAGACACAAGGCAGAATCTTTCAAAGTGATGCATCAAACCTACATGTGTTTTACAGCTGAAGATATGACAAAAATTAGGGCTAAATGTTTCACTTTTCTTCAGGATTTTATGTTATCTTACATTGCAGGAGAGCGGAGGGGGAGACAGCTGAGGGGTGACTTAGGACAGAGAACATGACACAATTTTGTTGGTCAGTTTGCGTCCAAATTGGCTGTGGAGGGATTTAACCACTAAGCTATTTGAGGGTAACATCACTTTGGATTTGTTCAGTTCTGCAACCAGCTGCATCAGATTGTGTTTCAAGGACGCAGGAACACATGGCACATCTTTTATGGACACACAGTCCAGTACATAAATCCAATAAAAATAAACAAATAAATGAATAAATCCAGAAGGAAAAATCAAAGAAAGAAAACAACAACAGAGGGAAAACATGTCACGTGTGTATATTGAGTCCTACACAGAAGAGGCATCTCTATTTAGAGCTATCTTCCATTTTAATGTACGTCCAAAACCAGTCCCAGGGAGACACCCGCTCCTCCTGCTCGCGACTCGTTCTACTAAGCACACATTCGTAAAAGATGCTATTTCTGCCACTAAGCCATTCGTTCAGTTGTGGAGCCTTTGTTTTCTTCCAGTGTCTTAAAATAACTCGACAGACTGTTATGTTTCCCACAGTAATAACAGAAAATGCTTGCTAGGATTTGGGATTTGGGACCAGTCCTCTAGTAAACATGACTCTGGACTTAAAGGGATTTCTGAACCAAACACAAATTATTGTTCAACGACTTCATTCTGTGGCGTCTCGGTGGTGCTTGACAGCGTCTATGCAGTGTCTCAAACTGTGTGAGGATCAGATTGTTATTTCCAGTGAAGTGTAAGGCAATGCTGTGTGGAGGGTAATTAAACAGGATGTATTCCATGCAGTCACTAGATGGCGCTCTTTACTTAAACTGTTTTCATTTGATCTGACTGCCTGTGGCACTGGGTCAAATACTGACCGCTCTTCAAATCCGCTTGACTCATGATCTTCAAATCCGTCAAATGAGAGAGATCTCAATCGTAAGCCCTGCAGCTGCTGAGCTGAGTCCAACTGCAGATTTGCGTAAAGGACAGTGATAGGCTCAGTTGGCCGCTGACCAACAAATCAAGAGCCGCTGCAGACCTGTTTAAAAGGGCACAAAATCACTGGGATTGCTCTGGATTTCAATAAAACCTCTTAAGAAATAGATGGCTTTTGTTCAGTGTTGGAGCAACTTAGTAGGACAATCATCCAGTTGGGTTAAGCTTTAGCCTTCACAAAAATCCACATGTACTGCAGGGTTAGAAGAAAATCTGTTGCTTTGAATGCACAGGCAAATCTGCTGTGCCCTCACAATGGAAAGAGTAAGACAATATTTGATTCTAAATTGATTAAACGACTGAAGAGCAAACAGGGCCTGTTCCAACTGTAAAATAATTAACAGTCTGAATGAGGGAAAAGTTGGAAACACAAGACCTGTACAAGAGCCCTTCTTGTCGCTGTGAAAGCTCCAGATCCCTATCACGGAAACGGGACCCTTTTCAGTTCCGGATGGGGGCACATCAGCCTTACAGAATGAGGTGTCAATTGGTCTCAACTGGGGGGGACGAAAAGGGGGAGGAAAGGAGAAGAGAGGGATGAATAAAAGACATTGGCAAGTTACCAAGTGGTGCAGGTGTCTGCCTAACAACAGGCTGCACTAGTGCATTGCACGCTCTCGGCAAGTGTGGTCTGGCCTGAGCAGGACCAAGAGACTATGGAGGAAAAAAAACAAGCCTATAATGGCAAACACACAGAGGGAAGGGCTGTGTGTGTGTGTATGTGTGTGTGTGTGTGTGTGTGTGTGTGTGTGGCACATTGTCCATTCATGAAGTGGACCAATAGATCCTTTCAGCATTCTTGTGAACATCAAGAGCGGATTTAAGACACTTTGTGACTTTCAATTTTTGCCAAATCCATCCAAAGGCTCAAGTCAAGCTGCACGACGCAACCGCAGGCCCTAGATCATAAATTTTGAAAGCCGAACAATCTGAAACTCGTCCAAACATACCTCATCCAAAGCCAAGTCTGTGGTCTTATAAAAGAAAACAAATGTGTCATGCTTAATTTGCCTGATGTATCACATAAATCAATCTACAGAGTGAGCGTAATTCCTTATTTAAGACAGTGATTCATGTTCTGCAAAATAAAAAAAACAAAAACAAATCACCATGTAAGCAAGATAAAAGTTGTTTTTGCTGATGTGAAACAACTTAAGCTTACATGACATATAACCACAGAAAGTCCATTTATCTTAAGTGTTTATTGTACACATAGCTTGTATGTTGACAGTCTTTACATATACTTTCAGCTCATTTTGTCAGCTCAGAAATATATTACAGATTACACTGTGTGTTTAGGTATCTGAAGACATTTCTAATCAATAAAATTCTGAACAGTGACATCAATGTTTAGAGGGCACACCCTGAGACACACATGTACAAGTCATGTGGATATCCTTAATATTTCTCAAATATTACACCTTTTGTTCACTTATAAAACTCACGTCTGGAAGTTTTCAGGTTCCACCACTAGACTTTAAAGGTTAAAGTTCACTTTCAGCCTTCGACACAGAGTAACGTTACACACTCACTGAATAAGTACTGAAATTTCAGGAGTATAACTTAGACCTTGAGGCAAATCGCTGCAGACAGCAACGACAGCTAACCGTGGTTAGCATAGTGCTGCGTCAAGCTAATTGGAGAAGAGGCTACCAACACCGGAAGTAAGAAACAATAAAGCTTTTTGTAAAGGGAACTAAGTATGAGGAAACGATAATATGAAGCGATAACATGATGTTACAATTACGGGATATGCCGAACAAAGGACGCTTTATCAGTGGTCTGGCTGAATCTTGATCTTTAACTGAGAATTTTTTACCTAAGGAAACAGTTGAAATGTGTACAACATTTCAACTGTTTCCTCAGTTGAAATGTACTGTAATCTCAGTTTTGTACATTTTATAAACGGTCTTAATAAGTCAAAATATGACATCTAAACTTATATCAAGTATTTCGTTTGTACTGATGATGTTGCGCCGTCTCATACCTGTCAAACGTTAAGCGAACCCCGTCGTGCTCTTAGTATGAAACGTCTCACCGGAAGCTGTGTTGTTCTAGTGGCTGCTTTGCCGCAGGTCAGAAGACCAACGTGGAGGAGAGGATGTGGGTACGCTGACATCTGCAAGCCAGAGGTTCAAGTGAGAGACGACCGCAGTCAGGCTGACGAACAACGGCCTTAGCAACGTCGAAGAAACTCCGCGACATGTAACTTGTTGTCAAGGTAAACCCCGACGAGCTAACCTCGTACTTCTTTGAGAGAAATGTGCTGTTGACTGTCATGTACGTTATGCTCAAAGTAGTTTGCTCCAAAGCTTTGACGCTAACTTAATTCCTGACTTCCTTGCTTGTTTACCGGTAATATCACAAAGTTCACGCCGTGGCTTGACAACGAAGCTAACGTAAAAAGTTAGCTGACTGTTTGGCTTTAAATAGTCGTTTTTTTGTTAGACGTGTGGTTGAAAAGTTGAGATTTGTCATGTGTCTCGTGAGTCACTGTTGCACTAACTGTTAATCCTCGTGTTTGTGAGTGCTCGGCCTCCCTGCTCACTATCAGACAAACAAAGTGGAATCCTGACTCGCACTTGGCAGGCGATCAGACCTGTTGCTGAACTCTGTGTTTTGACTGCAGGTGTAGCCATGACAGCGACTCCCCGCTTGTCTCTTCAGCCTCTTTATTTTCCCTCTAACACCTGTGAAGCCTCTTCCCTCATGATTCCTGGGAGAACAGCTGAAAAGATCATTCCTTAAAGATAAGAGCTGGATGAATCGACAGGCCGCAGAGAGCCACAGGCTGACATCCTTTCCGTGTAAATATGGAGGACCCTGACTTACTTTTGCTTTCATGTGGATCTTTCTTGCCATGAGTACCTGCTCAAGTGAAGCCAAAGGAGAGGAGCTGCATTTGTCAAAGCTCAACTATTCTGATCATCAGTCAAATGGTTTGAGTGATTTTTTTAAAAAGAGAAAACAAGTCAAAAATCTGTGATTATAGCTACTAAATGTGGCTATTTTCTGATTTCTTTACTCCTCCTCGACAGTAAACTGAATATATTTGGACTGTGGACAAAGCATGACCTTTGAGGACGTCATCGTGGCCTTTGACAAACACTAATGGACATTTTTCACCATTTTCTGACAACAACTAATCAATTAATTGAGAAAATGAGTTTAATCGACAGTGACATTGATCGTTAGTTGCGGATCGAGTCTGTCTGGCTGTACTTGGGTGTGTGTCAGAGACGTTGTGATGCAAAAATCACTGTGTGACGTCCAGCCTGCCATCACTCATCGCCGCCTGCCTGCTTTGACACAGTTGCTGTCGGTATTGCGTGCACAGAATGTAATGAGCCAATAGATGATTGTGTAGGTGAGAGGAGTCAGTGATCCTGTCTTATGGGTGTTTCACAAACTGAAAAGGATCAGCCGGTTGCAGGGGAGAGGTGTTTGTATAACCTGTTCCACTGGTGCTTATTAGATATTACATATGCTTTAACTATTTGTCCGTCTCTCTTGGCTGGCTGATGAGGAAATGAGCCGTGTATCGAGCCGTGCGCTGTACGGACTGCTCGTGCCAGACTAACCACGGAGAGCATAGCTAACTTGCTGACATCTGAGAAGAAAGTGAGTCCAGCTTCGAGCCAACTTTGTTTCTTCTGTATGACTGGAACATAAATTATTGAGCCTTCTTTTTCACTGCGCTCTGTTTTTAAAGTCTTGTTAGCGTGACGGGGTGAAACATGCACCGCAGATTGCAGCTTGGGAAGAAAGCCTTATCCCTCACCGACTTTGTGTTGTTTCATTTCCCTCTCAGCCAAAAAGTAGGGCAGGATTTTAAGCTGCGTGTCAGGCCTCCATCCCCTCCTGCTCGCACCAGACAGCTCCCCAGTAAGGCTATCAGATTCAGAGAGAGTGGAAGGTGTGATGGACAGCTAATAAAAGGGGGTTTTGTCTGCAGGCGTCTCCATTTTGTAACCTCAGGACTCGCGAGTCCTTTGGCCAGGGCCCAGACTGGAGTGAAAGAGCTTTGCTGCTGCCTTGAAGGACTCGCAGTGCAAATTGAGTTTCCTCTGTCTGTGTAGCGTAGATATACACACTCTCACACGGCACTTAGCACACACACATATTTCACTTTTATTTGACAGTGTTTTCTCTGCAGCTACATAAAGTCAAACTGCTCCCAGAATTTTGGCAGAACTGGGAAATAACCATCGCTGGTGTGAGGAAGGGGAAGCGCTGTCGGTGCGTGTGTGTCTGTTTGCACATCAGTATTGCTGCTAAGCCAGTCTGGCACCGGCTGCCACAAGTGTAAATGGCATCCTGTTCTAATATTAATGCAACACAATTATGTGATTACATTCAATTCAGTGTCAACATCGCTAAGTGGTCTGTTTTTACCGCAGCCCTCTGTCAAATCCTGCCATGCTAAGCTGATCTGTCAGACACAAATGTTTCAAATTGCTGTCTTCGTGTGTCTGCAAACCCAGAGTAATCCTATTTTTAAATCAGGAAAAAAAAGGCATCTATCCTCGTGCAAATATTCCACCCAACTTCTTTTTTTCTTTTTTTTTGTTGGGGGGGGGGGACTCAGCGGATGGGAATGGAAATCCTAAAATGAGGAAGTCAAAATGCTTGATTCTCAATCTAAATTGAAAATAAAAGGCCAGCTTAGACCTGACTATTTAATATACTGTATGTGTAATCTTTGATGTAAAGATATTGTGCAGTATCTGGGCTTGCTGTGTAACAGGCTTTGGGTACCTAAGCTCAAAACCGATTGCTACATTATGGTATTATAGGTTGGGAACGTTGCAAAAGCTTGACTGACAATGTGATTCATCAATTTTCCAGAATATATTCTAGCTGTAAGTTTGCAGGAAACACATCGATGTAATCTTGTGGACAAAAGACTCAAAGCCTCGGAGGCCTCAGATGATGTGTAGAAGCTGCCAAAGTGTGCAGCAGCGCAGTTTGGGTAAAACCTTTTTTAAGATCCAGTGCGACTAAAGCTGCACCGCTGTAATGAAGTTCATCAGGTTGAGGCATCTCTCCGTTGGAGTGCATCACAGACTCAATTTATTCAGCACATTACTGTACCGTAAGCCATAATTTAGCCTCTTCCATCTTTTCAATTTGTATTTAATGAGCATCTTAATGCAGCCCTGAGCATGCGATTATATTTACGACGTTGGCGTTGATTACTGCTAGTCTGGTCTATTGGAGCTGTGTCCTTGAGGCACTTGTGAGCTTAGAGGTAAACACCGTCTTTCTTGGGGGTACGTGTTGAGATGAGTAACTTTTGAACGGGTTTATTTCTTGGTTAAACCTCATTCCAATGATTTGATTTAAAAGCTCGGTCTTGTCAATCCCAGACTGCTGATGGTAGACACACATATAACAATCTTAATGATCATGTTTTTTATTTCATTCTGTCTCTTTCTGTCCTCCAGAAGCTTGTGTCCTGTAGGGCACCTTGAAGCTCACAGTGCCTCCCTGGGGCTCTCTGTCATGAGGGGGCGTTGCTCTCGAAAACTGGGCGTGCTGGCCAAGGCCGGCTTCCTGGTCTGGCTGCTATGGCTGGGCTACCTACTGTTAGCACGCTCCTCCTTCCCCTCCTCTTCCTCTATAGAGGATGACGACGAGGACCACAATCTTCTGGTGAGACAGTTCTCCATAGATGAGAGCGGGGCTGATGGGCAGCTGGCTAGGCCCCTCTACGTTAAGTCGCAACCAGACAACAACGCACCGGGGGAGTGGGGCCGGGCCACACACCTCAGCCTCAGCCCTGAAGAAAAGAAACAGGAGCAGGACAGCGTGGAGCGCTACGCCATCAATATCTATGTCAGTGATAAGATTTCCCTCCATCGGCACATCCAGGACCACAGGATGAATGAGTGAGTACAAAAAAAGCACCTAAACAGGAATGAGCCGCTAATCGGAGTCAGTTATTTTCTTTTCCACAACATACATGTATATCTGGCCTTGGACGCTGCATGGAGCTGATAGCTGTGCTACAACTGTGTCAGGGATATGTGACTCAATAGAGATTAAGTTGAGCTCTTTACTGGAATCAGTTTTCCATCGACAGATTGAAACGAGGATGAAGGCTCTCATGATGCATTGCTGGGCTTATTGAAGCCGGTGTAGATCGCTCTCTGCCTGAATGCATTCACTCCATCCAGAGTTCTTGTCCACAGCTGTTCTCAGCTCAGCCCCTCTGTGATCAAACACAGGGTATGATGTCTTTTGTTAGTTGTTCCTCCCCACACCTGGGCCTCATCCCTTACTGGCCATCCGAATGAAACCCACATGTGATATCCGTGAGTGTGGCAAGAAGCACCATTTGTGTAAAAGCCATGTGTTTGTTTTATATGAAGCGTCCCAGGTAAGCTTTGACTCTTGTTAGCAGTGGATTACATCTCAGGATACATCTTCTATACTGTTGACATTAAAGGTGCAATGTGCAATATATGTTAAACCTCAGCTTGAACTGTTTTTCTTATTAAACAGCAAAAAAAAACCCCGCACACCTTCTGAATTCAAGTTTTTCTCTTACCAAATTAAGATGCCCTCAGTCTGAGCAGACTCCAGGCAGCTAATAGCACTAGCTGCATGGCTAACTGAGCTAACAGTAGCTAGCAGTTACAGCTGTAGATAGCTACAGCAGAGAGTACAGTGAGCAGCAGTCAGAGGTTACTCTGGTGATATGCTGCCCCCTCTTTGTTTGGCTAAACCTTTGACCTTGAGGTGGCCAATTCTTACACAGCGTCCCTTTAAACATGCTAAATCTGCTGAAATTCACAGAAAAATTGATCTCAGAGGTTACCCAGTGAAGCTGAAATAAACCCTTTTAGTGGTGAGATGCCTGCATATCCAAAGGTAGACTGATAAAAAGCTGTGATCTTCTCAGCAGAAGGTTGACAGGTGCTTATGCACAGATACAGCTCGAACTGATGAGATCCCATCGTCGGCATCAGGGCAGTCTGTAGTAGCATTTTGTCGAGATTTTGAAACAGAGTCACTGCAGCGTACAAACTACCACTTTTATGAGTGGCATTTTTGACAAGCACATCATTTTTTCCCTTTGCCTGTGACCCTCTGGTGCTGTGGTCACTGGAATAAGTTAGTAGGGATGAGGTGGCGTGCAGAGCTCATGTGCTGTCTGCCTGCCCATACCGTGACGGTGTTGCATGACACAAGACACAGTGGTGCTCTGTGCTACTTTTGCTCAAACAGATTCTATTCATAAGCTCACAGACCTGTCGTGTTGGGTGATATGTCAGCTACTTTCACCCTGATAGTTGGAGAAATAGCATTTCTTATATCTGTACACATGTAGCTGAGGTGTGACGGAAGGTCATCCAGCATTGAACTGCCACCTAGTCTCTATGGGTTATGGCACATGGAGTGAGAATTAGTGAGATTTGTGGATTGCATCTTTCACAGATGTAGGTTAATGGAGGCCGAATTCCTGCTCTTGTTGCCAAGCTGTCCCAAGTGCATTAGTGTTTCTGTTTGGCTTCATGCCCAGCAACAATGTAAGCAAATGTGTTATGTCCTCTCAAACTAGCGCTTTTTAAGGTGTAAGTATGTGCTTGTTGCAGTCTGCATCTGCTTTGGTGGCAGATTCACGTAGTCCTGCTCTCTCCATCATGAACACGTCGCAGTACTGTGAACGCAGTACAGTACAGCTGCTGATTGGTTGTGACTAATGCTCAGCCCGACCATATTTCTTCTAATCCCAACCCACTTCCAACTGTGTCATAGTTGTGGCTTGAGCCTCTGGCTGCAACATTACCAGAAGTCATTCATCCTGTGCCAGTGGTTACAGTCTCTCAGTGTTGTGCGCCACTGATTCACAAAAATAGAGCTCTCAGAAAAATAGACGTTTGCCTTTTTATCCCTCTCCATGCCTCCATTTGTTCTCATTCCCTCAAGATAGCATTTCCAGTTTTTCACTTTAATTTTCATCCACTGTTGCCCCCCGTCCCCTCGCTCTGTTCTGCTCTCTTCGTCTCAGTTTGTTCAAGTATCTGTGGTCTCTCCCAGAGCGCTGCTGTGGTATGTTGCTCGCTGGTGTGATACCCTCCCCACCCCCATCCATATTTCTGCGGCTCTTCATTGTTTTAATGACTGCCATCTGGATTAAGACCAGACGCCTCCCCCTGCCACAGAAGTTGCTGAAGCTTCTATGGCTGTATCTAAACATCATGTCTTTCTTGTATGTGTACAATTAGGATGCTGTTTTTTAATAGATATGTGCTGTTGCTTATGTCACGTGTGTCTGTCTCTTCCTCGACCCACGCACGCAAACACTCCTCAGGTGCCGGAATAAGAAGTTTGACTACCGGCGTTTACCCACCACCTCTGTGATCATAGCCTTCTACAACGAGGCCTGGTCCACCCTGCTGAGGACTATTCACAGTGTCCTGGAGACCACGCCTGCCATCCTGTTGAAAGAGATCATCCTCATTGACGACTACAGTGACCGAGGTCGGACTCTCCACACTAACACATAAACCCATGTGTTATTTTGTTTGACTGTGAAACTAAAACTGACAGAAAAAAAAGTCTTTCAAGCTCAGAAACAAAGAGGCCTGACAGTCTTGGCCTAGTTTAGCAAAGCGGACAAGCCAAGCCTCAGTTGTGCTTTGATTTCTTCACAGTGACAGTGTACAAAAGAAAGAGTCAAGCAGGACTCTGCTATATATAGAGATGATAAGCTATCTGTGCAGCGATGAATAGACAATGCCTCTGGATACATTCCGAAACCAATTAGAAAAACATCCTCAGAAACAAGCGAGGACAATTTCCTTTAATGGTAGAATAAGGCGTAGCATCACTTCAGGGCATACTCCAAGTGTTTGCTTTTGGTTTTGGTAATTTTTAAAGGAGGATCATTATCAGAAATGAGCAAATTCTTAGAAGTTTCTTTTTTTTTTATTGCTAGCAGACTCTTATTTTCAGGCCATTTTATATTCAATTGAAAAACAAGAAGTACTGCATTTTCGTCATTATTGAGTGTTGAGTGTGGCCGCAGTGTCTGCATCTGCGTGACACAGGTGTGAACTCCTGGTCTTTCAGTCATGTGACAAAATAGTCTCAACTTAAAGGTTCACTTACTGGCTTTTCTGAGCTTCCAACTACATCTTGCGGTCTTCATCAGCAACTGGAACATGGACTGATTTCTGCAGACCCGTGCGAACTCTGAGAATGACACTGCTTCGTCTCAGAAACTGGATACAGGAGTAGCTTAATGTCCATCTGTCTTAATGGAATTGGTATTCTGTCCCAGCAAGTCTAGTCTGTGTATCGGAGACATTACACCATAATGATTACTTCAGCGTGCACTGAGCTGCCATGACATCATTTCCTCTCCTCTGACCACCCCGACCAAATGGAATGCTAGACATGCCACTCCCCGAGCAGAACGGTGACTGCAGACAGACAGCGAGTGGAGGACTGACAGCTCTCTCTCGTGTTTCCGACTAGGTTGCACAGCATACCAAGCTTTCTAATGACCTCATTTGTCTCTAGGCTATGAAAGGTGTTAATGCCACTCAACTGATGCTGAAGTTTCCAAAGCAGTAATTCACTCGGCAGCAAATGTTGTAATGTGGGTGGTTAAATCTGCATTAACAAGTATTTGTGATGTTAACACTGAATGACTCAACTCACAAGATAAATGTGTAATAAGAAGCAGTCCAAAACTGCAGAGAATAATCACTCGACTCTGGAGCCTTTGATCCTGTTGTAGCTAATGGTTTTGGTTTTACAGCCCGTAAATGAGCTGAGTCTGAGCCACGCTCATCAACCTGGGAGGAGGCAGCCATTTTCAGCCAAAAAAGCTCTGACGGCCCCATTGCACACTACCTGCCCAGCAGCATCTGGCAGACAGATAAAGGATAGGGGGCTATTTTGTGAACAAATCTGGGCATCTAGCAAGCTAAAGAGCCAAATATGTTTGTCAGGGAGTAGTGGAAAACACAACAGAGGAAAGCGAATTAAAATATTGGACTTACATTCATTAGCCATCGGCCAGAAATACAGCAAACCTGGGTTTGAAAGTTGACAGTTGTTTGCTAAGATGTTAGCCAGAACAAGCTGTATGAGGTAATGATTTGGCAGTATTTGCGTGTCTCAGCTTGTTTTGACATTTTTTCTGTCTTCTGGCGGCCAAAAATCAATTTAAAGAAAGAGAAGTTACATGCAGGATGAGGACATAACATCTCTTTAATGTTACAAATGTGTGTGTGTGTGTGTGTGTGTGTGTGTGTGTGTGTGTGTATTATGAAAAATAGGCTACCTGAAATCCCAACTCGCTGACTACATCAGTAACCTGGAGCGTGTGCGGCTCATCCGCACCAACAAAAGGGAGGGTCTGGTCCGGGCACGTCTCATTGGTGCCACCTATGCTACAGGTGACGTACTGACATTCCTTGACTGCCACTGTGAGTGCGTCCCTGGCTGGATCGAGCCTCTGCTGGAAAGGTGGGTTGACCGAATGAGATGAGTGAGAGCTTTCTGGAGATCTAAACCTAAAGGCCATGCTTTGTGTTCAGGATTGGCGAGAACACCAGTACCATCGTGTGCCCGGTGATCGACACCATTGACTGGAACACCTTCGAGTTTTACATGCAAACGGAGGAGCCGATGATCGGAGGTTTTGACTGGAGACTCACCTTTCAGTGGCACTCCGTCCCCGAAGTGGAACGCAAGAGGCGCAGGTCTCGCATTGACCCCATCAGGTGACAGCATGATACTTCAGAAGTGCCGCTCTCAAGGGAGATCACTTTATCAGATTGGCAGCCGTTCAGGTGTAGCGCTCTGCCCTGAAAAATGTAATACACCTGTCACTGCTAATTTGTCAGTGTGCGTGTTATATTACTTTATTACTTACATGCTACATTTACACTTCTATTATACCCGAAGAATGGCTGATCTTTGAACACAGGAATGTCAGAAAATTGGTCAGTTCTAACCAACTCATACATGTCGCTTCCTATTTATCAACATTCCTTTTAGTTTCATCACACCCATCTCACTACTGGAAAAAATGTAAGATCTCAGAGAAACAGGAAAACAATCCTATCATTTTTATCAACTTTTACATCACCCTGCCTCGAGCCAAAACTTCTGCTTTCAAAGAGCAACTCCAATGAAGTCTTGCATGGAGGGAAAGCATTGCAGCACAGGCCTCTCTTGGCTGAAAGGCTAAAGTCCATTGCACCTCATGTGGTCTGCTGGGTTTGCGATCACACCCACCCGTGATGCATAATTATGCAATTTTGCGTTGTGTTGCACTGGGTAGAATGTGGGAAGAGCAACCACCGTTCAGCACCGCAAGCATGATTATTCACTCATGTATTTACTCATTCAAGGCCTCTTTTAATAAGGTGTTTTATATGCTCTAAAGGTGGTAGATTGCATAGTTCAGTAACTACATTTGCACTGCATTAATCAAAAGCAGGTGGGGACATAGGATTGAACATTACCTGTATATAGACGCCTTATTATCACCGTTTCTTCCAGGTCTCCAACAATGGCAGGTGGATTATTTGCTGTGAGCAAGGCCTACTTTGAGTACCTGGGCACATATGACATGGGCATGGAGGTGTGGGGAGGAGAAAACCTGGAGCTCTCTTTCAGGGTGAGTTCAGTTCTCCTTCAGTGAGCAGAGTCGCTGCTAAGCCTCTGCGGAGCTGAGAGAGAGTGACTAGTCTCACTGGCTTTGTTGTCGAAATCTCTTACTCGCCGACAAAACATCTATCGACATTTCATTAGCAGAGAGAATCTTTTTTTCATAGCCCCCGATCCTTTGATTCATTCATCTCCGAACAGCAAACAGTCAGTGGGTAATTGGTGTGAGAGAGACACATGTCAGTGTCAGATCACAGTCAGCCATGGCATCTGAAACTGCACCCTGATATTGGCTGATGCCTTGTTGTGACGTTGGTGTCTCTTTTCACTTGTCTGCGTCAATCACACTGGCACAGATTTTAGGCTATGTGTGAGTTTGCAGCAGGAGCGTTCAAGGGGAGGCGATGCAAATTGTGTGTGCATGATTTATAGTGTGTATGTGGTTTCAGTGTGAAGTCGAATGGGCCGTTCCCCCGAGTGATGTGTTATGCATGTGGAAATAAAAAAAAAAGGCTCTCACTGGGACTTTTTGCCATAAATAATTCATGCGTAGTGAATTAGTTTTCAATGCTGTTTTTTGGAGTGCTAAAAAGATGGTGGAACATAAAGTGTCTGGTGACTTAAAGTAATAATCTTCAGGATTTTCATTTAAATAAAGTCACAAATGCCAAATTTGGGAACAGAATTTTGACAAGGCCTATGGCCTTTGAAGCCCTTGAACTGCAGTATTACAAACTGGGCGGCTGTGGCGACATTCCCAGGTAAAAAGCCCAAAGCGGCACTCAGTTAGTGATGCGTTTCCATCACTCAGCTGTGGTTGGTCTGCCAGAGAGGGTAGGCGGAGCCAACAACAGACTCGCTCTTCAGCTCAGTTGAATGTGGAGAGCCAAACTCCTTTTTACTGTTTCTGCTAGCTTTGCAAAGAAATGGTTATGATGGCCGAACAAACAAAGAACAGATTGGTGACTGATGTCTCACAGGTGTGGATCTCCTGAAACACACCTGTAATTACCAGTTGTCGCTATAGGTGCTGCCAAAGAGAACAAAACGGAGATCTTCCACAAAGAGTGGTCATTCAGAGAGGACTTTTAGCATTGCACCAGTCACCACAAACATGATCATTCTATTTCTACTTCTGTTCTATCATTATTGTCTGTCATGTATTTAACCCCCCTCAGGTGTGGCAGTGTGGGGGCAGCCTGGAGATTCACCCCTGCTCTCATGTGGGCCACGTGTTTCCTAAAAAGGCCCCTTATGCACGGCCCAACTTCCTCCAGAACACCGTACGAGCTGCAGAAGTTTGGATGGACTCTTATAAACAACACTTCTACAACAGGAACCCCCCAGCAAGAAAGGTATGACACTTAGAACCGAAAGCAGCCAAGTTTTTAAACAGCGTGTCGTGACGCTGCTGTGAGGAATGCTAGGAGCTGACCTCAGAATGCTCCCTGAATTATATTTGGATAAATACGTTCCCTAGGCACTGCGCTCTGTTACACACTTGTTTTTCATTCTGCTGGTACGAACCTGAAGCCCTGTAGTGATGCCATGTTACACCTGTTAATATGGTGCAGAGAGCGACTTACCTTTGATGTGCAATTTAGATGTTTCATATGATATGATTCACCTGTGTGGGTCAGCATATGATGAAACGCTGTCATGTCTGACTGGGTCAGGCGTATGTGTGAGAGGGCGCGCATGAGTAACAAGTGACGTGTGCCGTGTGCCTCTCAGGTTCTGAGTATTGGGCATCATCAAACATTCATGTATCTCAGTTTCACCTATCTGAAAAAAGTACATTATTAATGTGAGGGATCTTTGATCAAACAATAAATTACCTGGTCAGGGGGAGATTGAACACAGCGCTACCAGAGCAGATCACCAGCCCCACATCTGAAATGCTGCTGTCATAACACGTTAGCACACCGCTGAGGCACAGACCATAATGTGGTGTGGAGTGGTATGTAATTCTTTTTCATTAAGTGCCTTCAGTCACTTCTATTGATTTGATATTTTTACGACATTGAAATAGATGGACGACCACTTCACTGCCTTTCAGATGCATCGTTAAAAGCATTTTCCCCACCCAGCAGTAGTTTTTAATGAATGTTTGTATCCTGGGTTATGGTTTAACTGTTTTAACTTTGTTTTCACAAAGGATTGAAAAAACGGATTCAAATATGATCTCTGTGTTTGTGTCTTTGAGATACGTCATTCCTCCATTGTTTATCTCAGTCTGAAATAGTTCAGTGTGTCTGTGAGACCTTATAGTTACACTCCACTCTCATGCAGTGCAAAGGTATGTTTAAGGTGTGTGTGTGTGTGTGTGATTGCACTGGCCTTTGAGTTGCTTAAGGTGGAGTTCCCCAGCTCAGCAAACACAGTTATCCAGGTGCAACCAATCACCTGCTGGTTTGTTTCCTGGTGGTACCATAAGGTCACGGTTGTTGGGTTGTTGGTTGTCGAGTGTATCCTTCATATGCCTTCATTTCCAGGATGTAAATATTTACTTTTATGGTGTGACTGTTTTCAAATATTGAATTCCCTTAGATATATAATTTATATAAACTTTAGCATCCTCTCTTGCCAGCAGAATATAACTTGTATATAAAAAATTTCACCCACATTTCCCACATTTGACATTGTGTGCTTACTTTGCAGGAGACCTATGGGGATATATCAGAGCGGCTGCTGCTGAGGGAGAGGCTGAAATGCAACAGTTTTGACTGGTATCTGAAGCATATCTACCCTGATCTACACGTACCTGAGGACCGGGGGGGCTGGCATGGGGCTGTGAGTGTCTGCTATCCATATCTGTTTTTTATCTGCACTAATTGCATATTTCGTGCTTGTTTGCACCAGCCTTGTTACTGAAGTGAAAAAGAAATGGCATTGCCGTCGTGTCTTCGTTTCTGAAATCCTTCTTTATCGAGCCTGAAAGGTGTTAGGAAGAGGCATGATACGGGAAAATCCCGCTGAAAGCGAGGAGGCTGGGCTAAGACAAACAAAGGCTTTGAAACCCATTTGGACTGGGATCAAGACCATTATAGTCCAGACACCTGGTGGAGTCTTCCATTGCAAAATGCTTTGCACATGATTCTTGGTTTGCTCCGTGTTGAGTTTTAAAATGATGAAATTTCAGCCACCATGTTGTCACCATTGTCTGAAGAAAAACCAAAAAAATCCCTGAAGGATTTCTTAGGCCTGAACATCCACTGCATTGCCTTGTTGCCGCTTGTTTCACCTTCACAGTGACGTCACGTGCTAGATGGAACGATGGCATTGTCCAAAAATCTGAAATAGTATTATTATCTAAAATTTCTGTACATGCCAGCAGCACCAGTGTTCTGTAAATATGGTATTCTCTCAAATATTGGCGTTTTGATTTGAAAGCATGAGAAACTAAAAATTGGTTAAAGTATTGCGTATTGATTGCTTAACGTGTGTGTGTTGATGTGGAAAATAAGCAAAGATGGGCGAGAGTCTGTTTTGGTTTCTGAGTGATATTTCGGAGAGGACTGAATCCAGCAGTGTCTACGGTGCTGACCTGCCTCACACGAATCAATAAAATACAGCATTTAAGTTTTTATTGATATTTTATTGTTCTTCACCCGCCAGGTGCGGAGCTCAGGGATCCACTCAGAGTGTCTGGACTACAACGCTCCGGAGCACAGTCCCACAGGTGCCCACCTCTCTCTGTTTGGCTGCCACGGCCAGGGAGGCAACCAGGTACATTAGGCATTTCACAGTTTTACTCTAACTTTCTCCATCTCTCCCGCGTTCTCGCGTGTTCTTTCCTGTCACAATTTCCCAACCTCTCTTGGCCCGGTGGGAGATGTATCTTGAAATGTCAACGCTCTCTGCTAACCCCTGAAACGAGCTGCCACAGTTGATTCACACCAGAAAATTGCTCTCTGCTGGTGTGTCCTGCATGACTTGAATGTAATGAAGGGAAATAGTACGTTTGGCATTGTGTCCACATATACCCAAAAATATCGTGCAATTGAATCACTGGGACTTTTAAACTGAATGCCTGCCAGCTCCAGTGATGGATGGTTTAAGCTACTGGCAGATTATTTGTCGGTGTGGATGTATATTTAATGTTGCAGTCAGACAATAGGCAGAGCTCCTTTCTGTGAATCTCCAACCTGCTTGATATCTCTGATTACCCCACTGATGCAGCGCATCGGGTGTCCCCAGTCACAAAAAGCACCATGTGTGACTGAAAATCAATGTTTGAATGGCTCCCTGCTGAAACAAAAACCTGAGGGCCCTCCACCGCCTCCCTCCTGCCCCCCCTTCCCTGGCCCACATAAGAACCCACGTTCCATTTAAAAGATACATGAGCCTCGCCGGCAGAATGAATGGCACAGCCCGGGTAAATAAGTTTGAAGCCAGACATGGGGGGCCCCGAGTGAGTCTTTTATTAGAAACAACCATTATGGGCCCCGATGCACCTGAAAAATGTATGAGATGTGAAGAGAAGGACGGGGTAGTATGAAGATTGATTACCTGACCCTCCGTTTAACAGGTAGCCAAGGGAGTCTTGTCCCCTTGGGCCCAGATAGTTGGGTTTGTGTTCACGACTGGTTGATTGAGAGGGCCGAGTCTTTACTGATGAGATCCCTCGACACACACGCCGACATGCCATGCAATGGTAGCTTAGCCAGGGCTTGATCCCACAGCAGAGTACGAGGAAAACATCCTCTAATCCTGGCAGAAAAAACATGCCAAACTGCACTATTGTGCTTGTTGAAAGGCTTAATAAAGCCAAGAGATTAAGGTGGAGAGAGACAAATACCAAAACAAAAAGAGTAGAGCAGTGTTTTAGTCCCAGCGACTGCTGCTTTTCCAGTTGGGTTTCTTTCTATAGTCATTTCCATTTCACGGTAAAGAACCACATATTCACGCGAATAACCCGGCCTCTCTTCTGCTGCAGTACTTTGAATACACATCTCAAAAAGAGATCCGTTTCAACTCGGTGACAGAGCTGTGTGCTGAGGTGCTGGAGGGACAGACCTCCATCGGGATGAGGCACTGCCCGAGCGATGGGGAGCTCAAACCCCCCAGTATCATCTGGGAGTTCAGGAAGGTAAGGGCTCACGCACAAGTACCCATGAATCCACAGGACCATCTTTCCAAACGTTCTTATCCTTCCTCTGATCTAACCTTTCTCCTTAAACCCTTTCAGGACGGAACCATCTACCACCCTCACTCAGACATGTGCGTGACAGCCTACCGCACACCAGAGGGCCGCACGGACGCCCAGACAAGGCGCTGTGTCCCGGGAGACAAAAGCCAGCAGTGGAAGTTTGAGTGGTAGGAGGAGGAAGAGAGAAAGTAGCAGGGAACCTCAAGTGACCTTGTTTTACCATAGTGCAATTACTACAGTGGATGTCTTCTTCGCTGCTCCCAATTCTCTCGCTCTCCAAGTCGGCACTCCATTTGAATGGGAACGGAGAGCAAATAAACGGTGGCGAAAAGGTCACTTTAAGCCAGTGATTCACCCAATTCAGCGCTTTTATACCCATGTGAATGACTGAATAAGTGCATTTTGCGGTAGAGTGAATGAGAATTGCAAGAAGAGGTTTATTTGGTCCTCTTAAGCAGACCAGCTGAACTAGAGACTTTTCGCGTTGCTTTCATCCAAGTGCCTCTGCAACCAAAACGGAGTCCAGCGCACATCTCAAGTGTCTTAAATGGTCATGTGTTCGTTCCTCTCAATGCAACAACTTGAAAGCAAACTGTCCAGCACATGAAAGAAGTGCCTTTCAAAGCATTTCCTATCCAAGCTACATGCAAAATCATGCTGCGTTAACGTTAACCTTGATGTGCAATTAATATGAATTATTTTTGTTAAATCCTGACGCTTGTTTGTTTTTAGTCGTCAAATAAATGATCAATTTCAAGATGGGCTGCTGAAAGTAAGACACGCCAGGAATGTAAGGTCAGCAGCATTTCTGCCCCAAACCAGCTACTTCCTAACATGCTCCATCATGTGAGAGGGAAACAGGGAGAGAGCGCTGCAGTCATACTAGACTGCTCCTCAATTCTATCTCTTGCCTGTGGAGCCTGTTTCATGGTAGAATGCTGCCTGAACAAGACTTGAAGCATTCATTAAGCATTTGTGCTAAGTGCAATTTGCCCCAGAGGGCTTAGCGAGTAGACAGGAATGTTGTAGTCTATTCTTCCCTGTTTTGTAAAATTAAGAACACCTTCTGAAGTCATCCGTCACTGTGCCTTAGAAAAGGTTGTCACCCCAAAAGAACTTTGTTTGTGCCGAAATGAAACGTGCCAGTGGATGTCAGATGTGTTTAGAGCATTTAAAATGTTAACAACAACACTGGCTTGATGCACTTGATTTTATTTAGACACAAAGAGCCTTAAGGGTAGCGCCTGTTTAATTTAATCCTTCAATTTGGCTGTGCCAGACTGTTTTGTTAAGACTCCTGTGTGTAAACTGTACTTGAAACGGCATCAGAAATACTCCTGTGTTGTTGTTTTTTTCCCACTGAAGACCCTGTGGGTGCTCCTACTGAGATTATAAGGACCAAGAGACGCAGTGCAACTGTAAGTTGAAATGTTTGCTGAAAAGCAGCTGTATTTGCTGAAGACTGCTCCTCGCTGAGCAATGTTCGGCATCTGCGGTCCTTTGACTTTGTGAATATAAGATATTCATACTAGTCAGTGCGTACAGTGGGTAAACAAGAAGGGGACTTCCTGTTTTGTGTTAACTTTTTTGTAAATAATGTTTGGTTTAAGGGACCAGAGTGGGACAGTGGTATTGTAAAGCACCTCTAAAACTACTGATAATGCAAAAGGGATGATGAATACTT
Source organism: Chaetodon auriga (assembly GCF_051107435.1). Taxonomy (NCBI): domain Eukaryota; kingdom Metazoa; phylum Chordata; class Actinopteri; order Chaetodontiformes; family Chaetodontidae; genus Chaetodon; species Chaetodon auriga. The sequence goes on along the minus strand of NC_135090.1, from coordinate 11,869,491 downwards.
GATATGAAGGAGAGGGTGACTGAAATGGGATGGATGTTTCACTGTTGATTAAAGCTGTTGGGATGATTGAAAGAATAAAACTAACCGTTGTTGCACATTGCCATTTTCTTTGTTTGTGTCTCAGTTCTGCACACTGTTAAATTGTACAGATTTACTGCCTGACAGACGTGTGAGCTTATTAAAGGCTGTGGCATCTACTGACAGGCTGCTGCAGCATCCCACTCCTCATTCCCTTCAGACAGGGGTTGTGATATTCACTGTCATTTGGCACCACCTACTGGTAGGAAAACAAATAACACTGACAATTCATGGAAGGTCATCTCACCACAAACTGGCCACAGGTCAGGAGAAGAATTTAAATTGTTGGTGTGAGATTACGTCAGTGTCTTAGCTAACCTGTATGTTTTCCATTGTTTTCTGAACGTCTGTGGGCTCAGAGGATGATTAGTCACAACATACATCAAAGGCATACGGTTGATTTGCTCTGTCCTTGATCAACATTTAATGAAGTAAATATTACTAATCAAGCTATTTTAAGACATAAAATTGTTGGATCCTCAAAGAAGATGCAGACATCTGAAAGACTGCAGGGAAAGTCTTTACTGTGGAGGCTTAACATTGAGGGAGGTACAGTCATATGACACTTTCTTGAATTTGATTCATCCACAGATTTTGTGATATGTCACAGATCCTGAGGTATGTGTTGACAGATCATAAATTTACTTTGATGTAGTCTGAAGTAATTTGTTATTTTCACAGTTTTTTTTTTAGTTTTTTTTTTTATTAATCAAAAATGTTAATTGTACTGTAAATCCTGAATCTGTATCTTCATAACCTGCGGATGGAGGTGAGAGGAGTGAGTGGTGGTGTTTTTTAACAACCTGATGGGTGACATGGCATCAAGAGAGGAAGATAGGGCAAGAACAGGAAGTTTATTGAGAGGATGTGGGTGAGGCTGGAGTGACGAGGCACAAAGCTAAAACAAAAGAGGAGGGATGTCAGTAGCATTAGCATTTGTCTATCCAGAGGTTCAATTGTCAGATGGTTGAATCACATTATGCAGATTTGTATTTATGCTATAAATAGCACGTGTGGTGATTGCTGACCGCTGTATCCTCTTAATGCTGCTGTGGCTCTCCTTGTGTGACCTGCTGCACGAGGTTCATATTCTCCAGCTATCCCTCAGTAACAGCTGTTGCCTCATCTGCCCGTTAAGACACTGGCTGACGTGCTTCCAAACAAACGTCCCTCTGATGGAAATGCACCTCGTGTCATTCACATTTCCTCGCAGCCTTTGGTCACTTCACGGCAGCCTGGTTCCTTTTCAGGACAGATTTAGTGCTCTTAGTTTTATTTAGTGCTCCGCAGGGGCAGCATTTTGTGGTGGTCTGTCCATTTTTCCAGTATGACAGTCAGTCTTTGGGTGTGTAACCATCATCTCCCTGTTTGAGGGAAGCACACATTCAGTCAGTAAGCATCTCATACACACAGTCTGACAGAGGAACAACCTGGTTCAATTAAAGAGCAACTGAGTGCAATGTCACTGCTCCAATAAATTCTTTGAGAATGCCTCCTTCACTGTCTTGGTAGATAGGAATAAAAAATAAAATAAAATAAAATGTATGAATGTTTGAAATTAAATGAACAGGGCTTTTTTGTTTTGTTTTGTTTTGTTTTGCCTGTATTGGATTGACAACAGGAAGGATAATAACTCAGCCCAAAGGTGCATCTGCAGCTCACCATTGTTTTCTTTTTCCCGTGAATACATTTGCACCAAATATCTGTTGCATGGAAAATGTCATCCATCATCCGCTGCTAAATGAAAACGCCCTCATGCATTAACATTAATATTGTGTCTCTGACAGACACGACGAGCCCAGTCTACCGTGGCATATTACAACACTCCGGCTGACTTGTTGCCTTCTCGTGACTCTTTGTAGTTTTCACAATATGGGTACTCGATCAAACACTAAGCCACTCAAATTACCTTCTCGCCCTGAATGATCGCCTTAATTATTTAGTATTTTAATTTGCTTAAACATACATTTTGTGTCAGATTTCATCTTTGGTGTCAAGAGTTTTCATATCAGTTTCATATGAGTGACAACTGACTGCAAATGAAGTGACACCGCCAAGGTAAATGATTTCCCAGTTTGGATCCTGGGTTTCTCCCTGGGTCAATAGAGGCGTTGTTACACAGGATAGAAATGGTTATCGCTGTCCTCTGCGCAGTTACAAACCCGGAAAAAGTTTAGAAATTAACTCAAAACACTTATTGATAGTCAACTCAAGAGGTCTGTTGGTGATAAAACAACTAAGGTCACAATATTTGTCCTTTCTATTGTAAAAGATTTACCTGTGCATACACTGGCGATAAACTTCAGCTTCACCTGCGTCAAGTTTCACCAGCACTTCGAACTTCCGGTTTCACGATTTCGCTTAAAAACGCGGAAATTTTCGCAATAAAATACGTTGGAATAAGAATGGCGCATTAAAATCCAACTCTCAGCAAATTAGTGGAGTAAATCGCAGGAGCAGAACATATAGATTAAAAAACAATAGCACTTATTTCTTCTAATTCAAACTAGGATCATGAACTAGCAACCTGTATTACAACAAAGTCTATGATCACAGTCAGTATCCTCTTTAATCAAATATTGCAACCTATACAAGACAATACAACAAAACTCATGGACGGTGACATTTAGGTTGGATTTGTGGTTCGTGTAACAGATAACATGCTATTGTGTACATTCTATTCGAGTTATATTCGCTGCAGAACTTTACTTTGATAATCGTACACCGGAAACGCAGTTACTAACTCGGCTACCTTGACAGCTGATTAAACTTCCATTCAAGTTCAAGTAGCCGGGAGGCAAACTTCTGGCTGTTTCGACAGCTGCAGGCATTGCTACGACAAACGGTTTGTCGACATAGTCGCTGTGAACACGCTGTAATCCTGAGGACGAACTCATTTGTCTCCATTTACCTGCAACAATGAACTTTCTCGCTGAACACTGCAGGAAGCTGCGGACGGGGCTTTTGATTTGACCTAGATTTGTTTTGTTTCCAGTGAGAGCCTACAGGTTAGGTAGTTTTAACCAGCTAATCCGAGGAGATAACGTCAACTAATCCGTCTTTGTTAATCCTTTCACACTTCTCTTAGGACACCGTTGAGGAGGAGGAGGAGGAGGAGGAGTGTCCCATTCCCACGTCCGCCAAGATAAGCAGTCAACGCTCCGCTCAACAAGTCACCAGAACTCAGAGTTTGGCAGTTGGACGTTTCTTCGACACCATGAGGAATTAACTCTCCTTAACGCCTCAAAGTATGCGGAGTAAACCCGAAGTCGACCAGCGGAAACGTGGCGAGGCTGGTGACACTGAAAGGGCCCCTTCAGCGGCGGTAGGTGCCAGCGGAGAGCAGCAGCGGCTCCACGGGGCATGAAACCTCAACCCGAGCGCGCACCGAGGACGGAAGCGACGCGATGGCGCTCTGCGGAAGAAGGAGCCGACCCAGGGTCCTCCTCTGCCTCTTCGGCGTCACGTTAGTGGGCTATCTCATATTTTTCAGACACAACCACGGCGACGTGAGCGCCACAAACCGACGGGAGGCCCCCTGGGAGCGAGAGGAGCTGGTCAATCAGGAGCTGAAGAGACCCGTCTACGAGAGGCCCCCCTTGGATTTAAATGCCCCGGGTGAGCTGGGGAGAGCCGTCAAGCTGAGTCTGAACGGAGAGGAGAAAAGAAAGGAGGAGGAGAGCATCAAAGTGCATCAGATTAACACTTATGTCAGTGAGAAAGTGTCGCTGCACCGCACGCTGCCAGAGAGATGGAACCCACTGTAAGTCACCAGCATCATGCTATGAACACTCTGTACTAAAGTGGATTTTATACACTGTGGATACCAAGACAAGCTAAAACAGCCGTTGTAGTCCTTTAAATGAGCATTTGCTGTTGAGTAACTGCTGCTTGCAGTTATTAAATATGATTATTTACTAAGACAACAAAGCTGCGTGCAGACTTACCTCACCCAGCCTCACCCACCTCCCTGCCAGGCTGGCTGCTGACAAGTGAATCCCTTCCTCACATTGCAGTTGCAGAGAGCTGAAGTATGACTACCGGTCCCTGCCGACAACGTCCGTGGTCATCGCCTTCTACAACGAGGCCTGGTCCACCCTGTTGAGGACAGTCCACAGCGTGCTGGAGACGTCGCCGGACATCCTGCTGAAGGAGGTGGTGCTGGTGGACGACTACAGCGACAGAGGTGTGATGGAGGGACACGCTGACAGACAGGCCGCAGGACGGGCAGAGGGGGCTGTGGGCAGACAGGCAGTCAGAAAGGATTGTCGAGAGGCAGGGACACATGAGAAGGCAGATGGACAGGTGCTTCCAGGTCTGACAGCCCGTCACATAGAAACAGGGGAGGAGGAGAGACGGACATGTTAGCAGTTAGGAAAGTCAAACAGACAGATAGTGAACTCACACGTCTAGGCCTTTAGTACACAGTTTGTTTGTATCCTTCGTCATATTTCCAACAGGAAAAAATTAAGAACACAACATCCCGTGGCTGAATCGACTAAAGAGGCATTTGTCCTCAAAGCCGTTCATTGTTCTGTCTTCTGTGCCCGGCTGTGATGAGCTGAAGCGCTTCAAGGGTGTGGTTCGAAACCGCTTTGGCTCGTGACCCAATAAATGAAGCAACGCATGCCTCTCCCTCTGCCCTCACATTACCTACACACACACACACACACACACACACACACAGAGCGCTGAACAAGTAAACCAACAAGCTTTTCATTTGATGCATTTCAGGAGGAGGTGGAGAGAGTGAAAACTGTTCAGTATTCAAAATGAAAACTTAAGTACTGTTGTGACAGATTTATGAAGTCCAGATGTTTGTGTTCTGTCCCATAAATCACCATCTAGGGGTGTGTTCAGTGCCTGTTTCAGCGCCACAGGCTCATCTCAGTAAAGCCCATTTTATTATTGACACCTGTCCAAGTTAACACTTCAGCAGCAATGCCCCTGATGGATGATCATTGTGTATGAAACCCTCTTAAACACCATTTTCCTTTCTTTCCTAATCAGCTTTACCAGCTGCTGCTGGAAGCTGGCAGCAGATTGTAATTGCTGTGTTGTCCTTGTTCCATTTATTCATTTAACATCTGAAGTGATTTTGAGAAACTGCTCTCGGTACAAACATGGCCTTCATGCGCACACATAGAAAATAACACGCGTGGTGTTGTTGTGTGGCTTATTTGTTTATTTGTTCTATGTCCTGAAGAGCATCTGAAGGAGCGGTTGGAGAGGTACATCTCAGGTTTGAGGAAGGTGCGTCTGATCCGGGCCACCAAGAGGGAGGGGTTGGTGCGGGCCCGGTTGCTCGGGGCGTCCATTACCACTGGTGATGTGCTGACCTTCCTGGACTGTCACTGCGAGTGTCATGAAGGCTGGTTAGAGCCCCTGCTCCACAGGTAAGGAAACCCTCAGCAGGAGAATTGAAAGCCTCTCTCTCAGAGTGTTTTGTCAAAGTGTGGCCTTGTGCTTAGAAAAGCTGTCTTTTAGCCACACTGAAGTGTCACAGAGTGAAGCACTGAACCTCTAGCAGACAGATAAAAGAGTGCTGTTGTGTGTCTGACTCTGACTTGGTGTGCTCAGTAACTGGGCTCTCTCTAGAGCAAGGGCAGCGCAAAACATTGACATTTGAAATGAACAGTTTTCTTGCTTTGTAGCGCTGATTCTCCCTGTCAGCAGCCTCTCTGTCATCTCCCCTCCAGGATCAGAGAGGAGCCATCGGCTGTGGTGTGTCCTGTCATTGATGTGATAGACTGGAACACCTTCCAGTATTTAGGGAATTCTGGTGAACCTCAAATCGGGGGCTTTGATTGGCGGTTGGTGTTCACCTGGCACTCTGTCCCAGAGTACGAACAGAGACGCCGTCGCTCGCCCACTGATGTCATCAGGTGTGTGACCTGTTGCAGAGAAAAAAAGCATGTAAACATATTACTGCCAGCTGGTGCTACATGTCCTGCTGTCTCATCCAGATGAGTCATCTTTTACAAGTTTACATTTCTTCTTCTCCTCAGGTCCCCCACTATGGCAGGTGGTCTGTTTGCTGTGAGTAAGCAGTACTTCCATTACCTGGGGACATACGACACAGGGATGGAGGTGTGGGGAGGAGAGAACCTGGAATTCTCCTTCAGGGTAAGAAATGATGTGTCTGTGTGTAATCTGAATACGTAAGGCTCCAGCTTCATGCTAAATAGGCACAATTCATATACTGTCTCCACATGAAATATGCACAGTTTAGGCGCAACACAACGCACAGCACTACAAAGGCGGGTCAGATCTGGTTTACATTTACCGAGAGCTGCACCATGTGATGGCTCCTCATTCCCTGTGAAAAGCATCCTGAAGGAATTAAAACTAGCGGACCAGTGAAAACAGGCCAAACACCCTAATTCTATAATTGTGGTGAAGAATTTGAACAGCCTTTCTGTCTGGTAACCACAGTTTCCCAGAGGGAAGGAACCAAAAATATTTCCCTTCAGCAACAAGACAGCTCCTCTGTTTCCAAACTCCTCTAACAACAAGCCAGTGCTTTGTGTCGCCTGATTGAATGATTGCGGCTGAGGGCCTAACGAAATCCACGTGGTGGTGGTGGCGGCGGTGCTGTTGTTGTTGATGTCTCTTAGATTTGGCAGTGTGGAGGCAGCCTGGAGATCCACCCATGCTCCCATGTGGGTCATGTGTTCCCTAAAAAGGCCCCTTACTCACGGAGCAAAGCTCTGGCAAACAGCGTGAGAGCCGCTGAAGTCTGGATGGATGAATACAAAGAGGTCTACTACCACCGGAACCCCCACGCACGACTGGTGAGTCTGCACAGATGGTGTGTGTGTGTGTGTGTGCTTGTAGTATGAAACATATCTTAATTTGTTTTATAAGAAGCATTTTAAATGATTTGTTTCCTTTATGGAGTGTTGTGATGTTTTTCCATAGCTGCAGTCATCACACCATAAGCCTGATTAATCACTGGATTTCACCAGTGTGCACACTCTCAGTCCCACACACACATGCACAAAATGACATGCGCTCTCTGCTCTCACAAACAACGCATGCACGTTAACACGCTGCACTCCCGCTGTGGTGTAAAAGCTTCCCTGATTAAGTGACGCTGGGGATACATGAGCGGTAGACACCCAAGGTGACAGCGGTGTCAAGGCGTTCCGGTGTGTGATTACCACCTTTCTGTGTCACTCGCTGCCAACGGGTGTCACCCACCCGTCCTTGACAGGGTGAGAGCGGCGCTAACCCATGGGGTGTCCTGCCTTTGTGCATGTGCATGCACGGGAGGGCCCGGAGCGGTGTGTGACAGTGTAGTTAAGAGGAGAAGCTCTTCTAAACACAGATCAGGTGGCGCTCATCTCCCTGAGAGGAGGTAGCCTTGCCAACCTCGCAGTGGTGCAACAAACCAAATACACCAAAACCTCCAAACAAGCACCGCTGCTGCTCCTCTCCTGAGACACAGAGGTAGACACATGCTCACACATTTATCTTATTTGTGTTGTTTTTCAGGTGTTTGTTTGTGTAAATTAGTACTTTGAGGTTCGGTATGACTAAACTGCGTCTCCACCTTTAGTCCTGATTTGGTTCCAAGCCCACAATCTCTGTAACTTGAGTCAGTCTAATACATATATTGATGGCTAATTTGAATATTTCCAGTCGTTGATTACCTTGTCATCCTCCCCAGAGCAAAAACTTAATACTGGGATTGCGCAGCGTGACAGTGTCACTGAAGCTGTCATGTTGACGTGTCAGTCCATCTGAGTTATGTTTACAACTCTTGATTAATAAGAAATAAGGCAGCGTGAAACCTAAATAAACCAGCTTCAGTATGCAAAGGCGTATCATTTCCAGGGATGTGTCAGACAGGAGAGTGAATCTGCGGCCATGTTTTTGTTGTTTTCCTGCCTCTTCACTCTCCCCTAATTGGCACCTCCCTGGCCTCTTGTGTGCATCAGATTGGCCTCTAGGCGCTCCTTAAGTTTTTCCTGTGACCTGTTACTGATCCTTGCTCTGGATTGTCATTGTCTCTTACATTCGCCATCCGTTGGCGTATAAGTAGCACCTGTACTGACGTTTAATTTTGACCTTATTGGCCTCTTACACTGTAGTATGTCATTGTCCTCTCATGGTAGTTCCTAGTCGCTCCCATCGACGACAGACTCTCTCCTTTGAGAATCACCCTCTTGACCAAATAAATTGATGAAGGGCCAATTAAAGCTGTGTTCAGGGCAAAGCACCAGCATCCATCATCCTGCGGTGCTGCTCGGGCCTGAGCAAATGCTCACCAGCAAATAAAAGTGGAGACGGTGTTCTTCCCTGCACTGTGTGTGTAACTCTGCATGCATAAAAGTATTTACACAAGAACACGCATACTGTTTGTATTTACTAACACACACACAGAGACAATTGCTCTTTGAGTAGAATGTGGTTTTCTGTTAGGAGCTCTGTTTGTTCAAGGGTGTCTTATTATTAGGGATGCAGTTGTGTAGAGTTATAGAACAACTATAGATGGTGCTGTTGTCATGAATACATCCTGTGTCGCTGCAGCTGTCTGACGCTGACTGCATTAAGAGCATACACACATACGGTCTTTATGGCGTGCCATTGATACGACATTTAATATCCGCACTACAGCAGTTCTTTTCTCACTAATATTGTTTCGACTCTCAGGGTATTGAGGCAGAAAAGTGGAGCTAAAATAATACAATGGTGGAACTATCATTTCTGGTCTTTGTTTCTAGGAGGCGTTTGGGGACGTGACAGAGCGGAGGCAGCTCAGAGACAAGCTGGGCTGCAAGAACTTCAGGTGGTATCTGGATAATGTTTACCCCGACATTCACGTCCCAGAGGATAAGCCAGGCATGTTCGGAATGGTGAGAACACATCTGAGTCGCTGATTGTCAGGTGTAAACTATGAGTATGAATTTGCCAGTTCTCACCAGTTTGACTGAATTTATTCAAGCTGTGCAGAGCAGAGGAGAGACTTTTTTTTTAAAAAAAAAAGATAAAAGTGTGATATATATCCTCAGAATAAGATGAACTTTGGCCAAAGCCATGTATGAGCTTCTGTAAGATTTATCAATACCTGTAAAGATCTGTTGATGTGACTGCTTTTTGCTCTTCACAGCTGAAGAACCGGGGCAAGACCAACTACTGTTTCGACTATAACCCTGCAGATGAACACATGGTGGTGGGCCAAAGGGTCATCCTCTACCCATGTCATGGCATGGGTCAGAACCAGGTACTGGACGTCAGTTAGTCAGGCCATAAGCCATAAACTGTTTTTATGCACCAGCCTCCCTCCTGTCCTACGACAGCAGTCATCATGATCACCAATAGCTGCTGAGACTCCCTCATACAGTCCCCACATTTCACAGTAAACCACAAGGGTTTGTTGTTGTAATCTTACAAATCTGAGAGTAGTAGACTTATTCTTCCATCCCAGGTTGAAAAATGGTATGAAGGCCTTGTTGACACAAAGGAGAGTGTGTTTCCCAACACCTTCATACTCTGTGTTTGACAGTAGTCCAGAAAGCACTGTTAAATTTACCATTGTTATTCCAGCAGCCCTCTGTGGACACACTCTGCTGTTGTCTCTGTGGGAGGTAGATTCAACAGTGCTTGTGTGTGTCTCTCATGAGAGCGCTCTGCATGTTACAGAGTCGTATTCATTCCACACTTTTATTCATAGTCTGTGCACACACCAGTATTACACGGGTGTGTTTTTGCAGGTGTGCATGTATTATTCACTTTGTGGGGACATAAATCTGTTAACACTGTCACATTGTGGGGTCTGGCCTTCCTTATGAGGACAAAATGCAAGTCCTCATTGCATAAATTGTTGGATTTTAGCGTGAAGACTTGGGTTAAGGTTAGGGTAAGTGAATGGTAAGCAGTGGTTCTGGCAGTGGTTCTTATGATAGGTTAAGTCTCCAGGAAATAAACTTAAGTCTATGCAATGTCTCCAAAAGTGTTGGAAAGTGATCGAAAATCCAGCTGCTTCATCTCCTCCTGCAGTTCTTTGAATATTCCACGGATGGCGAGATCCGCTATAACACGAGGGAGCCCGCTGGATGCGTCGTGGGTGACAGCATCAGCACCTACCTGACTGTCCAGCTGTGTAGAAAACGAGGGCAAACTGTACCAACAGACCAGAAATTTGTCCTCCGAAAGGTAAGGCGCACATGTCAGTTTTAAGTGCCTGTATCTATTAAATCCAGAGTCAACCACAGAGGCAGTGTGTGGTCAGACAGCGGTGAAGGAGTAATGAGGCAGGTGGTGACACAGACCCTCTACTCATAGGTGCAAATGTGTCTGCTCTCTGTTTCTTCTGCTCCAGACGAGGGCAAGGTGACATATACATTTGATGATATTTGTTTTCCAAATAGGCTTTTGGCATTCCCGATATAATTCTCTTACTTATTTGAAAGCACTGTGCCGTCATCAGAATGACTCCCTTTAAAATTCAGGCTGTAATACTGTAAATCTTTTAAGTGTCATCACTGGACTGAAGCTGAGAGAACTGAATCATGAGGTCGCCGCCAGCCAGGACCAAAATCTAATTTGTGTTTCCCAGTCAAAGTCATGTCAAGCGCAAACACAGCTGAGTTACTCCACAGGTGTTGAGCGCCAGTGTCGCTGATACTAAGCTGTAAATCACAGAGTAGCAGCAGGCTGGGTATTCACCACACAATGCGGCGAGTTGTTTAGCATGTGTTCAGTGTAGTCACGCCACGCCGATGGCGGTCGCTAGAACACGCTATCTAAATGTAAATGGACCCCAGAAGGACAGAATGGATGTAACAAGGGGTGCAAGAAGCAGAGGAGTGGGGAATTGGACAGTAGAGGGAGAAGAGAGCGAGCAAACCTGCGAAAAGGGAACTGAATGGGAAGATAAATCAGGGCAGAATATGTGTGTTTCAGCAGGAAGCTTTGGAGCTAGCAAAACAATGTTGAGGATAAATCACAAAGTCAAAATGATGGAGAATAGCACTTCACTGAGCAGCTGTTCTGTCACTTTGGATAGCTGCTGTTGGCCTTTTGAGTGATTTACCAGCGTCTGACTCTTGCGCTTTAATATTCCAATACTTCTTGATAATGCATGTTCGACATGTGGCTGTTGACAGGACGGGAGCCTGTACCATGTCATGAGCCAGAAGTGTGTTCAGGCGGTGGACAAGACGGACAACGGGACACCAGCCCCCTCACTCCAACCCTGCTCCGACAGCTCCCACCAAAAGTGGTTCTTCGAGGAGAGGATGTGATGCTATCAACGGAAAATATGTCTCCAAATATGCCTTTCATTCAGGACCAAAGTACTGAGGAAGGAATTGGGTGGAGTGAATTGTGAAATGTTTTTTCATGATGTCGCCTTAGGTGGAGCCCAGAGGAGGAAGCTTCTGTGCTCTCTCCCAAACTTCAACCCTTTGCACTTTTCTGTGCCAGCTGGATTTAATGGACCAATAGGAAATTATATTGATGGTTATACTAATTAAGTACAATGTAAATGTATATAGGAGAATATTTTGGATGCTGTTGCTGGAAGACAGGAGTCTACTGGAATATGTATTGTCTTTAGAGATGCTTGAGAATTAGAGATAACCCTCACGATCCTACGCGCTGTCCTTTTCTTGTTTTTCACTCACACACTCCTCTCCTGGTCCGCTCTTTGAGACTAAAATCAATTTAGCACACTTGCTTTTTACACACATGGACAAGCACTGAAACACATGCGCACCCGTCTGATTGAAATCCTCTGTCAACAGACGAGCTGGTGGCTGACATCACAGTGATTCCCACAACCGCATCAGGCGTCATTTTGAAACCTTTCGCGTCTTCTCCTGTAGAGGGGGCCAGCACTCCAGTCTCTGCATGCACCTCTCTTTCACTGTGTTCCCTGTTTGTCCAGAGGAAGTGGGACAAATCTTCAGGTATTTTGTTAAGAACTCTTTCAGGACATTTTTAGTGCTTGCTACTCTTATGTACCAGTGGCTTCGAAAAAAGCCTCATATCACAGGCATTATGCAAGTACGTAGTACCTCTTCAATTTAATCACCGAACTACTGATAACAGGAGAAAGTCTTATTCCATTCTGCTTGGACTGGAGTCATTTTGCATTGTTGATTTAAACTGAGGTAGAAGGACGTGGCTCGTTTTGCCAGTTTTGTAGTGATTTTTGTAACAGTTGTTTTTCAGCGTAGTGCACTTGCCTCTGTTTCGTGCTCGTCGAATGATCTGCAGCTTCAGATGACTAAATCATAGCCATATTTGATGGATTTGCTTCATGCGGTGTCAACTGTTTAATTTTTAATGATGTATTTTCTCAACGTGACTAAATTGCTGTGTTATTTCATAGCTTCACTGCAGACGTGTGGAAATTTTAGTCATTTAATGCTGAGTACAAAGGCATCACCGCCGATTCTTCCACTTGGAGCTCATAGAAAGTGCCCAATGTAAAAGAAAAAAAAGAAAAGGAAAAAAGTCCGATTTTATTTTAAGTTATCCCTTCAGGTTCTGAACATGTGCATCTGAATGTATATTTTGTCGCACAAAAACACGAGATTGGAAGGAAACCATACTTAGAGTAGTGACAAAGCGTCTGCACGCTTACAATATGTATGCTCCCCTGCTGAGAGTACAGCATGCACAGGAAAGAAGGCGTTCCCTGGAGTGTAACTGCTTTACTCTGGTGGCCTGGAGATTTGTGCACACTGCCTCTGTTTCCATTCATCAGAATCAGACGACTATAGACCCCTCTGTTCGGAGCTGTTGTGACTTGTGTGGCTGCTCCCTCAGGCTATGCAGACGGACCGAGGGAAGCACGGCGGAGGCGTAGACAGTTGTTGGTGTCTCCAGAGCGCTGGGGTGCCAGATGGACTCCTGATTGATTTTCTGGTCCTCTCCCAATCCTTTATTCCCACCTCTCCCTCTCGGTGTCAGAGGTTTTTGGACAAACCCTCCTCCGCTGAGCACTTGTTACTCGTGCGCTTGAGGTTTGATTTATGAACGGAAGTCATCAAGAGTACAGTTTTTGACAGCAGAGGCAGATAATGGAGGAGACTGAATGAAGCACTTTGTGACCTCTTCCTCACCATTAACCTTCACAGGCTGTTGGCCCATCGGCCTCACAGGAGCTCTGTTTGGAATTGATGTTGGGGGGGGGAGCAATTGGCCTGAAATAGATTTTTTGCTATTGAATTCAGAATGTTTACTTTTACTATGAGATAAATCGGAGATGGGAAAGATTATTTTGCCACACAGTGCAGGAGAACCAGAATCCCTTCATTTGCCAAATATAATGAATGTACAGTTATGTGTAAAGGTGATGTTGCAGGAACACGGTGCACCTGTGCCTGTGAGCTCACATAGTACAAGCCTGAAGCGATGGTACGGGTAAGATGTGCTTCAATTTCAATTTGCATATATCAACATTGCATTGGAAAATAGCTCTACGATGTGGGATGAAGGTGCAAAATAAAGTGTATTGGAATATGAACATATTATATTAGAGTTCCCAGTAGTCTGTGAAGGCTCTTGCAGGCATCATGAGTGGTACAGGACATGATTGTGCAGATAGTGCTCGGTGATAAGTGGAATGGACCAAATGACCAGCAGGAGGATTATGGTCAGCTCCATGGAGGGAGGGGCGGGGGGCTGCTGTCTCGGGATTGTGCAAATGTTTTTGGCTGATAAAGCTAAAAAAAAAAAAAAGTATGGTGATGCTGCTTGATCCTGGTCTCGGTGGAATGGGTCAGATGCTGAAGTTTGGGAACAGGTCGTTTTTTTAAGCATGTGTGGTGCCTGGCAATCTTATTCTGGTTGAGTTTCCCTGCTCTGATTTAAGACTAAGAAAAGATGCTTCGCTGAGTATCATCCACAAGAGATTCACCAGGAACAGGTGAAATTGCCCTTTTAATACAGCGCTCATGCTTTATGTATCGAAGTCTTAAGAAGTGACAGCTTCTCCATTTCCATCACTTTGTGTCTTTAGTGTGTGAGTGCAGTGTAAATATTACAGTCTCTTTTTAAAAGGGGTTATCCGTTGTCCCCATTAGCCATCTCTTATTCCAGACATGTCCTGCATAGTAAAACATTTTTTACGCTGGTGTATGCTATTGCGATATGGTACACGCAGCTGCTATAAAACCAATATTCGCCAGTCGGGGCTCATATCTCTCTCTGGCACGTCATATAGGGTTTTATATCAACCAAACCTGGGTCGTAAACAGCAGTGATATTCCAGGATCTGTTGGAGCACTTGAACCTGCAAAGTGGCTCATCGTACTGTCACCCAACCCTAATGGATCATGCATGCACACACCATCTGCTTACACTGATAAACCATTCCCAGTGGAGATATTTCAGTGGTTTAAATGGTAAGCAATGCACGTATTGGTAATGCTGGAATTTAATACCTTGTCTGATGTCAGGAACGACAGTGGCCTTACATTGTTATAAGGAAAGTGAAGAATATGATTCATATTTTTGTATTTGTTGGACCAAATCTGATGTCAGTGTACCCGTTTAACTGTTGTCAACTGAAAGTCAAAGTAAGTAAACACAAATGAAATTTTGGACTTGTGTTTTTGCCTGTTCCTGCTCATTATGTCTCATGAAATGTGCAACTTTTGATCTCTGCACACCATTGCGTATCCCTCAAACTGTGACTCATCGGCATTCACAATGGAAAAAAAAAAAAAAAACAGGCTATCACCCACATTTAACTGTGATGGAGACGTGAATCAAGATGCTCGGAGGGTAATGAGAGAAGGAAAATGAGAAATAGAAAAGGGGGGGTGGGGGGTGGGGGTTTTCCAACCATATCTGATTGGTTTGATCACCAGCTGCTGAGTGAGATGGCGAAACGTCGTGCCCGCGCCAAGTCGCCTTGTTCCCCCTGGTGTTGACGCTCTGCCCTGCAGTCTCTCTCAATTACTCACTGATGATGCTCTGCGGTGTGTTTCATGGGATCCTGAGTGTGTGTGGGCCATGTCTTTGTTACAACAGCATGGTGGATAAAAGATAAACACATACAGGCTTTTTTTTTTTTTGTATAGTAAATAGTGAAAATGCAAATAACACACCAGTTGTGTTTTTATTATATGGAAATATATAAAATTCCACTACTGCATTTTTTAATTTGAGCTGTGTGCCCCACTGGTGATAATAACTGCATGGAACATTTGTGCTGCTTTCTCTCTCGCACAGGATGACACGCTCTGATGGAAAACGCACCAGAAATCTTCGCTCTCTGACAAATGCTGCCTAGACAACACTCCGTTGCTTCCTTGGAAAATGAGAAGCTCTGCAGAAGGCTGTGACGCCGCTGTCTCTTGCATCGTCTCATCCTGGTCTTTTGGGTGCTTCCCTGTGAGATGCGCAGCACAAAAATCACGCTATAAAATATCCTGAAATTCAGCAAATGCATGCACAGGAACGCTGTGTGTCGTTGTAATCTCTGCACGCAGTGTAGGCCCGGTTTTTTGATCCAGCGTGGCACACACGTAGCATTACAGTCCCCCACTCCCCATATGCGTCTTTAATGATAATGCAAAACAAGGCTCCCCGTGGTGCGACTCTTTGGAGATGCTCAGGCTTCAGTTGTCAGGGAGCGAGAGGAACCATAGGAGGAGCAGCACACACGCACACGCCGACAGGAGGCCATTTCCACACCGCATGTCTGTTTAGTTTATGTAATCTCCAATACCCAGAGCAGCTCAGGAGCAGTGGCTGTTGGCTGCATACATTAGATGACACACTTTCACTTTCAGAAGGGACTCCAGACGGTGCAGTAAACATGTGAGGCCTAGATACAGAGATAGCATTGCATTTCCTATGCACCACCACTGCCCTGCATTTGATTCGGTGGATCGTGCAGTGAAGAAAGCAGCAGCAACTGGGTAAACTAGTTAAAATAACCATAACCAACTATTCTGTAGTTCATCAGCTGCGTCTTTATTTGTCAGATCTTGTGTGTCAGTTCCATTCGACAGAACTCTTCAGTCTCTGAGAACTTTACTGGCATAGTACTGGCAATTAACCTTGCCAGTAGCAGTGCAGACATTCAGAGTTGTGAGTGCAACTGTGAAGAGACAGGCAACATCTAGTGCATTCTGTCGTGGAGAAAACCAAGAGAAAGATGGCAACAAACAAAGTGTCAAAGTTAGATGTGAATTTAAGGTTTCTGGTCCCACACAAATATCACAGTAACACTTGAGCACAGTCAGAACGGAAAGAATACAAATGATGATACAAATCGTGCACTCAAGCTTTCTCCAAATACTTAAGGGGCCAGATTCACAGCCTCGACGTAAAGCCTTTTTGGGCTGAAAGCCTGCTTCAGCGTAGGATCAGGCTTATCTAATCCATGTCTGTGAAACCAGCCACTACAGCATCAAAGGCAGCGCGCTTTTTGCTTATTTCCCTTGAATTACCACCTCTGTTTTTTTTCCCGTTGAACCTCACCAGTGAAAACTGTCAGGCTTTCCAAAATATGATTCATCTTAGAACCTCACTGATCACAAGAGAGAATGTTCTTTTCACCTTCTGCAATGCAGTGATTTGGATCCAAAATTCACACTCACAGCTGAAGCATCGTTAATTGATAATTTGCCAACCTTTCATTTTGTCATTAAAAAATCTTATGATCCCATTCTCAGTCTGAGCGGTTCGGACATAAGTGTGAATCATTTAAACAAGAAGATGAGACTATTTGACTTTGATTATGGAGGTGATTATGTCACCCTTTTTAGTTTCTATTACTGTCAGCGTGTGGCTGTAAATTAGTAGGCCATAGCTTTGTTAATGACAATCAGTGGGCTGGTTCTTTCAAATGAGTCATTGGTCACTTTCTCAGACTTGCTTCACACATGATTCTGACCACAGGCGCTCTGTTGCAGGCTAAGGAATACAACAGGTGGTTCAGATTAGCATAATTTGCATAGTTTTTATCCACATTAGCTTCGTGGCTCTCTGGATGGAAATGTTGTACAGATATGGTCTGAAATATCTAACAACTATTTGATGGATTGGCGGGAAATCATGGCACAAACATCCAGAGGATGGATCCTGATGGCTTTGGTGATCCACATCTTCTACATTATGACAAATACCTGGAAAATTACACGTATCATCCTCAGCTGTACTGTGTGTTTAGCACTTATTAGCATATTGCTAACATGCAAACTAAGATGGAGAAGATCAGCATGTTCGCATTGTTGTTGTGAACATGCTGCCATGCTAGTCTTAGCATTTAGCTCAGGACAGTGTCACAGAGACACTGGCATGGCTCTGATTCTCTACATTCAGATTACAGCACATTTTTCATTAGTGACTGAACAAATGTGGGTCAAATTGATTATTTTTAAAGCTGGGCAAATAATTACAGTAAAAATGAGCTCGGGAGCATTTTCTTTGTGGTGCTGGAGGTTTTTCGTAATCATGGTTCTCTGCACGATGTGAAACAGAAGAGAAGTCTGAGATACTGCTCTTCAATCCCACTGGAGCAGTTTCTGTTGTTTTCTTCAGTAATTTGATCGACTGACTCGCGAGCTTGTTGAACAATGTTTCATCTATTTTAAGACCTTCAATTAGGCTTTTATGACAAACTCCAGATTAAAAAAAACTGCTGTTGCATGTGACACATTTTACTCAAAATAGCAACATTTTGAAGTGTGTTTCAAGACCTTTTGTTGTAGATTTTGCTGTTGTAATGTACCAGAATAGCAGAACGCAGAGCTTGTGTGATATTTATGGCGACGCTGCCAATGTATTTGGTTATGAACAGTCACAGCACATATCACACTTGTCTGCTAAAAACTGGAGTCTGTCACTCTTTGCTCTCCCACAGCTAATGAACATGGCAGAGCCTGGACATACGAGTATGTGTTATTTCTAATGTAGATGACATGGATTAGGATATAAATAGGAATCAAACAAGACTCTTTACCGTGCTTCTTTATTTTGGGCACATTTTCCTGTACGTTGACATTTTCCTCTTCAGATTCTGATGCTGTTCCACTGTGATTCCATCATACTTTATTTTCCTTCCCGGTTGGATGCGGTGTTGAAACCTGTCTAAGAGCAAGTCATGTTTGGCAGATATTCTGTTCTTTGCTAAAGAGAACACAAGAGTCACATTGATTCACACCCTGGCAGACTGTGATTTTTCACAGCCTCCCCCAACATAGCCTACATTGACAGAATACCTCTTTAATGTGTTCCTACGAGATAAAATGCTTCCACAGGCGATTAACCATTCCACCCCACTCCCATTCATTTCACTTCATCAGATTAGTTGATTGCTTGCTAAATGGACTGCCTCTCCCCCCCGAGGGAAATACGCTGTATGTATTTCCTTTGGACAAAATGAGACATGGTTGATTTATTTTTTCCTCGCACACTATGTTTTTAGACATTTGATCAGCCTTGGTTCAGTTCAGTCAAGTGTACCTCAGGTTTTGAGATATTATTAATCCTTTCCAACATATATTTTATATTCAGGTCTACAGAGTGGCCTAGAGGTGTTTTTGAGTTTCAGGTCATGAATAGTGAAATAGGGAAAGTATCAGTGGTAGTTTACAAATTATGTTGACTGAATTAAACTGTGTCTCTGTTCCAATTTTGCAGATTTCTTCCTCCATTTGGGTTCTGATCACAAACTGACCGTCAGCTCTGTACAGGCTGCCAGCCTCACATACAGCACACGCGTTAAAGGAATGAACGAAGGAGGTGGATAAGAAGGTCAATCCACTGCCTCATGACAACATCAAGATGTGAGGAAATCACTGTTCCCAGCTAACAAAGAGTCTGACTCATGACAAACAAGCACAAACTTTCAATTTTACACTTGCTTTTTTGTGCAGATTAAAGAAATGAAGCTTATTCTGTTAATTAGGGAGCCTTAGAGATCCTGCAAGGCAGACTTTGTTACCTGTGGACAGAACCAAGCCAGCTGTTTCTCCCTGTTTCCAGTCTTTGTGCTAAGATAAGCTAAGCTAAGCTAACAGGTTAGAGTGTGGCTCATCTTCTCATCTTGCTCTTGGCAAGAAAACAAATTGTGCTCATTTCCCAAAATATCAAACTACCGCATTCTCTATCCCAACATGCCCCATCTGAGACCAGGCCCACCTCAATCAAAGGAACATGGTTGTTCTTCTCTGAGCCAGTTCATGAAAGGTGAAAGACATATTGAGCTCACAACTGTAAACGTCTTCAGATGCATCAGTGAAGTGACGTGCATTCAGCATGTGCTCTTCGACGCAGTGGAGACTTCATTTTTGCTGAGTGCGATCTCGCTGCCGATGCTGTTTTCTCATCACTCTCCCAGGAGACGGAATAAGTCCTACACCTTGATGTGCTCCTGATTTGGAGTGCTAAAGACATTGACCTTGCTTTTCACAGTATATGATTAAATTGAATTCTGCCTTCTCTTGAGGTTGTTTTTTTTTTTTTTTTCACTTAAGGGGGGTAGTGATGCAGGTCAAATGAACAGATCCCTTGCTGTCTGGGTGTATTCATGTGTGAATTAAATGCCTCATCACTCTGCCGAGGCAGTGTCAGCTGTGTAAGATAATTGTGATGGTCTTCCACATTCACAATATACACATGAGCATCCATGAATCTGTATACCAAATGCAACCTGACGCGCCAGTCTCGGTGGTCTATTGTCCACACTTTATTTTACTCAGCAGTGTACTTGAGATGCCACGTTATCATATTCTGAGCTTCTCCTGAATGAAAATGTTTTTTTAAATATCATTTTCCTGCCAGAGAATTAATTACTGTAGTCCATTAATCTTATCTGTTGGTGCAGAGGCAGTGGATAAGAAACTGGTGAGGAAAAGTAGCAGGAAGCAGTCACTCTCCAAGCTCAAGCATCTGAGAACTGGCTAATGTTCTTTTAAGAGAGAGGCAGCACTTAGAGTTCTTTAGCAGTCGCCAAGTCTAGGAGAAAAAAAAAAAAAACCCTATCCCTGCCTCTGCATAATTCATTACCTATGTGATGATGATGTGCTCGGTCAGACAGACAACCAGCTACCCTGGCAATGGAAATTTAACTTAGAGTGATGCTGCATGCACATTGTATTAATCATCTAAATCATTGAGCTGATGCTTTAGCCAGTGTTGACAAAACACATTCATCAGGGGACATCTCTCGATGTGGTTAAACTCCCACACAGAGCTTTACTTTCTAAAATGAGTATTAATGCAGCAGAATCTCATGTCCTTTGGAGCTGAGGTGAGAAAGGTGAAGCTGCTGAACTCCACTAGATGTTCTTGAAGGTAAAATGATTGCGTTAGGATTTTTTTTTCCCGTCAAGCAGCTGTTTTCAAGGTTAAAGGATTAGTTTGACATTTTGGGAAATATGCTTATTTGCTTATACCAAGGTTCATGATCTTCTCATCCAACTCTCAGCAAGAAAGCAAATAATTGCATTTCCCAAAATATAAACTATTCCTTCAAGAGTTAACCTTCAAGCTCAAGCTTTAGTGTACTGTAGGATTATGGAGGATGTTCTAAGAGATAATAGTGTTATTATAGTGAAGACCACAGTCTTCAAGGCCCCATGTTGCCTAAGGTTCACTGAATAACACCTGGTGATGATTTCAGGGTTAGGTAAATGTCGCCCTATGCAAGCAGCAGGATATTCCTCTGCTACACATGCTGCCACTTC